>NC_068910.1:128530044-128836762 GCF_023091745.1 Budorcas taxicolor
CAGATCAGATCCTATCAGTGTCCTGCAAGAAACCCTTTCATGACTCTGTATACTCTTGAGATAAAGGCCAAACATCTCTATGATCAGGCCTCTGTCCACGTCTCCTGCCTTGTCTGTTGCTCTCCAATCCCTCATACCTAGTATTCCAGCATAATGAGTTTCTTCTAGTTACTCAGACTCTCCATGATCTGATCTGCCTCCAGCCAAGCACTGTGCTCTTCTCTGTGCCTGGAATATTCTCCTGACCTTGATCACTCAGTTACTTCTTAACCCTTGATAATCCTTCATGGGGTTGGTTCAGTCTCTCCATTGTGTCCAACTCTTGTGACCCCATGGACTGTAGCCCACCAGGCTCCCCTGTCCATGGGATTTCCCAGGCAAGAATACTGAAGTGGGTTGCCATTTCCTTCTCTAGGGGATCGCCCTAACCCAGGGATCAAATCCACATCTCCTGTACTGCAGATGGATTCTTTACCACTTGCATCACCAGGGAAGCCTGATAACCCTTCAGCTCTCAAAATAATAATGACCATTTTTTATTGTTTACTGAGGTACTGTGCTAAGCAATTTATATGTACTGACATTTATTTTCACAGAAAACCAATAAGATGAGTACTATTATTTTCCCCATTTCAAATATGAGAAAACTAGAGGTGGTAAATATCAAGAAATGTGACAAGCTGGTAGATGTTGGAGCTGCAGCAGGACTGTGGCTCTGCAGAAGTCCTACAACAAACTGGCCAGACTTTATGTCACCCTTACATCACTGGTCCTCACCCCTCAGCTGAGAGTTAAGTGCCTCTCCTACAGGTACCCACAGCTGCTTGTACTTCTCCCTTCATAGTTCTTTTTTTTTTTTTTTTTTTTTGGTTGCAACTGGTTAATTGCAGCACACAGGGTCTTCAGTTGCAACATGTGAAGTCTTAGTTGCAGCATGCGGGATCTAGTTCCTTGACCAGGAATTGAACCCAGCCCCTGCATTGGGAGCACGGAGTCTTAACCCCTGGACCACCAGCGAAGTCTCTCCCTTTATAGCTCTTAACACAGAATTATAATTTCTTGTTTCCGTACCAAAGATTCTTTCTAGAACATGAGGTTCTTGAGGTTAAAAACTATCTATCTTGTTTTCTACTGTATCCACCTTACCTGACACACAATAGTATAAAATAAACATTTTTTGAAATGAACGTTTTTTCCCAGGATTGTAAAATGGGAGACTTTCTTTTAATAAGAAAACGTGACAAAGGCTTCCCTGATGGCTCAATGGTAAAGAATTCATCTGCCAATGTAGAAGACGCGAGTTTGATCCCTGGGCCAGGGTTATCCCACATGCTGCAGAGCAACTAAGCCCATGAGCCACAACTATTGCACCTGTGCTCTAGAGCCCAGGAGCCGCAACTACTGAGCCTGTGTGTCACAACTACTGAAGACCATATGCTCCACAACAAAGGAAGCCACAGACAGCAATGAGAAGTCCAGGCTCCACGTCTAGAGAGTAGCCCCCAGTCACTGCAACTAGAGAAAAGCCTGCACAGCAACAAAGACCTAGCACAGCCATAAATAAGCAATAAATAAAATTACTTTTTAAAAAGAGAATGTGACAAGAGGTCAGAATCATAAAAGCCCTTCCCTCAGCTAAGGTCATCAGAAATCATAACTGCTAATACTGCTAAAATTTTATTAATGCCAAGTCACTCACCAGTACTAGAAAAGCAGTCCCATAAGAGCAAAAGTCCCACCAAAGACATCTCTTCTTCCTACCTGGGAGGGGTGAGGAAAAGGAGAAATGGAGGTTCTATGTTGTAATATAATGTAATCACATTATAAAAAATGGATTTCACATTTTAAAATTTTTAAATAGTTACTTTTAGAAAGACCTCTTTGGATACATGGGACCTATTCTATTAGACCACTGAATCCCACACAAACCGAATGGGTTACTTAAAGCTAACTGAATTTAGATCTGTATGGCATCACCGACAGTTGTCCCAACATAAAGCAGGGCAGCAGGATGAATGCTGCTTCTCTGTCACAGCTGCCACCATCCAGGGGCTCTGACCTCCCTCCTCTCCTGTAGTACTCCTTGGAGTAAGTCATCTACATGAATTTCAACAAGTTATCAGAACAGTAACACACTCATCCAATCTTCCTTAGTAAACTATAGTTCCTCTGCATAATCGGTAAGGAGTTAAATATCCAAGCTCTTTGCAGATTCGGAAACCAGAGATACATTGAGTCTTTTCACTTCAACAGGTCTAAATCTTTGTGATCTAGGATTGGACAGTGCTTTCTTAAATGTGACACCAAAATCACAGGCCACAAAAGAAAAAAAAATTAATTGGACTTCATTAAATTTAAAACTTTTGGTCATCCAGCAATACCACTTCTGGGCATATAGCTGCAGAAAGCCATGTTTGAAAGGATACCTGCACACCAATGTTCTTTGAAGCACTGCTGACAATAGCTAGGACATGGGAAGCAACCTAAATGTCCCTCAACAGAGGAATGGATAAAGATGTGGTCCATATGGACACTGGACTACTACTCAGCCCTAAAAAGGAATGGAATAGTGCCATTGGCAAAGACGTGGGTAGACTTAGAGACCGTCATACAGAGAGAAGTTAGAGAAAGACATATCATATGCTATCACTCATATGTGGAATCTTAAACAAGCCAACAAATGAACTCATCTATAAAACAGAAATACAGTTACAGATGAGAAAACAAACTTACGGTTACCAGAGGGTAAGAGGTTGCAAACTCTGGGAGATTAGTATTGACATATACACGCTACTATATATAAAACTTATAACTAAAATAAGGACCTGCTGTATAGCACAGGGAACTCTACTCAATACTCTGTAATAGCCTATGTGGGAAAAGAATATTAAAGGAAGAGTGGATATATGTATATATCTGATTTACTTTGCTGTATACCTAAAACTAACACAACATTGTAAATCAACTCTACTCCAATAAAAATTTTAAAAACACTTTTGTATTTCAAATGATACCATCAAGAAAGTGAAAAGACAACACACAGCATGGGATAAAATATTTGCAAATCATACATTTTATATAGGATTTATGTTTAGAACATATAAATAATTCTTACAATGCAATAGTGAATACAAGTGATTTTAATTATTTATTAAATTTAAAATGGGCAAAGACTCTGATTAGACATTTCTCCAAAAAAGACATACAGATGGCCAATAAGCACATAAGAAGATGCTCAACATCATCAGCCATCAGAGAAATGAAAATCAACACCACAAAGATATACCACTTCACAGTTACTAATATGGCTAAAATAATACACATAATAGCAAGTGCTGAAAAGGATGTGGATAACTCACATACAATTTGATTGGAAAAGAGAATTCTATGATCCAACAATTACACTCCTAGGTATAAACCAAAGAGAAATTAAAATATATATCCACACAAATACTCATATACCAATGTTCATAACAGCATTATTCATATAGCCAAATGGTCTTTTGCATTGGAAAAGACCCTGACACTGGGAAAGATGGAGGGCAAGAGGAGAAGGGGGCAACAGAGGATGAGATGGTTGGATGGCATCACCAACTCAATGGACAGAATTTTGAGCAAACTCCAGGAGATAGTGAAAGACAGGGAAGCCTAGTGTGCTGCAGTCCAATGGGTTCACAAAGAATCAGACACGACTTAGTGACAGAACAATAACAACCAAAAAGAACAAAACAAGGCAAAACAAGAGAAAACTGTCTTCCCTAGTCCAAATCACAGATTCCTAACTGCGTTTAGAGACAGGCAAGAATGACAGCTTGAACTCAGTCCAGAGTTGCTTTCACTTTAGCTTTCTCACAAAGTAATAGATAAACAGGATAGAGAGTATAAATGAGAAAGAATGCAAGAGGGTCGGTTTGGCTTCCTATCAACCCTTTGTATGTCCTGGGTGCACACCCAAAATTTAGTGGTGTTGACAGTCCACGCGGGTTAGATATTGCAGGTCAGAGGAATACGAAACTGTAAACTTGCTGTTTATTTTGTTATAACCCATCAGGGTCGTTTCCAACGAGTCAGTTCTTCACATCAGGTGGCCAAAACATTGGAGTTTTAGCTTCAGCATCAGTCTTTCCAATGAATTTTCAGGACTGATTTCCTTTAGGATGGACTGGTTTGATCTCCTTGCAGTCCAAGGAACTCTCAAAAGTCTTTTCCAACACCACAGTTCAAAAGCATCAATACTTTGGCACTCAGCTTTCTTTATAGTCCAACTCTCACATCCATACATGACTACTGGAAAAACCATAACTTTGACTAGATGGAATTTTGTCAGCAAAGTAATATCTCTGCTTTTTAATATGCTGTCTAGGTTGGTCATAGCTTTTCTTCCAAGCAGCAAGTGTCTTTTAATTTCATGGCTTCAGTCACCATCTGCAGTGATTTTGGAACCGAAGAAAATAAAGTCTGTCACAGTTTCCATTGTTTCCCCATCTATTTGCCATGAAGTGATTATAACATGTTAGAAATGTAAAAAACCAGTCTCAGCTTGCAGGCCATAGAAAAGACAGACCATGCCATCATTTACTGTCACAATACTAGGCATGGGAGAGGGAGATTAGGTAGGTGGTGACCCTGTAACATAGGAGGAAAAGCCATTTTAAGAAAAAGATTTTGAATTAAATTTTGGGCATGTTGAGTTTAAGAGATCTTTGGATCAGCAAAGTGAAATTGTCTAGTAAGTGCTTGGAGATATGCATGAGGATTTTGAACAGTTAGAGACATACAGTTTGAAATTTTCAGCATCAAGATAACAGAGGAAAGAGGTTATGAAAAGCATGTAGAGTAAGAAGAGAATCAATAACTCCAACATGAGATGGATAGGAAGAGAAGCATAAGAGAAAGTTCTGTATTCCTCTTTCCAACTCAGGCAAGGGAAACAAGGAGAGTTGAGGACACTATAAAATGTAAGCAAAAGGAGGAGATTTTTGAGGTATGAGAAAAAAATCCAATGAATAAAAATAAAACAAAATTTTTTTAATTAAAATAAATCTGTAAGTTAAATTACATGAAAAGAGGTAATTGCTTTGAGTGAAAAGGCTCAAGGAAAGTGATTAAAATGAGAAGCAGGTCTAGAGAGAATCCTGTGTTCAATGTCAGGGATGAGAAGAAGAGCCAATCAAGATGTTTATTTGCTTAAATAAAAATGATTCTTGTTAATTTATACAAACTAAATTGGCTGTTGGGCAAATCAGGGAAGGGATTTATTGTGTGTATCTCACAGAACCAAAAAGAAACTGTTTGAGCAATCAGTTGAGTCAGAGAGGAAAAGGAACTGGGCAATTACAGGAACCTCAGCCAAAAAAATTCATGTACTTTCTCTTGGGAGGCTAGACATAATGGGATTGGATTACTACCAGTGATTCCTTGTTCCTGTCTTCATTCCAGATTTCATAATTTATTTTGTATGCATCTGATGGTTCAGCTTGGGTCAGATTTCTAACCCTGAATCAATTAGTTATGACCAGGAAAGCTGGTCATAGAAACTCACCACTGTTGTATATCTAATACCATATATGAGGTAAAGAAAGAAATGTGAGCTGGCCAGCTACCCAAAGTGGGGACTCCTACCAGGAGCCTCTGAATAAATGTTGTAAGAGACTAGAAGGGAACTAGGAAGGCATAATACCTAGGAAAAGTGACATGAGAGAAGACAACGTGAAGAAAGAATAGCTATCAGTACCAAATAGTGCAGAGACTGAGTAAGATAGGGACTAAAAAATATTGTCTCAATTTCAGTATAAGGACAGAGGCAGAAACCAGATTGCTCTGAGTTGAGAAGTGAGGGATGAAAACATAAGATTAAGAAATATGGGCTGCTATGTTGAGATGCTGGGCTATAACAGAAGGGGATCCTAAAGAGGGTTTTGTTGGTTTGAAACTTGAATGTGTTTAAAGTCAACTGAAAGGTATATTGATGATGGTAGGAGTAGCTGATGGTAATTGATGGTGCAAAGCCCTGAAAAGTCATAAAAGGATATTTTAAAGGATGGATTTATTAATCAGATTGATTTAATTAATTATATTACCAAAATTTAAGAGAGCAGTGTCATATTAATTTAACTAGATAATCAATAATATTAACAGTTTAGGAGAAATTCTTCAACTTTTAATTTCTTTAGAAGCATCCATTTCAATACAAAATGCATGCAAAGTTCAAAACATTCTTGCCTAATTATCAAAAGAAAGTTTCTTAAAAATATAATTGACATTTCTTAAACTGTTTATTATCCCCATTTGCCACCTAACACATCTGCTTTTTAAAACGTGCTCCAATAACTTAAACTTTCTAATGCAGCTGTATTGAAACATAAAAAACGTATGATTATCTCAATAGATGCAGAGAAAGCCTTTGACAAAATTCAACATCCATTTATGATTAAAAAAAAAAAAAACCTCCAGAAAGCAGGCATAGAAGAAACATACCTCAACATAATAAAAGCTATCTATGACAAACCCCAGGCAAACATTATCCTAAATGGTGAAAAATTGAAAGCATTTCCCCTAAAGTAGGAACAAGACAAGGGTGCCCACTCTCACCACTAGTATTCAACATAGTTTTGGAAGTTTTGGCCACACCAATCAGAGCAGAAAAAGAAATAAAAGGAATCCAGATTGGAAAAGCAGAAGTAAACTCTCACTGTTTGCAGATGACATGATGCTCTACATAAAACCCTAAAGACTCCACCAGAAAATTACTAGAGCTAATCAATGAATATAGCAAAGTTGCAGGATGTAAAATTAACACACAGAAATCCTTTGCATTCCTATACACTAATAATGAGAAAAACAGAAAGAGAAATTAAGGAAACAATTCCATTCACCATTGCAACATAAAGAATAAAATACTTAGGAATATATCTACCTAAAGAAACAAAAGACCTATATATAGAAAACTATAAAACACTGATGAAAGATCAAAGATGACACAAATAGATGGAGAAATATACCATGTTCATGGATCAGAAGAATCAATATAGTGAAAATGAGTATACTACCAAAAGCAATCTATAGATTCAATGCAATCCCTATCAGGCTACCAACAGTATTTTTCACAGAACTATAACAGATAATTTCACAATTTGTATGGAAATACAAAAAACCTCGAATAGCCGAAACAATCTTGAGAAAGAAGAATGGACCTGGAGGAATCAACCTGCCTGACTTCAGGCTCTACTACAAAGCTACAGTCATCAAGACTGTATGGTACTGGCACAAAGACAGAAATATAGATCAATGGAACAAAATAGAAACCCCAGAGATAAATCCAAGCACGTATGAACACCTTATCTTTGACAAAGGAGGCAAGAATATACAATGGAGAAAACACAATCTCTTCAACAAGCGTTGCTGGGAAAACTGGTTAACCACTTGTAAAAGAGTGAAACTTTCTAAAACCATACACAAAAATAAACTCAAAATGGTTTAAAGATCTAAATGTAAGACCAGAAACTATAAAACTCCTAGAGGAAAACATAGGCAAAACACTCTCCAACATAAATCACAGCAGGATCCTCTATGACTCACCTCCCAGAGTAATGGAAACAAAAGCAAAAATAAACAAATGGGACCTAATTAAACTTAAAAGCTTTTGAACAACCAAAGAAACTATAAGCAAGGTGAAAAGACAGCCTTCAGAATGGGAGAAAATAATAACAAACAAAGCAACTGACAAAGAAAGAATCTCAAAATTTACAAGCAACTCCTGCAGTTCAGTTCCAGAAAAATAAACGACCCAATCAAAAAATGGGCCAAAGAACTAAACAGACATTTCTCCAAAGAAGACATACAGATGGCTAACAAACACATGAAAAGATGTTCAACATCACTCATTATCAGAGAAATGCAAATCAAAACCACAATGAGGTACTATTTCATGACAGTCAGAATGGCTGCTATCCAAAAGTCTAGAAACAGTAAATGCTGGAGAGAATGTGGAGAAAAGGGAACCCTCTTACACTGTTGGTGGGAATGCAAACTAGTACAGCCACTATGGAGAATAGTGTGGAGATTCCTTAAAAACCTGGATATAGAACTGCCATATGACCCAGCAATCCCACTGCTGGGCATAGACACCAAGGAAACAAGAATTGAAAGAGATACGTGTACCCCAATGTTCATCACAGCACTGTTTATAATAACCAGGACATGGAAGCAACCTAGATGTCCATCAGCAGACAAATGGATAAGAAAGCTGTGGTACATATACACAATGAAATATTACTCAGCTATTAAAAAGAATACATTTGAATCAGTTCTAATGAGGTGGATGAAACTGGAGCCTATTATACAGAGTGAAGTAAGCCAGAAAGGAAAACACCAATACAGTATACTAACACATATACATGGAATTGAGAAAGATGGTAACGATAACCCAATATATGAGACAGCAAAAGAGACACAGATGTATAGAACAGTCTTTTGGACTCTGTGGGAGAGGGCGAGGGTGGGATGATTTGGGAGAATGGCATTGAAACATGTATATTATTATATGTAAAATGGATCACCAATCCAATCGATACATGAGACAGGGTGTTTGGTGCTGGTGCACTGGGATGACCCAGAGGGATGGGATGGAGAGGGAGGTGGGACAGGGGTTCAGGATGGGGAACACATGTACACCCATGGTGGATTCATGTCAATGAATGGCAAAAACACTACAATATTGTGAAGTAAGTAGCCTCCAATTAAAATAAATAAATTGATTTTTTCTTAAAGAATTTAAAGCTAAAAAAATTAAAAATAAATAAAACATGCTCCAATAACTTAGACTTTCTAATGCAGATGTACTGTTTTTCCCAAATTACTAAGGTTTTACTGTACTTAAAAATTCATAAGTTAATCATAGCCTTATGATTTGCAACATAATTTAGTTCTAATCTCAAAATTTATAATAATTTTATGGCTTTTAAGTCATCTGAAATATGAATTCCAAGCTATAAAAAATGCTTAAATTAAACTCATTTTCAATTATCTTGGTTTCACTGTTGTATTAAAGCAAGAGATGCTAGGATTGCATATTGAAGATTGAAAAGTATTTAAGTGAAAATAGTTTCTGGAAAGAGAGGTGCACTGAAAAATAAAGCAATGTCAATTTGGTGAGTAAAGCATATGACAATTAATTCTGTTTGTTTGTCAAGTTACAACAGTATTCTGACTAATCCTGTCAATTTCTACTTCATATATCAGTTCAGTTCAGTTCAGGAACACAGTCGTGTCTGACTCTTTGTGACCCCATGAACTGCAGCACGCCAGACCTCCCTGTCCGTCACCAACTACCAGATCTACCCAAACCCATGTCCATCGAGTCGGTGATACCATCCAACCATCTCATCCTCTGTTGTCCCCTTCTCCTCCTCCCCTCCATCTTTCCCAGCATCCAGGTCTTTTCAATGAGTCAACTCTTTGCATCAGATGAGCAAATTATTGGAGTTTCAGCTTCAACATCAGTCCTTCCAATGAACACCCAGGACTGATCTCCTTTAGGATGGACTGGTTGGATCTCCTTGAAGTACGAGAGACTCTCAAGAGTCTTCTTCAAAACCACAGTTCAAAAGCATCAATTCTTCTGCACTCAGCTTTCTTTATAGTCCCAACTCTCACATCCATATGACTACTGGAAAAACCTTAGCCTTGACTAGACTGACCTTTGCTGGGAAAGTAATGTCTCTGCTTTTTAATATGCTGTCTAGGTTGGTCATAGTTTTCCTTCCAAGGAGTAAGCATATTTTAATTCCTGGCTTCAATCACCATCTGCAGTGACTTTGGAGCCCAAAAAAGTAAAGCCAGCACTGTTTCCACTGTTTCCCCATCTATTTGTCATGAAGTGATGGGACCAGATGCCATGATCTTAGTTTTCTGAATGTTGAGTTTTAAGCCAATTTTTTCGCTCTCTTCTTTCACTTTCATCAAGAGACGCTTTAGTTCTTCTTCACTTTCTGCCATAAGGGTGGTGTCATCTGCATATCTGAGGTTATTGATAGTTCTCCCGGCAATCTGATTCCAGCTTGTGCTTCCTCCAGCCCAGCGTTTCTCATGATATACTCTGCATATAAGTTAAATAAGCAGGATGACAATATACAGCCTTGACGTACTCCTTTTCCTATTTGGAACCAGTCTGTTGTTTCATGTTGAGTTCTAACTGTTGCTTCCTGACCTGCATTCAGATTTCTGAAGAGGCAGGTCAGGTGGTCTGGTATTCCCATCTCTATCAGAATTTTCCACAGGTTATTGTGATCCACACAGTCAAAGGCTTTGGAATAGTCAATAAAGCAGAAATAGATGTTTTTCTGGAATTCTCTTGCTTTTTTGATGATCCAGTGGGTGTTGGCAATTTGATCTCTGGTTCCTCTGCCTTTCCTAAAACCAGCTTGAACATCTGGAATTTCACAGTTCACATATTGCTGAAGCCTGGCTTGGAGAATTTTGAGCATTACTTTACTAGCCTGTGAGATGTGTGCAATTGTGTGGTAGTTTGAGCATTCTTTGGCATTGCCTTTCTTTGGGATTGGAAGGAAAACTGACCTTTTCCAGTCCTGTGGCCACTGGTAAATTTTCCAAATTTGCTGGCATGTTGAGTGCAGCACTTTCACAGCATCATCTTTCAGGATTTGAAAGAGCTCAACTGGAATTCCATCACCTCCACTAGCTTTGTTCGTAGTGATGCTTTCTAAGGCCGACTTGACTTCACATTCCAGGATGTCTGGCTCTAGGTGAGTGTGAGTGATCACACCATCATGATTATCTGGGTCGTGAAGATCTTTTTTGTACAGTTCTTCCGTATATTGTTGCCACCTCTTCTTAATATCTTCTGCTTCTGTTAGGTCCATACCATTTCTGTCCTTTATTGAGCCCATCGCTGCATGAAATGTTCCCTTGGTATCTCTAATTTTCTTGAAGAGATCTCTAGTCTTTCCCATTCTATTGTTTTGCTCTGTTTCTTTGCACTGATCACTGAGGAAGGCTTTCTTATCTCTCCTTGCTATTGTTTGGAACTCCGCATTCAAATGGGTATCTTTCCTTTTCTCCTTTGCTTTTTGATTCTCTTCTTTTCACAGCTATTTGTAAGGTCTCCTCAGACAGCCATTTTGCTTTTTTGCATTTCTTTTCCATGGGGATGGTCTTGATCCCTGTCTCCTGTACAATGTCACAAACCTCCATCCATAGTTCATCAGGCACTCTGTCTATCAGATCTAGTCCCTTAAATCTATTCCTCACTCCCTCTGCATAAGGGCTTTGATTTAAGTCATACCTGAATGGTCTAGTGGTTTTCCCCACTTTCTTCAATTTAAGTGAGTTTGGCAATAAGGAGTTTATGATCTGAGCCACAGTCAGCTCCCAGACTTGTTTTTGCTGACTGTATAGAGCTTCTCCATCTTTGGCTGCAAAGAATATAATCAATCTGATTTCAGTGTTAACCATCTGGTGATGTCCATGTGTAGAGTCTTCTCTTGTGATGTTGGAAGAGGGTGTTTGCTATGACCAACGTGTTCTCTTGGCAAAACTCTATTAGCCTTTGCCCTGATTCATTCCATACTCCAAGGCCAAATTTGCCTGTTACTCCAGGTGTTTCTTGACTTCCTACTTTTGCATTCCAGTCCCCTATAATGAAAAGGACATCTTTTTTGGGTGTTAGTTCTAAAAGGTCTTGTAAGTCTTCATAAAACTGTTCAACTTCAGTTTCTTCAGTGTTACTGGTCAGGGCATAAACTTGGATTACCATGATATTGAATGGTTTGCCTTGGAAACAAACAGAAATCATTCTGTCATTTTTGAGATTGCATCCAAGTACTGTGTTTCAGACTCTTTTGTTGACTATGATGGCTACTTCATTTCTTCTAAGGGATTCCTGCCCACAGTAGTAGATATAATGATCATCTGAGTTAAATTCACCCATTCCTGTCCATCTTAGTTCCCTGATTCCTAGAATGTCAACGTTCACTCTTGCCATATTGTTTGATCACTTCCAATTTGCCTTGATTCATGGACCTGACATTCCAGGTTCCTATGCAATATTGCTCTTTACAGCATCAGACCTTGCTTCTATCACCAGTCCCATCCACAACTCGGTGTTGCTTTTGCTTTAACTCCATCCCTTCGTTCTTTCTGGAGTTATTTCTCCACTGATCTCCAGTAGCATATTGGGCACCTACCGACCTGGGGAGTTCATCTTTCAGTGTCCTATCTTTCTGCCTTTTCATACTGTTCATGGGGTTCTCAAGGCAAGAATACTGAAGTGGTTTGCCATTCCCTTCTCCAGTGGACCACATTCTGTCAGACCTCTCCACCATGACTCCACCATCTTGGGTAGCCCCACACGGCATGGCTTAGTTTCATTGAGTTAGACAAGGCTGTGGTCCATGTGATCAGATAGGCTAGTTGTCTGTGATTGTGGTTTCGTCTGTCAGCCCTCTGATGCCCTCTCTCAGCACCTACCATCTTACTTGGGTTTCTCTTACCTTGGACGTGGGGTATCTCTTCATGGCTTCTCCAGCAAAGCAGTGTATATATATATATATACATATATATATATACATATATATATATATACTTCATATATACACATACATAAATTACTTACAATGAAGTATTTTATATATTTTAAGAAAGGGGATTTTAATAGCTATAGTATGTTAATATGAGTACTTACTGGATGTATATCAATATTCTAGCTCATATAATTATGATAATCAGAACTTCCACAATAATTGGTAGAAAGCAATTATAGCCTTAACACCCCCCAGAACTTTGGCCATTGATGCAAAGAGCAGACTCAGTCAAAAAGACCCTGATGCTGGGAAAAATTGAAGGCAGGAGGAGAAGGGGATGACAGAAGATGAGATGGTTTGGTGGCATCACTGACTCATTGGACATGAGTTCAAGCAAGCTCTGGGAGCTAGTGAAGGACAGGAAAGCCTGGCCTGTTGCAGTCCATGGAGTCACCAAGAGTCAGACACAACTGAGCAACTGAACAATGATATCCCAAAACAACTTACAATAGAATAAACACAAAAGGTACTTATTTTAAAAGACTGTTCAAAGAAACATTGAAAAAAATTTTTAAGTATGACTCAGTAACCAAGAAAAAAAGAGGATGCAATATTGGAAATTAAAAAGGAAAAATAAGCATATGTAGAGAAGATTGAAATAATATTATAAGAAAATATTTTATGCTCAAGAAACTTTAAATTTGAGCAGAAAAAATTTCCTAGTTAAGTTGAATTATCAAAACTTTTTTCAAGTAGAAGGAGAAAATCTAAGTAGACCAATACCATAGAATAAATTGGAAGATTCTACAAAAGATCTGTACACACCACAACCATAACCCCTGCCCCCTCCAAGGACCCAGACCATGAGGTTTTATAAGTGAGTTTTAACAAAGCTTTAAAGGACAGACAGATCATATACAAACTATTACAGGGTATAGAAAAATAAAGTTTTTAAAAGTATTTTGTAAAGCTAACATAATCCTGACACCAAAACTTAATAAGTATAAAACAGGAAAAGATAACAACAGAGCAATCTTACTGATTAATAAAGTACAAACACCCTAAATAAAATATTAGCAACTTGTTCCAGAACTGCATTAAAAGAAAAAAATAGGATGACCAACTAAGATTTATTCCAGGTATGGATAACTTATTTAACATTTAAAAATCTCTTGATATAATCACATGAATAAATTAATGAGGAAAATATGATTATTTAAATAGAAGCTACAAATTATTTTATAAAATTCAAAGCCAATTAAAATCTCTCATAAAACAGAACTAGAATAGCAGATAAATATTCTTTTTCAAGGAACATTCTCCAAGACAGAACTTATGTTAGCCACAAAACAAGTCAATGAATTTGAAAGACTGAAATCCTAAAAAGTACCTTCTCTGATATATACCATAGAATGACACAGAAATCAGTAACAGAATGAAAACTGGAAATTTCACAAATATTTTGAAATTAAAGCATACAGTTTAAAATAACCAATGGATGGAAAAAATATTACAAGGGAAATGTATATCTTGGGATGGATGAAAATACCATGAGATGGATGGAAATAAAAATACAACATACCAAAACTTATGGGATACTCTAAGGTCCAGAGGAAATTTAGAGCTGAAAATGACTACATTAAAAAAGAAGAAATCTCAGTTGATAACTTTACACCTTAAAGAACTATAAGAAGAAGAGCAAACTAAACACAAACTAGAAGATGGAAGGAAATTCTATTCTAAAGAATTGAGCAGAGATAAATGAAATAGTGTATAGAAAAACAGAGAACCAACAAAATGAAAATTTGATTCCTTGAAAAGATCAACAGAATTGACAAACCTTGAGCTAGACTGACCAAAAAATGTAGTAGTAGCAAATAACTTAAGTCAGAATTCAAAGTGGGGACATTACTACCAACCTTATGGAAGTAAAAAGGATTATAAGAGAATACTATGAACAACTGCATAGCAAAAAAAGAGAGAGAGAGAGAGAGAGAGAGAACCTAGATGAAATGGACACACTGTTAGAAACACATATTATCAAAACTGACTCAAAAATAATAGAAAATTTCAACAGATCTATAACACATAAAGAGACTGAGCCAACAACAGCAAAAACAATATAATCAAAAAATATAAAACTACATGGCAAACAAGCCAGAAAACTTAATTTGCAATTTATATAGTGAAGAATTAAAAGTTTTAATACATAAAAAGCTCTCACAAATCAAAAAGAATAAGACAAGGGTAAGACTAGAATATTTACTCCTAAAATCCAAGGTTATTAAACATGTAAAAAAGAATACAAATTAAAACAAAATACTATGTTTCACTTATCAGATAGGCAAAAATTAAAAATATATACAGAACTGGACTCTATAGCATTCTCATAAATTACTGGTGCAGCTAGAGACTGGTCCAACTTTTCTGGAAGACATTTTTAAATATAGTACCTTCAAAGAACCAGAAAGAGCACATTTCCTTACCCAGGCAAATTTATCTCAAGGGAAAACTATAAGAAGCTTGTGAAATGTTTGTACAATCACAGTCAATGCAGCACTGTTAAAAGCAAAAAATGCATAAAATAAATTACATATATATTTAAAAATAGCTACTTTTTATGAAGCATATATGAACTATATATATATATATATCTCATTTTGTTTTCACAAGAATTCTGAGTATTATATTATTTCCATTTTTATCCACAGATTAGAAAATTGAAGTTCAGAAAAATAAAGAGATTTGCTCAAACTCAACAATCTGTTCAGTAACAGATACAGAGTTGGAACAAACTTGGTCTAATGCCAAAAGCCAATGCCCTTTGGATTGCGTTTCTTTACATAGAAGAACATTTAAACCATAGTTTTAAATCACAATGTAGTTTATAGAACAATTACATGGTTTGATTCCATTTTGTAAAATACATACCTATAGATATGGTGGCTCAGACAGTAAAGCGTCTGCCCGCAATGTGGAAGACTAGGGTTTGATACCTGGGTCAGGAAGATCCCCTGGAGAAGGAAATGGCAACCCACTCCAGTACTCTTGCCTAGAAAATTCCATGGATGGAGGAGCCTGGTGGGCTACAGTCCATGGGTCGCAAAGAGTCAGACATGACTGAGTGACTTCACTTACTTACTTACTTACTTATAGATATTAAACATACAGATTTGCATAGGAAAAATTCTCGAAGGATATACATCAAAATGTTAATAAAGGTTATCCCTGAGTGTTTGGGGAGCTTTTTTAATTTATGCTTGTTTTACTTACTTTTCTACAATAATTATATTTAATTTATAAATGGAAAAACAAATCTACAGAACCAATATCCCTGTAAAGTTGCAAGCCATAGCCCATCAAGGCACATCTTTAATGTATTTATACAAACACATCTTAAGCACCTACTTTGTGTTAGGTGTGTGTGTGGGTGTTAGTTACTCAGTCATGTCCAATTCTTTGTGACCCTGTAGACTGTGGCCCACCAGGCTTCTCTGTCCATGAGATTCTCCAGGCAAGAATACTGGAGTGTTGCCATTTCCTTCTCCAGGGGATCTTCCCGACCCAGGGATCTAACCCATGTCTCTTATATCTCCTGCATTGGCAGGTGGGTTCTTTACCGCTAGCACCACCTGGGAAGCCCATGTGCTAGGTACTATTAGGTAAATGATTTTATTTCAGTGTGTCTAAATTCTCCTGCTCATAGGTATGGCACCAAAGGTGCCCACTCTCCCTCTCACTCCTTAATTACTACTATTTGCGTTTGGATTTTAAGTTTTATCTCTAATTACCAAATGCAATTAAACCCATATTAAAATAATATCTGGCATTATATTACCAATCCTTGGCCTGCCTCAGTGATTTAGGCTCTGGAAAGCCCAACTCTCAAGTCATCACCTCTGTACTGATCAGCCCCTGAGAATAGAGAGCAAGCTGGCCTGAAGTGGATTCTTAAGGTCTATTTCAAAAAGGGAGGGCAACTGTCAAAATGTGGACTCCACTGGCCACCATCAAGTGCAAATTCCCTACCTGTTAAATATTCCTTCTCCTATCTCTCCCTAGCCTTTCTTACTCCTTTTCTTTCTGGAACTCTGGCTCCTAACCCTAACACTCCTTTCTGCTGTAAGACCATTGGATGGTGTGATTTTAGAACCCATTCTCTTCCTGGTACCACCGAAAACAGTACTGTTTGTAAAGACAGTGTTTTTTAAGATTTTAAAAAAAAAACAAAACTGGGTTTGGTTTTCAATCAGAGTTTATAAAGAAAAATAACATTTAGCAGGACCATTTACAATGACAGTACCCAGCAGTAATATCATACTCTGCACTACAACTGTGATTATATAAGTAGCCAATGAATCATGGGTCTGTTTGATGGCAGCAGTAACCTCTGTTCAGGTATGCCGCCCTCGTGTGGTTGGACGCGTGTTCTGTTGATTCCAGAGATACCTGTAGGATCCTATTTCACACACAACACTCTGGGCCTCTGCAAGAAAAAAAAAAAGGAGGGGAGCGCTCTAAGGCACCATTTCACAGAGCCCTGAGACCTGCTCACTGGGCGGTTGGCAACACCAGCCTGTAGTCATCCCCTCTTCTTGGGAGAAGGTGAGCTGAGCTCGCATCTTGAGCTGGCATCCACGCTGAGCGCCCAGAGGCAGCTGGTCCCCAGGCAGCCGCAGGAAGTCCCGCTCACTGCCCGACACTCACTAGCATTCACCAGCATGCCTGGAAGAACCAGCGCGGAGGCCCGGAATAAAGCCCATGGGCATTGTTATCACTCGCAAACGCTCTGATGGTTGCCTAGACGACCCAGGTCCGGCCCCACCCACAGAGTCTGGCAATCTAGACCAGTCGGGTACCAGGCAGAAAATGGAAGAGCCTCCAGAAGAGGCTCCCACCGAAGCCTCGGAAATCCAGAGACCAGCCAAGCCCCCAGATGACAGCCAGACAGATGGCCAGGAAGACAGCGGGCAGAACCAGTATGAAGTGGAGGCAGATGACCGGACTGACGACAGAGCAGCAGACCAGACTACCCAAATGGTGTCTGGCCTGGCTGAACCCAACATAGTTAATCGAGCTGACCACAAAGTAGATGAACACATGGGAGAAAGAACATCTGATCAGGCTGACCTCAGAGCATCTGACCATGCTGATTTTGCCAGTGGTAGAACATCCGGGCAGGCTAATCAGAGGATGCCAGAAGAGATGGACAGCAAGGCATCTAGCCAAGCTGATGGTGTCAGGTCTGAACAGACTGACAACCAGATGTCTGCTCTGCCTGAACAAGGTCCTTATGAGCACACTGAACGGAGAATGTCCAGCCTAGCTGAGAGAATAGCTTCTGAACAGTTTGACCAAAAGCCATCTGTGGCATCTTTACAAAGAGCCCATGGGCAGAGTGATCACAGAATGCCCCGACCAGCCGACCAAAGAACTGCTCAACAGATCGAAAGTAGATTGTCCGGCCTGATTGAGAAAAAAACTTATGAACGAATTGATCAGGGACCATCTGACCAAGCTGACCACAGAAGAGCTGCAAAGGCTCACCTCAAAGTGCATGACCAGGCTACTAAGCCAGCTGAACACCCTGAGACTGACGCTGACAAGGCTGGTGGCGAATCTGACCAGACTGATGGCTTACTGGACGAAGAGGATGATTACACAGAAGACAACCTCTTTGACTACAGAGAACAGTCTAATGATGAATTATTCAGACAGCTTGGCTATGGCAAGGAGGAAGAAGAGGATGACTTCAAAGTGCAACCCTGCAAATTTGAGCCTAGCCAGACAGATGCCAGCGTATCTAAGACTTCCATTGAAAGTGACACTGAAAGTGAAGGTGACCTGCGAGTCTTCATGCCATTTGATAACAGTACTTTCCAAACAAAAGAACAGGCCTACTCTGAAAAGTTTCCCTCCATTTCATCTAAACTGGACTATATCATCAGTCGAGAAAAACCTCAGCCCATGGAAGTCGAGCCTGTAGGTTAAAAGGATATTTGATACCCACCTGGGAGGCTGGGCTTCCCTGGCGGCTCAGAGGTTAAAGCATCTGCCTGCAATGCAGGAGACGTGGGTTCGATTCCTGGGTCAGGAAGATCCCCTGGAGAAGGAAATGGCAACCCACTCCAGTATTCTTGCCTGGAGAATCCCATGGACAGAGGAGCCTGGTGGGCTACAGTCCACAGGGTCGCCAAGAGTCGGACATGACTGAGCGACTTCACTTTCACTTTCACTTTGGGAGGTTGGAGATCAAGCCAGGGTTCTGGGAGAGGATTCAGGAAGGCAGGCGTAGGGTGGGAGATAACGAGATGGGTTGCCTTCTCAGCTACCCTAAGTAGACCATTCAGGCAGGATCAATGAACCAGGATGCAGGAATCCTGGGTTTCAAGTCCTGGTTCTGCTGCTAACCCTGGGAAACTAACTCATTTCCCCTCTCTGAACTTCTGCCAAAGGAAAGGAATTTGGAGTCCGTTGGGTATCTGTGTGAAGGGAAAAGTAGACTGGCAATGTCTAAGGCCTCTCTCAAGACCTGAGGTACATTACATTGCCTGGAGGATCAGCCAGGTCTCTCATAAGGTCTTTAGTTTCTAGAGTTCAGATCCCATCAATACCAAATTCCACTGATAACATCAACAGTAGCAACAAAACTTCCAGGGAAATTTCTATTCATTAAAGACTTTCTTCGGGGATATTTCCATTTTAGGACGATTTTTCATCATACCAGGAAAGAAGGATTTCTGACGCATACAGTCAACCTTTTAAGAGGCGATTCCCTCCTATAGTATATGAAGATCCTTATCAAGTTTCACTTCGATACATGGAGAAACACCACATTCTGCAAATATTCCAGGTAAACCTCTCAATCTCTTTTTAAAAATGTGAGTTTTAAAGTAATTATAATATAAAAGACAAACACTGACCTGGCTCTTAAAAGGTACAAGAAAAGGTGTTTGCTATAAAAAGGATATAATCTTAGTGTCAGTCAGTAAATGCATTAAGAGTATTAATCTAAGATAGTAAATGATAAACACCAAATGAATGATTCTTACCATAATATGAAGCCCTTTAGAGGAATTAGAGATTTGATAGGTTGGTTGCTAGGGGAATAAAATTGGTCAAGGGTTAAAGTTTGAGCTGGACTGAGGAAGGAGGGACAAAATATTGGCAATTAAAAAGGCGAGAAAAAGATTTCCCAGGCAGGAATATAATACTTTCAAAAGATGACCAACTTGTGGCCATCTAAGAAACCACATATTTTTTTTAATGTGGAGCATTTTTAAATTCTTTATTGAATTTGTTATATTGCTTCTTATTATTTATTTTTTGGTTTTTTGGCCACAAGGCATGTGGGATCTTAGCTCCCTCACCAGGGATCCAACCCATACCTCTCTGCATTGGAAGGCAAAGTCTTAACCACTGGACCACCAGGAAAGTCTCAAGAAACCACATAAAAATGAAGTAATTAGAAGTTGCTTCTACAACTGACCAAGAAATAATCTCAAAAATATACAAGCTGCTCATGCAGCTCAATACCAGAAAAATAAACGACCCAATAAAAAAATGGGCCAAAGAACTAAACAGACATTTCTCCAAAGAAGACATACCGATGGCTAACAAACACATGAAAAGATGCTCAACATCACTCATTATCAGAGAAATGCAAATCAAAACCACAATGAGGTACCATCTCACACCAGTCAGAATGGCTGCTGTCAAAAAGTCTACAAAAAATAAATGCTGGAGAGGGTGTGAAGAAAAGGGAACTCTCTTACACTTTTGGTGGGAATGCAAACTAGTACAGCCACTATGGAGAACAGTGTGGAAATTCCTTAAAAAACTGGAAATAGAACTGCCATATGACCCAGCAATCCCACTGCTGGGCATACACACTGAGGAAACCAGAATTGAAAGACACACATGTACCCCAATGTTCATCGCAGCACTGTTTACAATAGCTGCTGCTGCTGCTAAGTCGCTTCAGTCGTGTCCAACTCTGTGTGACCCCATAGACAGCAGCCCACCAGGCTCCCCTGTCCCTGGGATTCTCCAGGCAAGAACACTGAAGTGGGTTGCTATTGCCATCTCCAGTGCATGAAAGTGAAAAGTGAAAGTGAAGTCGCTCCATCGTGTCAAACTCTTAGCGACCCCACGGACTGCAGCCCACCAGACTCCTCCATCCATGGGATTTTCCAGGCAAGAGTACTGGACTGGGGTGCCATTGCCTTCTCCTTTACAACAGCTAGGACATGGAAACAACCTAGATGTCCATTGGCAGACGAATGGATAAGAAAGCTGTGGTACATATTCACAATGGAATATTACTCAAGCCATTAAAAAGAATGCATTTGAATCAGTTCTAATGAGGCGGATGAAACTGGAGCCTATTATACAGAGTGAAGTAAGTCAGAAAGAAAAACACCAATATAGTATATTAACATGTATATATGGAATTTAGAAAGATGGTAACAACGACACTATATACAAGACAGCAAAAGAGACACAGATATAAAGAAAAGACTTTTGGACTCTGGGAGAAGGTGAGGGTGGGATGATTTGAGAGAATAGCATTGAAACATGTATATCACCATATGTGAAATAGATGACCAAGTTCCTCTATTTGAACTGTTTCATCTGTATGAAACAGGGCACTCAAAAGCCAGTGCACTGGGACAACCCAGAGGGATGGGATGGGAAGGGAGGTGGGAGGGGGGTTCAGGTCCGGGAGACACATGTACACCCATGGCTGATTCATGTCAATGTATGGCAGAAACCACCACAGTACTGTAAAGTAATTAGCCTCCAATTAAAATAAATTAATTAATTTTTAAAAATTAAATGAAGCTATAGTTCTCCTTTTACCTATCTGTTGATGCCTAACGACAACTATCTGAATGAAGATCTAGAATTACTTAGAGTCAATAAATAATCCACTGATACACTATTATGATTAAAATTATATCAACTGTCAGAAAAATCACTTTTAATTCTTGAAATTACAAATCTTACTGACCTCAGGATATGGAGCTGGAACCTTCCTTAAAGTATGACATCCCTTGACCAATATAGAATTATATATTATCACATTTAAAAGTTTTGTTGTTTTGTGGATTTGCTTTTGTTTCTGTTTTCCTTGCATGTGTATTTTAATGTTAATATTATTACCCAGCAAGGCATATACACATATATAATACCATACATACGTGAAGTAACTTTTCATCGTGTGGTTACAAAGTTGTAAGAATGCATGCTTAGTCGCTCAGTCATGTCCGACTCTTTGTGACCCCATTGACTGTAGCCTGCCAGGCTGCTCTGTCTGTGGGATTCTCCAAGCAAGAATACTGGAGTGGGTTGCCATGCCCTCCTCCAGGGGATCTTCCCAACCCAGGAATTGAACCCAGGTCTCTCACACTGCAAGTGGATTCTTTACCATTTGAGCCACCGGGGAAGCCCAGGTTAGAATGGCCCACCTCAAATGAAAACATTTAAGCTGGAAGAATTTAAGTTTAAAGAAGTAGGATGTAGAGGAAAGTGCACAAATTGTATAATCTATTAGCCCGAGTCTCCAAGCTAAATTTGCTCCTTCTCATCTTTGTAATTTGGAGGAGATTACTTAATTTCTGTGAATCTCAGTGTCCTCATATAACAAGGATAAGTGATATTTCCTTTATTAACATTGTTCTATGCCCCATCTTTCTTTAAAATGTCCTTTTGTGGGAGAATGCTAACTTCTGGGCTTTCTGGCTTTAACAAAGAACTACTAATTGTTAAACTGAAGGACAGAAGCTCTAGAAAGTAGAATTTTAATCATTCTGTAAGCAATTTTCTTCATCTGTCAAGAAAAAAACAGTGCTTATGCATTGAACACTGTTATAAAAAAAACTAGTTATAAATCTGTTCAGTAGAAATATATGTGAAATGATTAATGAGTATGCATGCATTAAACAGATCAGAATACTTTATACTAGATATCTGCCCTATTGTTATTCCCTGCAAATGAGATTTCTGTTTACTTTATTAATAATTTTTGTTATTTAACAGCAACAAAACGTATGAAAGTGAGTCTCTGAAATCTTTGATATGCTTTCTCATTTATTATTACAAACACAGAACATCATTTTAACCTTTTAGAATCAAATGCCTTAGGACGTTTCTATGTAAAAATCATAGTGTTTTAAAATTTTTACTTGAAAAAGTTTCACTGTTCTTTGAAGTAAATTATTTATTGATTCCTCAGTCTAGCAAAATCACAATTCTCAAAATAAAAACTTCCTCCAAAACCTTCTCACTACCTCTTTGATCTTAGAAACTAGAAAAATACCCACTGCTATTTATTACTAAATCTTTATTCATCCACAATTTACCTTAATTTACCTAAACTTATCAGTAGTAAGGAAGTATAATCTGACCACATAGTTCAGGTCAGTTCAGTCACTCAGTGGTGTCCGACTCTGCGACCCCATGAATCGCAGCACGCCAGGCCTCCCTGTCCATCACCATCTCCCGGAGTTCACTCAGACTCACGTCCATCGAGTCCGTGATGCCATCCAGCGATCTCATCCTTGGTCGTCCCCTACTCTTCCTACCCCCAATCCCTCCCAGCATCACAGTCTTTTCCAATGAGTCAACTCTTCGCATGAGGTGTCCAAAGTACTGGAGCTTCAGCTTCAGCATCATTCCTTCCAAAGAAATCCCAGGGTTGATCTCCTTCAGAATGGACTGGTTGGATCTCCTTGCAGTCCAAGGGACTCTCAAGAGTCTTCTCCAACACCACAGTTCAAAAGGATCAATTCTTTGGCACTCAGCCTTCTTCACAGTCCAACTCTCACATCCATACATTACCACTGGAAAAACCATAGCCTTGACTAGACGGACCTTAGTCGGCAAAGTAACGTCTCTGCTTTTGAATATGCTATCTAGGTTGGTCATAACTTTTCTTCCAAGGACTAAGCGTCTTTTAATTTCATGGCTGTAGTCACCATCTGCAGTGATTTTGGAGCCCCCAAAAATAAAGTCTGACATTGTTTCCACTGTTTCCCTATCTATTTCCCATGAAGTGATGGGACCAGATGCCATGATCTTCGTTTTCTGAATGTTGAGCTTTAAGCCAACTTTTTCACTCTCCTCTTTCACTTTCATCAAGAGGCTTTTTAGCTCCTCTTCACTTTCTGCCATAAGGGTGGTGTCATCTGCATATCTGAGGATATTGATATTTCTCCCTATGAACAGTATGAAAAGGCAAAATGATAGGATACCAAAAGAGGAACTCCCCAGGTCATTAGGTGCCCAATATGCTACTGGAGATCAGTGGAGAAATAACTCCAGAAAGAATGAAGGGGTGGAGCCAAAACAAAAACAATACCCAGTTGTGGATATGACTGGTGATAGAAGCAAGATCCGATGCTGTAAAGAGCAATATTGCATAGGAACCTGGAATGTCAGGTCCATGAATCAAGGCAAATTGGAAGTGGTCAAACAAGAGATGGCAAGGGTGAACGTCAACATTCTAGGAATCAGCAAACTAAAATGGACTGGAATGAGTGAATTTAGCTCAGATGACCATTACATCTACTATTGCGGGCAGGAATCCCTCAGAAGAAATGGAGTAGCCATCATGGTCAACAAAAGAGTCTGAAATGCAGTACTTGGATGCAGTCTCAGAAACGACAGAATGATCTCTGTTAGTCTCCAAGGCAAACCATTCAATATTACAGTTATCCAAGTCTATGCCCCAACCAGTAATCCTGAAGAAACTGAAGTTGAACAGTTTTATGAAGACCTACAAGATCTTTTAGAACTAACACCCAAAAAAGATGTCCTTTTCATTATAGGGGACTGGAATGCAAAAGTAGGAAGTCAAGAAATACCTGGAGTAACAGACAAATTTGGCCTTGGAATGCGGAATGAAGCAGGGCAAAGACTAATGGAGTTTTGTCAAGAAAATGCACTGGTCATAGCAAACACCCTCTTCCAACATCATAAGAGAAGACTCTACACATGGACATCACCAGATGGTCAACACCGAAATCAGATTGATTATATTCTTTGCAGACAAAGATGGAGAAGCTCTATACAGTCAACAAAAACAAGACCAGGAGCTGACTGTGGCTCAGATCATGAACTCCTTATTACCAAATTCAGACTTATATTGAAGAAAGTAGGGAAAACCGCTAGGCCATTCAGGTATGACCTAAATCAAATCCCTTATGATAATACAGTGGAAGTGAGAAATAGATTTAAGGGCCTAGATCTGATAGATAGAGTGCCTGATGAACTATGGAATGAGGTTCGTGACATTGTACAGGAGACAGGGATCCAGAGCATCCCCATGGAAAAGAAATGCAAAAAAGCAAAATGGCTGTCTGGGGAGACCTTACAAATAGCTGTGAAAAGAAGAGAGGCGAAAAGCAAAGGAGAAAAGGAAAGATAAGCATCTGAATGCAGAGTTCCAAAGAATAGCAAGAAGAGATAAGAAAGCCTTCTTCAGCGATCAATGCAAAGAAATAGAGGAAAACAGTAGAATGGGAAAGACTAGAGATCTCTTCAAGAAAATTAGAGATACCAAGGGAACATTTCATGCAAAGATGGGCTCAATAAAGGACAGAAATGGTATGGACCTAACAGAAGCAGAAGATATTAAGAAGAGGTGGCAAGAATACACGGAAGAACTGGACAAAAAATATCTTCACGACCCAGATAATCATGATGATGTGATCACTAATCTAGAGCCAGACATCTTGGAATGTGAAGTCAAGTGGGCCTTAGAAAGCATCACTACGAACAAAGCTAGTGGAGGTGATGGAATTCCAGTTGAGCTGTTTCAAATCTGATCACATAAGTTTAGTTCAAAATCATAATGTAATATCTTTCTCTCTCTCAGCAGATCACTGAAAACTTAGTCTATGAAAAGCCAGAGGATCCCCTGAATTTTATGCTGTGCCAGGTATGGAATGGGAGAAAAAAAACCTTGTTATTCTTTTTGTTATAAAATATAGTACACACACAAGCATACAAAACATGTGCAGCTCAGTCAATGATCATGAAGTAAGCATATCTGCAATCACCATTCAGGTTTGAAAAAAAAGACAAAAAACTAAACATTGTCAGCATCTGAGAAATCCCCTTCGGTTTCCTCAAGGTTATCACTTCCTACAAAGGGACTATTATTCTGACTTTTATGGTAATGACATTCTCACTTTTCTTTTTAATTTTGCCATGAAACATGAATCATAAAACATTTTTGTTTAGACTTGTCAGATTTTTGAAATTTTTATTTTATTTTATTTAGTGGTTAAGAACATGACTTTTAAAACCAAACTGCTTTATTTTTTAGACTTAAAAATATTTTTAGTTTTAAATTTTTATGCAATTTTTAAAGCTTACTTTCCATTTACAGTTATTACAAAATATTGTCTATATTCCCCATGTTGTACAATACATGCTTGAGCCTGTCTTACACCCAGTCATTTGCCCCCTGCCCCTACATTGGTAACCACTAGTTTGTTCTCTGTATCTGTGTAGACTTGTCAACCTTTTAAACTTTTATAAAGGGAACCATGTAGTAGAGATTCATTTGTTCATTCTTTTACTCAAAACTGTGTCTGTGAAATTAATCATGCTATTGTGTGTGGCTGTAGTTCATTTATTTTCATTGCTATATAGCACTCATCACTTAAAATGCCACAAGTTATTCATTCTGTGATAGATATGGACCTTCAGGATAACCTATTACAAAACGTTTTCCTAGGAACTTTCATGCGCATGTCTCTTGGTACACATAAATACACATTTCCCTTGGGTACATACCCACAAGAGAGAATGCTGGATTCTAAAGTATATGTAGCTCAGCTCTAGTAGATTACATCAAATGATCTTCCAAGGAAATCTCACCAATTCACACTCCCACTAGCAGTGTGTATTAGAGTTTTAGTTGTCTTACATCCTTACCACTTACACCCAACAACATTACCAATCTTTTCAGCATTAGCCTTTTTAATGGATGAACAGTAATAAATCATTTCAGGTTCAACTTATTTCTCCTGAGTACTAAAGCAGTTGTATTCTTTTTCATTTGTTTATTGGCCATTTGGAAATATTTCTTTTCTATTGTCTTTTTAAATCATTTGTAACAGTTTTCTATATATTCTGGTTATGAACTCTTTGTTGATGTGTTTGTTACATGTATCTTCTTCGACTCTTTGCCTTCATATTTTATCTCTTAAAGATATCTTTTGATGAACAGGAATTTTTAATTTTTATATATTCAAATTTATTTTATTACTTCTGGTGTCCTATATTAAAAGTGTCTCCTTAGCCCAAGCTCCTTACCTTAGTCCCTGTATTATCTTGTAGAAGATAATACAAACCCATCTTTTTTATAGGTTTTGTTTTGTTTTGCTTTTTACATTTATATCGAATCGGTTTGGAATTGATTTTGTGTAGGATGTGAGGTGAGGTCAAGCCTTATTTTCTTTCAAGCAGACATCCAATTGACCAAGCACCTTATAGGAAAAGACAGTACTTTCCACACTGTTTTTTTCATTTGACTCCTGTAGTATATTTGTTGACCCTTGCTCCACTACAAGAATCTCTTAGTTAGAATGCCCCATAGTAAGTCTTAAGATCTACCAGAACAGGTCCTCACATCTTACACTTCTTTTAAAGTATCTTGGTTGTTCTTAGGTGTGTGCATTTCCTTTTCAGCATTTAGAATTATTTGTCAAGTTACACACAGACACACACTAGCACACACTGAGGGGATTTTGTAGGGAGATTGCTTTGGCTCTGTTGATCAATTTGGGGAGAAGTATTGAATACCAGCTTGAAACAATAAGCTTTATATCCTCTCCATTTATCTAGGTCTTTAATTTCTTCCAGTATCATTATTATTTGCATAGAGATATTACATATCTTTTGATGGATTTATTCATAGGTATTTGATAATTTTGATGCTATTATAAATAGAAAGCTTTAAAACTTCAGGTTCTAATTTCTGACATATAGATGTGTAACTAATTTTTCTTGATCTTATTTGCAGCAACCTTGTTAAACTCAATATTTCTAATCAAGCACTTGTAGATATTTTGGGTATTCCAGCATATACAATCATATCATATTTAACCTTTCCAATCCCTATCCTTTTCTTTCTGTCTGTCTTATTGCTTGTCTTATAACCCCCTCAGATCTACCTTCATCTCTTCTTTACCCTGCAAAGAAGATAATCTCCATGGACTAGATCAATAGGCTCTCATTCCTTTTGATTCACAGTGGGTTAAGCCAGCGGAAACCCTGGAGAAAGATGGCAAGGAGGAAAGAGGATGAGATCAGATTTATTCCCCTGTCCTTTTCTCCATGATCTATCTGTCCTGAGTTTTCTGGAAGTCAGTGGTTCTCTTAAAGCATCTAACTTTATACAGCTCTTTTCTCCTGAATTACAGTAATGTTCCCTCCTCTTGGCTTTCAGTCTCAAAGTTCAGTGTTTCCTAGCCTTGGATTATTGCATTATCTCCTGTGACTACCTAATGCCTACTTCTTTAAAAACAGTTACCTTTTCTGAATAAACCTCTTTGAATTTTTCTGTTTTGAAAGTACTGTATCCTGTTGGAATCCTGACTGATACAGAACACTGGTTAGGGATCTCCAGCAGAATTGATGTTGAATAGAAGTAGCTACAGTGGTTTACCTTGCTGGCACTCAATCTTTAAAAAAAAAAATTCTTATTTAACCGTTAATTATGGTGTTTATTGTGCTTTATAAATGCTACTAATAATATTAGGGCAGTTCCCTTTATAGTCTGTTTTCTGAGAGGTTTTGCCATGAATTATTAAATTTTTCAAATTATTTTTCTATATCTATTGAGATGATTGTATGATTTTTCTTCCTTCTGGTAATACGGGAAATCATGTTTTCATTTTTAAAACTTTTCAAGCATACATACAGAAAATTACAGGGATCAAATCTGCACAGCTTGACTATCACTACTTCAACAGAGCCAGGAAATCACCACTTAGGTCAAAAGATAGAAAGTTCTCATCTCCTCAGAATCCCACATGGTGACCATTTTCCAATCACTATCCTTTCTTTTCCAGAAAATAACCACTATTCTAACTTCTAGATTAGCTTGACTCTTTCGATTTTGTATAAATGGAACCTGATAATCATACTATTTGTGGGCCGGCTTCTTTTGAGCTGACTGTGGAGCTGACTGTGGCTCAGATCATGAACTCCTTATTGCCAAATTCAGACTTAAAGAAAGTAGGGAAAACCACTAGACCATTCAGGTATGACTTAAATCAAATCCTGTATGATTTTACAGTGGAAGTGACAAATAGATTCAAGGGATTAGATCTGATAGAGTGCCAAAAGAACTATGGATGGAGGTTTGTGACGTTGTACAGGAGGCAATGATCAAGACCATCCCCTAGGAAAAGAAATACAAAAAGGCAAAATGGTTGTCTGAGGAACCCTTACAAATAGCTATGAAAAGAAGAGAAGCAAAAGGCAAATGAGAAAAGAAAATATATACCTATTTGAATGCAGAGTTCCAAAGAATAACAAGGAGAGATAAGAAGGCTTTCCTCAGTGGTCAGTGTAAGGAAATAGAGGAAAACAATAGAATGGGAAAAACTGGAGATCTCTTCAAAAAAAATCAGAGATACTAAGGGAAATTTTCATGCAAAGATGGGCTCAAAAAGAACAGAAATGGTATGGACCTAACAGAAGCAGAAGATATTAAGAAGAGGTGGCAAGAATACACAGAAGAACTGTACAAAAAAGATCTTCATGACCCAGATAATCATGATGGTGTGATCACTCACCTAGAGCCACACATCCTGGAATGTGAAGTCAAGTGGGCCTTAGGAAACATCACTATGAGCAAAGCCAGTGGAGGTAATGGAATTCCAATTGATCTATTTCAAATCCTAAAAGATGATGCTGTGAAAGAGCTGCACTCAATATGCCAGCAAATTTGGAAAATTTACCAGTGGCCACCGGACTGGAAAAGGTCAGTTTTCATTCCAATCTCAAAGAAAGGCAATACCAAAGAATGCTCAAACTACTGCACAATTGCGCTCATCTCACACGCTAGCAAAGTAATGCTCAAAATTCTCCAATCCAGGCTTCAACAGTACATGAACCGTGAACTTCCAGGTGTTCAAGCTGGATTTAGAAAAGGCAGAGGAACCAGAGATCAAATTGCAAATGTCCACTGGATCATCAAAAAAGTGAAAGAGTTCCAGAAAAACATCTACTTCTGCTTTATTGACTATGCCAAAGCCTTTGACTGTGTGGATCATGACAAACTGTGGAAAATTCTGAAGGAGATGGGAATACCAGACCACCTGACCTGCCTCTTGAGAAATCTGTATGCAGGTCAGGAAGCAACAGTTAGAACTGGACATGGAACAACAGACTGGTTCCAAATTGGGAAAGGAGTACGTCAAAGCTGTATATTGTCACCCTCCTTGTTTAACTTACATGCAGAGTACATCATGAGAAATGCTGGGCTGGAGGAAGCACAAGCTGGAATCAGATTGCCAGGAGAAATATCAATAACCTCAGATATGCAGATGACACGACACTTATGGCAGAAAGTGAAGAAGAACTAAAGAGCCTCTTGATGAAAGTGAAAGAGGAGAGTAAACAAGTTGGCTTAAAACTCAACATTCAACAAACTAAGATCATAGCATCCAGTCCCATCACTTCACGGCAAATAGATGGGGAAACAGTGAAAACAGTGACAGACTTTATTTTGGGGGGCTCCCAAATCACTGCAAATGGTGAGTGCAGCCATGAAATTAAAAGATGCTTACTCCTTGGAAGGAAAGTTATGACCAACCTAGACAGATATTAAAAAGCAGAGACATTACTTTGCCAACAAAAGTCCACCTAGTCAAAGCTATGGCTTTTGGCTATGTGGATGTGGGAGTTTGACTATAAAGAAAGCTGAGCGCCAAAGAATTGATGCTTTTGAACTGTGGTGCTGGAGAAGACTCTTGAGAGTCCCTTGGAGTGCAAGGAGATCCAACCAGTCAATCCTAAAGGTAATCAGTCCTGAATATTCATTGGAAAGACTGATGCTGAAGCTGAAACTCCAATACTTTGGCCACCTGATGCAAAGAGCAGACTCATTGGAAAAGACCCTGATGCTGGGAAAGATTGAAGATGGGAAGAGAAGGGGACGACAGAGGATGAGATGGTTGGACGACATCACCGACTCAATGGACATGAGTTTGAGTAAAACCCGGTAGCTGGTAATGCACAGGGAGGCCTGGTGTAGTCCATGGGGTCACAAAGAGTCGGACATGACTGAGCGACTGAACTGAACTGATGTTTCTGGGATTCTCTCATCTTGTGCATATTATTCATTCCTTTTCATTTTTGTATTCTGTATTCTGAGTTAGACATTTGATTGTTTTTTTTGTTTGTTTTTTGGTCGTCATGAGTAATGCTGCAGTGAACATTCGTGTACTTGTCTCTTGGCGCACATGTGCACAAATTTCTATTGGGTTCAGACCTAGAAGTGTAATTGCTAAGAAATAGGTTGTTGACAGAAGTTCAGCTCTAACAGATGGCTGACCAAAAGTTTTCCAAAATACTCAGACAAGTTTACACTCCCACTTAAAGTGGTATTGTTGTAGTTTTTTTCATGTTTCTTATGCTGTGGTGCTTTAAACTAAGAAAGTTAGTTATGGACTTATGGTTTTCAGCATATTTGGAAATTTGGTAGTCACTGTTTCTTCAAACACTTATCTATCCCATCCCTCTCCTCTGGGAGCTCCAATTACATATATATGGGGGCAGTTGAAGTTGTCTCACAATTTTCTAATTCTCTGTTAATGTTTTTTACTCTTTTTTTCCCTTTCCACATATCAGTTTTCTATTGCTGTCTTCAAGGGTATTGATCTTTTGTTGTACAGTACCTACAGTACACTTTTCATCCCCAATTTAGTTTTTATCTTTTCTGTAGTGTCAATATCTTAACTTTTTTAACATAGAGAGTATAGTTATAATAATTGCTTTTGCTGCTTGTTTTTATGTCTGGTAATTTTTTAATTGAGATATAGTTGACATATAACATTGTGATAGGTAGGTGTCCTGGAGTCTCAGATGGTAAAAAAAAAAATCTGCCTGCAATGCAGGAGACCCAGGTTTGATCCCTGGGTCAGAAAAATCCCCTGGAAAAGGGAATGGCAACCCACTCCAGTTTCCTTTCCTGGAAAATCCCATGGACAGAGAAGCCTGGTAGGCTATAGTCATTAGGGTCACAAAGAGTCAGACATGACTGAGCGACTAACACTTTCACACTGTCACTTTCATGCCTGGTAATTTTTGATTGGTGCAATATATTATAAATGTTACCTTAGTAGGTACTGGATTTTCTTTTTTTTTTTTTTTTTTGGCATTCATGTAAATATTCTTGGATTTTATTCGGGGGCCCAGCTGATTTAGTTGGAAACAATCTGATCCTTTCCAGCTTTGCTTTCAAGATATTTTCTTGAGAGAGGCAGAACAGTGTTCATCTTGGACTAAGTATTCCCTACTCCTGAGGCAAGACCCTTGTGAGTGCTCTACCCAGTGCCCCATGAATCACGCTAGGTTTTCCAGTTTGGTGATAATAGGCAATATCCTTGGCTTGGTTCTTTCCATGGCCTCAGGGGGTTTCCTCACACACACGTACTGATCCACACACAGGGCATTATTTCAAGGGGAACTTCTGCAGATTCCAGAGTTCTTTCTGCACAGTTCTCTCCTCTCTGGCACTCTGTCCTGTGAACTATAGCTACCACGCTTTCCTCAGGATCTCAGCTCCATCTGCTCAACTTAGGGGACTGCCAAGGTCTTCTTGGGTTCACTTTCCTGGCCATGAGGCCAGGAAGCTTTCTGAAAACAATAGATAAAGCACTCATAAGGCTCACTTCATTTCTTTCCTGACTCTCACAAAGCACTGTCCTTTGTTGCTTAATATCTTGAAAACCATTGTTTCTTATATGTTGTTCATTTTTTTAGTTGTTTTAAACAAGAGGGAAATCTGGTCTTAGAGGAAATAGGAGTTCCAGACCTTTGGGTTTTAATGTTTTTCATCTATTTTGAAATTTTTGGCAGCCAGTATTTTTTCAAATACTGTTTCTATCTCTCCCCCCTTACCCCCTTTCTTCTTCTTCAAGGAACAAAATATGTTCTGGATGTTCTTTTTATGCTGCTTGTCTGTAAATTTTCTTCAACTATTGAACATTTCAAACATATGCAAAAATAGAAAATAGTATATTTACTCTCCATGTTCTCCTTGCACTGGAAGTCCTAGCCAGAGCAATTTGGCGTAAATAACTACTTTAAATTAAAAAAGTAAAAGCCTTCCAAATCAGAAAGGAAGTAAAGATTGTCTTTTTCATTTAAATGAGTTGCATTCTCGGAGGAGCCTGGTGGGCTGCAGTCCATGGGGTCGCACAGAGTCGGACACGACTGAAGCGACTCAGCAGCAGCAGCAGCAGCAGCAGGTTTTCTGTAACTAGGATAATTTCGATTGCATCTTGAACATCATGAACATTGTGCTGTGCAGACTGTGCTCTGTCATATTCTTCTGCCAAGTGATGGTGTGCTTGTGTCTGTTTACCTGGCTGTTAACACGGTTAGATCTGAACTGTGTGCACTCTCTCTTGCCTTCTGTGCCCACTTCTTTTTGCTACTGCTAGTGTGAATCTGACCTATGAATGCGTGATTCAGAAGGCAGCCTAAGGCGTGTGCCGAGTTCATGCACAGACCTTCCCTCTTCGAGGATTCCCCCTCACTCTTCAGCATCTGACATTTGACCAGGCCACTTTCTGTGATTTTTCCCTCCAGAAAAGCAATGGGTTTTCTATCAGAGTTTGAGGTATTCTGGTGCAGCCACAGCTGTCTGTGGGTCATGACTGTCACTGGGTCAAAATTATGAAAACTGAGCAATTCATTCCATGTTGATCATTTGCTCTACATTTAGACTCCTCTTCAAAACCTACCTATATTTGTTTAGTGTCCAGAACCTTCATGTAGTTGTTAGACTTTTTGTTTTCTTTCAGTTTGCAGGCTTTTTCTTTTAGATGAGGGTTTGTATTTTGTCTACAGTACACAGGTGTTATTTGAAGAATTCATTTTTTAGTGTTTCTTCTTGCATATAGGAAGCAGATCTTCAGATATTAAGCTATATATTATTAATATATAATATATGCTCTTATGGTTTTATCACATAGATTTAAGTGTGTGGTATTTTTACTTTATTTAGTTCAAAATAGTTTCTAATTTTCTTTATGACTTATTCTGCAACATATGGATTTTTGGACAGTAGATTATTTATATAGATACCTAAATATTGGTTTCCTGCTGCCCTTTGGTTATTGATTTCAAAGTTGATTGCACTTTACTCCTAGAGCAAGATTTCAAATCTTTGAAATGTATTTACTTGCTTTATGATGCAGCATATAAGTTAATTGTTGTGTGAATTAATTGGGATTGAAAAAATATTTATTCTTCAGTTATTGAGAAGTGTCTAAATATATCCACTGGATCAGGTTTGTTAAACATGTTATTCAAGTTTTCCAATATTATTGTCAATTTATGCTGTATATATGTAATTGAGGCTATGTTATTAGGTGCTTATAAATTTAGGTTCTTATATTTTTCTGGTAAATTGAATTTTTTATCATTAAGAAGTATAACATGAACTCTAACTACTCTTTCCAATATTGTTATAGCTACACCAGATTTATTTTACTCAATGTTTAAATGGTATATATTTTCCATCTTTATGACTTTTAACTTTTCCCTGTCCTTACGTTTTAGACATCTTTCTTATAAATATTAATTGCATATAATTTTTATAATTATTCAAATCTGGCAAGCTTTTAATTAGAGTAGTCCTTTTATATTTGATGTTAAAGATATATTGAGGTTTGAATCTATGCTATTTGTCACACCTGTGTTGTTTCTTTTCCTCTACTTTTTGTCTTCCTTTATTGTTCCATTTTTCTATTTAGAAGTTATACTCAGTTTGCTTTTTGGTTTTACATTGAGGTGATTTTTTTAAATTAATATGCTTTATTTTTTAGAATAGTTTTAGGTTACAGAAAATTTAAGCAGAATGTACAGTGAATTCCCACTTCCATCTCCTCCCCCCATTTCCTCTACTATTAATATTCTGCATTTATTATGGTACATTTGTTACATTTGGTCAGCCAGTTTGATACATTAACTAAAGTTCATGATTTACATAAAGTTTCTTTGTGTATGGGCTTCCCTGGTAGCTCAGTTGGTAAAGAATCCACCTGCAATGCAGGAGACCCTCGTTCGATTCCTGGGTCGGGAAGATCTGCTGGAGAAGGGAACGGCTAGCCACTCCAGTATTCTTGGGCTTCCCTGGTGGCTCAGGCAGTAAAGAATCTGCCTGCCATGTGGGAGATCTGGGTTCAATCCCTGGGTTGGGAAGATTCCCTGGAGAAGGGAACAGCTACCCACTCCAGTATTCTGGCCTGGAGAATTCCATGGACTGTATAGCCCATGGGGTTGCAAACAGTTAGACACAACTCAGTGACTTTCACTCTTTGTGTTTTACATTGTAGGTTTTGACTAACGTATATGCTATGTATTTACAGTATCATACAGAAAAAGGTCACTACCCTAATAATCTTCTTAATATTATACTTTTAGTGGTTCTCCTTGAGTTATCAAAATCTAAATTATTTGTATCAAGTCAATATAAGGATGTCTATATTTTGATTTTCTATGTATTTTAACCCTAAAAGATATGATAGTACCAAGTAGATCAAAACTTCGAGCGGAAAAAAATTTTTTTTTCATTCTCCTCAGGTACAGGACATGATACAAAACAGGAAGAAAAGTGAAATTTACAAAGAATGAATCTCTCCTCAACATTGTTTACAACCATCGGTGTCAACACTATGTTCTGTTGCCCACTCTGAAAAATCATTTTTGAATGGTCATTGTAGTGACTCTGCCTAAATATGTTTTTATTTTTTAAGTAAAAATCTGCTGAGTATCTTTGTAAAATTCATAGAACAGTTACAGATACTTCTGGTTAATCATACAAAACATATACACGTATACTTATCCGTGCATTGATATTTCAATACTCATTCCTCCAAAGCACTGAACAGAAACATGTTCACAAATCCCAAAGAGGATAAACAAAAGAATATTAGCAATTTATATGCAGTTCCCAAAAGCATACAAATCCATCATATCTCAAAGCTGTTTATAGAATTTTCAATCAGAAAACGTGCAGAAAATAATTTGTAACAGTACTTTTAGGAGATAATTGGTGTAAGATCTCTTTCCTTATTTCTTAATACCTCCAAGATATTTTTACTATTTTCCCCTTGACCCTGCCTGTTATAGTCTGACATTAGTGGATACAATTTAATCTATTCCTTGGGATAGTCTTCTTCTGATTTTTAACCTACAGCAAAACTCAAACATGTTATACTACTCTGTACACACCTGTGGGAGAGGCAGAATGTCACTTCCTTATTACCTTTATCCTCTGGACAGTGTCTACATTGTGTGGAATGTGCAACCAGTCAAACTGGTATTTAAAAGCTAAAAACCTTAACGAGGTCTACATGATCTGAGAGTACCCAGCAATCATAACTGAGATGATCATATGATACTACTATTGTCTGAACCTTTCATTTAATTTCTGTTTGAGCATTAAAACAGACTTGATTGTTCATATTGTTTCCCTGGTGACTTGGTGTAATTACATGGTATATTACAATGAATTAAGCTCCTGTTTGAATAGTCATGCACAAATCCCTTTTTTATACCTGAATTTTATGTCTAACAATTATATTTTTAAAATCTATGCTTAGAACTTCAAAGCTTCTTTCATTTTTCCTTCAGTTGTCCATAAAATGTGCCTGTGCCCAGACTCAATAAATGTTCTCCAGGCAGATAAGCACTCTTTCTGTTGACTGTTGGCTAGCAAAACTAGGTGAAAGCTGATAAACTTACAGTGAACCTGTGGGAGAACTTTGAGAGACATGACTAAGATATAATTAATCAGCTGGTAGAACAAAATTGACCCAAATATTGAAGGGTCAACAATATTCAGTTCGGTTCAGTTGCTCAATCGTGTCCAAATCTTTGCGACCCCATGAATCACAGCACACTAGGCCTCCCTGTCCATCACCAACTCCCGGAGTTTACCCAAACTCAAGTCCATCGAGTCAGTGACGAAATCCAGCCATCTCATCCTCTGTCATCCCCTTCTCCTCCTGCCCCCAATCCTTCCCAGCATCAGGGTCTTTTCCAATGAGTCAGCTCTTCGCATGAGGTGGCCAAAGTATTGGAGTTTCAGCTTCAGCATCAGTCCATCCAATGAACACCCAGGACTGATCTCCTTTAGGATGGACTGGTTGGATCTTCTTACAGTCCAAGGGACTCTCAAGAGTCTTCTCCAACACCACAGTTCAAAAGCATCAATTCTTCAGCGCTCAGCTTTCTTCACAGTCCAATTCTCACATCCATACATTACCACTGGAAAAACCATAGCCTTGACTAGACAGACCTTTGTTGGGAAAGTAATGTCTCTGCTTTTTAATATGTTATCTAGTTTGGTCATAACTTTCCTTCCAAGGAGTACGCATCTTTTAATTTCATGGCTGCAATCACCTTCTGCAGTGATTTTGGAGCCCCCATAAATAAAGTCTGACACTGTTTCCACTGTTTCCCCATCTATTTCCCATGAAGTGATGGGACGAGATGCGATGATCTTAGTTTTCTGAATGTTGAGCTTTAAGCCAACTTTTTCACTCTCCTCTTTCACTTTCATTAAGAGGCTTTTTAGTTCCTCTTCACTTTCTGCCATAAGGTGGTGTCATCTCCATATCTGAGGTTATTGATATTATTAGTGATCAAAGACTTGGATGTTATCAGTAACATCTGAAATTACTGAATTTAGTCCATTGGTTTTCAGCCCTAACACTTTGCTGTGTTCCATGAAGCAGATCACCTCTAACTACTCCTCCACAGTCACTTCAGCCCTTCTCACTGGCAATCTATATGCATTTCAGAGCTGTCCTTTGACCTTTCACAATGAGGCAGTGGGCCAGAGGGGATGCACTTGGTATGGTCCAGTGCTCCTGACTCAATATGTTTGACTGAAAGAAGAAGGGAGAAAATGGAGATCCAGCCTCACACTCAGTGACTCAGGCTCTCTGTTGAGCCTGAGTCAATCAGCAAAAAGTATGTTCAGTTCTTAGTCCCTGCGTGGTAGGAAGTAGTTCCAGACCACGAGTAAACATAAAAGGTGCGACTCTGGGTGGAGCTGGCTGTCCACTAGAAAAGGAGGAGGAGTCCCTGCCTTTTCAGAGTAAAACTGACAGAGGACATGACACACAGGGAAAAAAAGGTGATGGGAATAAAAGTTTCCATGTCAGAGCAAGCAGGGTTCATAAGTATGACCTCCCTTGAAGGAATCAATCCCTTACGAATGCTTCTAAAACAGGAGTTATTCCTATAGATATGAGGTGTGAGTGCCTCAAATGTTATTGAATGAGATAATATGGAAAAGCACCTACAAAAGTACCTGGTACTGTAAGTTCTTATTATTTTAGCAATGTTATTATCAATAGTATTGATACTAGATTCTTCCCTGAGCAATCCTGTTGACCCTCACTCACTGTCTTCCTCCATCTCCTCACAGTAATTGAGAATCAAGCTACTAGAACACTTTTCTGGGGCACATCCCCTTCCCTCCTCCACTTAAAGAATAAACATGACATCATTTGTCATTAGGGAAATGTAAACCAAACCACAATGAGGTGTTACCTCACATCCACTGGGATGGCTGTAACCAAAAAGACAGATAATAACAAGTGCTGACCAAGCTGTAGAGAGATTAGAATAGTCATACTGCTAGTGGAAATGTAAAATAGAGCAGCTGTTTTGGGAAACAGTTTGGCAATTCTTCAAAAACTTTAACGTTATCTATGACTCAGCAATTCCACTCTTAGGAATATACCTAAGACAACTGAAAATATATGGCCATTTAAAAACTTGTACAGAATATAAAATGGATACCCAGCAAAGACATATTGTGGAGCACATGGAACTCTGCTCAATGTTATGTGCCAGCCTAGATGGGAGACGGGTTTTGGGGAAAATAGAGATATGTATATGTATGGCTGAGTCCCTTTGCTGTTCACCTGAAACCACCTTTAATCAGCTACACCCCAATACGAAATGCTTTTGGTGTTAAAATTTTAAATTAAAAAAAAGAACTTGTCCAAGAATATTCATAGCAATGTTCATAATAACCCCAAAGTGGAAATAATAAAAATGCCCAGCAAGTGATGAATGGAGTTTTTAAATGTGATGTTTGATAGATGAATGGATAAATAAAAATGTGGCTTGTATATACAATGGAATGTTATTCAGCTTTGAAAGGAATGAAATTCTGACACATGCTGCACCATGGATAAACACTGAGGACATTATGCTAAGTGAAATAAGCCAGTCACAACAGGATAAATACTATGTGATTCTACTTCTATGAGGTATCTAAAATAGTCAAATTCATATAGAAAAAGTAGGATGGTGCTTATTAGGGACTATGGGAGCAGAAATGGGGAATTGTTTTACAGGTAGAGTTTCGGTTCTGCAAAATAGAAAGGGTCTGGAGATCTGTTACACAGCAATGTGAATATATTATACTTAACTCCACTGAACCTTACACTTACAAATGGTTAAGATAGCTCAGGGCTGGTGCACTGGGATGACCCAGAGGGATGGGGTGGGGAGGGAGGTGGCAGGGGTGTTCAGGATGGGGAACACATGTACACCCATGGCAGATTCATGTCAATGTATGGCAAAACCAATACAATATTGTAAAGTAAAAAAAAAAAAAAAGGTTAAGATAGTAAATGGCATAAGTTTTCTACTACAACTTTTAAAAATTAAAAATGAAAAAAAATATTTATATATACATACAATGGAATATTGTTTGGTAATAACAAGGAATGAAGTATTGATATATGACTATGACTTGGATGAAACTTAAAAGCATCCTGTGAAGTGAAAGAAAGCCAGTAACAAAAGGCCACATAGTGTGTGATCCCAGTTAGGTGAAATGTCCACATAGGCAAACCCACAGGGATGGAGACCAGATACGTAGTTGCCAGGGTAAGGGAGAGGGAGTGGTGGGGAGTGAATGCAATGAGAAGGAGGTTTCTTTCGTGGGTGTTGAAAATGCTCTAGAATTAGATAGTGGTAATGGTTGCACAATACTGACTGTCCTAAAACCACTGACTTGTACACCTCAAAAGAGTAAAGTTTGTAGTATATGAATTATATATCCATAAAGCTTTTTTTTTAATTAATGTGAAGATTAATGTTTTAAGTCCATTCATGACACAGGAAAGTGAAGGAGAATAGCTATGAGGCTCAGACACAATAGAAACAGGAAGACTCAGGCTTCTGGAATTATTCTCCTATTTCCCCTACTCTTTATGAATTCCCTTGTCTTACTCTGGTCTCCTGCATGTGTTTCATTTTCTTTTAAATTAGCATTCTGTTCTTTCATGTTTGTGAGTGTGTTTCCAGCTCACTGAGATGTAATTGACATATATTAATAACATTGCATAAGGTTAAGGTGTACAATGTAATGATTTGATATATGTATGTATTGGGAGATACTTTCCATAATAAAGCGTCCTATTATTTCTTTCTCCCTTTTTTTACTGTGTGATTCCATTTATTTTAAATTCTGGATCATGTGAGCTAATCTATAGTGGCAGGAAGAAGATCAATGGTTGTCTGGGGGGGAGGGGGCAGGAGCAAGGATTACAAAGGCATTAGGAGGACACTTTCAGGAGTGACTGATTGGTGGTTCACCATCTTGATTGACAGGATATTTCCATGGGTGTGTACATGTCAGAACTGATCAGACTCAGTTTTACTCACCCCATCTCTTCCATTTACCTTCTTTTGCTGTTATGGTATCAACTTTTGTGTTAACACTGTGTAAACCACCTATTCTTGTGAATAAAAAGTGAGTATGTAGGTATAATAATGTCTGTTGATGTTTTTGTGCTCACATGTGTGCGCATAATTTTTGTATAAGGGGGACGTGGACAGGTATGTTTTTCGATGGCTATGCACGTGTGCTTGAAATGTCATGCCAGTTATTTGGCTGGAAACATTATAAAGCTAAAACTCAGACAAAGAGAGCTATATCATTTTAGGTGGCAAATAATATGTGTGCCAGCACCTTATTAGGCTCTGAAAAGGTTATTTTATTTCTTGTAGTATTAGGAGAATTTTCAGTAAGTTGACACCAGATAGACAGTGGCTACTGTAGCTTATTCTTATGAACAGATAGGAGTCCAATAGGGCAGAGTTGAGTTGTCTGCCTAATTCTGTGTTTTTAAATTTTTTTAAGTGCCCAAAGCAGTCCTCCTGAAGCTCCTTTAAAATTACAGTCAATATTTACAAAAAGAAATGTCTATTTTAATACTCAAAGCAAAAGAGAGAGAAACCTGAGATTTTTATAATTGCTGGAGACAGAAATCAGATGGGACCCAATAATGGATAAAGCAGGACAGCTGACCCACCTCAAAACCAATAGAGGCGACTAACTGTAGGTGTTTCTCCAGGCAGAGCCTCAGACAGCTCCAGACTCAGAGTGGGCAGGTACAGGGGAGATTAGTATGCTGTGAGTAACAAAGGACTCCTCCTTTCTTGTGACCTTAATGCTTTATTTTAGTTGCCTACCACTGGAGCTATACCTTGTCATCACCAAAACTGCCCCACAATGAAATCATGCATGAAGTCAAACCATGCTTCCAACCACGACACTGAACATGGAGAATTTCATAGAGGAGATTTATGTCAAATTTTTATGAGAAAAACATGGGGATAATTGTCCAAACTCAAAATTGTCCAACCATAAATTGATCAAATTTATCCATGCAATAAAATTCCATGTGTCCAATTAATGTTGCTGTAATTATTATTTAATTATTTGGATCTACCCCATAACATCGGAGAAGGCAACGGTGCCCCACTCCAGTACTCCTGCCTATAAAATCCCACGGGTGGAGGAGCCTGGTGGGCTGCAGTCCATGGGGTCGCTGAGGGTCGGACACGACTGAGCGACTTCGCTTTCACTTTTCACTTCCATGCATTGGAGAGGGAAATGGCAACCCATTCAATGTTTTTGCCTGGAGAATCCCAGGGACGGGGGAGCCTGGTGGGCTGCCGTCTATGGGGTTGCACAGAGTCGGACACGATTGAAGTGACTTAGCTTAGCTTACCCCACAACATATAACAACATACATACAAAACCGTATATATGGGAAAACATCTATTTCTGCTTTAGTGACTATGTCAAAGCCTTTGACTGTGTGGATCACAACAAACTGTGGAAAATTCATCAAGAGATGGGACTACCAGACCACATGACCTGCCTCCTGAGAAATCTGTATGCAGGTCAAGAAGCAACAGTTAGAACTGGACATGGAACAACAGACTAGTTCCAAATAGGGAAAGGAGTATGTCAAGATTGTATATTGTCACCCTGCTTGTTTAATTTATATGCAGAGTATATCATGAGAAATGCTAGACTGGATGAAGCACAAGCTGGAATCAAGATTCCCAGGAGAAATATCAATAACCTCAGATATGCAGATGACACCACACCTATGGCAGAAAGCAAAGAGGAACTAAAGATCCTCTTGATGAAAGTGAAAGAGGAGAGTGAAAAAGTTGGCTTAAAGCTCAACATTCAGAAAACTAAGATCATGGCATCTGGTCCCATCACTTCATGGCAAATGGAGGGAAAGCAATGGAAAGAGTGACAAAATTTATTTTGGGGGGCTCCAAAATCACTGCAGATGATGACTGTAGCCATGAAATTGAAAGATGCTTGCTCCTTGGAAGAAAAGTTATGACCAACCTAGACAGCATATTAAAAAGCAGAAACATTAAAGTTATAACCAATCTGGACAGCATATTAAAAAGCAGAGACATTACTTTGCCAACAAAGGTCCGTCTAGTCAAAGCTATGGTTTTTCCAGTGGTCATGTATGGATGTGAGAGTTGGACTATAAAGAAAGCTAAGCGCTGAAGAATTGATGCTTTTGAACTGTGGTGTTGGAGAAGATTCTTGAGAGTCCCTTGGACTGCAAGAAGATCCAACAAGTCCAGCCTAAAGCAGATCAGTCCTGGTGTTCTTTGGAAGGACTGATGTTGAAGCTGAAACTCCAATACTTTGGCCACCTGATGTGAAGAGCTGACTCATTTGAAAAGACCCTGATGCTGGGAAAGATTGAGGGCAGGAGGAGAAGGGGACGACAGAGGATGACGACAGAGGATGAGATGGCTGGATGACATCACCAACTCAATGGACATGGGTTTGGGTGAACTCCAGGAGTTGGTGATGGACAGGAAGGCCTGGAGTGCTGCAGTTCATGGGGTTGCAAAGAGTCAGATATGACTGAGTGACCGAACTGAACTGAACTGAAGACAGCATATTAAAAAGCAGAGACATTGCTTTGCCAGCAAAGGTTTGTCTAGCCAAAGATTTGGTTTTTCCAGTAGTCATGTATGGATGTGAGAGTTGGACTATAAAGAAAGCTGAGTCCAGAAGAATTGATGCTTTTGAACTGTGGTGTTGTAGAAGACTCTTGAGAGTCCCTTGGACTGCAAGGAGATCCAACCAGTCCATCCTAAAGGAAATCAGTCCTGAACATTGATTGGAAGGACTGATGCTAAAGCTGAAACTCCAATACTTTGGCCACCTGATGCGAAGAACTGACTCATTTGAAAAGACCCTGATGCTGGGAAAGACTGAAGGTGGGAAGAGAAGGGGACGACGGAGGATGAGATGGTTGGATGGCATCACCGACTCAATGGACATGAGTCTGAGCAAGGTCCGTGAGTTGGTGATGGACAGGGAAGCCTGGCGTGCCTCAGTCCATGGGGTCACCAAGAGTTAGACATGACTGAGGGACTGAACTGAACTGAACTGAACTGAACTGAATCTGGTTTGAAAAGATTCATGTTTTGTCCCCATATAATCCTAGTAATAGAACATACATTGCCTAAGATATGAATGGAAACATGTCCTTGTCTGTATCCTTGCTACTTTACCACAAAGATTTCCAAAAGAACACATTCTTAATAATTTACATATTTCTCTGTAACATAGATCATTTATAAATATAGGAGCTACCAAAAAGTCATTCATATCACATCACCCAGATAAAATCCTGGTATATTTAATTTCTTTCTAACTTTTTTTAATCTTTTTCTTTCTAACTTTTCAATTCACTTACATATACATACTTAAAAAAAATACATATACGTACTTAAAAAAAAGTGTGTTAAATTGTACAAACTATTTTATAGCCTGCTTTTTTCATTTGTAGTACTTAGGAAGTATTTGGCACTTCATAAGTTCTTGATGCATATTTATATAAATAAATATTGAATAAATAAATGAACATATTTCCATGTAATGAAGTGGTTTTCTGTGACCTCATTTTTCCTATCACAATTGTACAGAATTCCACTGTGTGAAAAATTCTCTCCCTAACCAGGCCCTGCAGAGCTGAGGAGAAATAAGTTGTGTGATGGACACAGAGATGCCCCGTGCAGGCGCCTTCAAGGGGGAACATGCTGCCCAGCTCCTGAGAGTACCACAGCTCCTGTCTCCCCTGCCCACCCACTTCAGGGACAGCCTTTGTTACAAAAAGCCAATTCCCAGGGCAACCTGTGTCTAAGGAATGATTATAAGGGGAACCAAGGCAGGGTGACTGTAACAGGCCGTCTTCCTCCAGGGTTTCCTCGGCTGTCCCGCCTGCATGGCAGATTGACCTCCCTCTCCAGCCAACCTTGCTCCTTCCCTCTCCCTTCTCTCTTCCCTGGGTATTTACTCACTAATAAATGCACCCTGTACTCAGTCTCCAAGTCTGTTCCTGAAAAACCTAACCTGTTAGAAGGATGGTCCTGACTCACGAGAACCCCAAAAATCTATTGATTAAGGCATTGAGTAAATCCTAACATCACTGCCACGACCCATCACTCACACCAGGCTAAGTAAACTATCATGCGTGTATCCATGGCATGTTATGCAACCACTGAAATAAACATTTTCTTCAGACATTGTTGGTGCTGGTGTATGACACCTGGCTCCAGAGGAAAGGAGGAAAGAAAAAGGGAAGGGGAGAGAAGAAATGGAGAAATTAATTGGATAACAGGGGATGATTGATTGAGCCCTTTATCTCTCAACCTCTTTGTTTCCAGGTCTCCTGACCCTTATCAGTCTTTGGACCAACTCAGTGTGGCGTTCCTTGGGCAATTCTTATCCCCATAGACATAGCATCTGGAAGTTATAGAAACTGAAACTAGACATGACCCTGGACACAATAAATGTGTACCAGCATGACTGAACAGTCAGGACAACAAAAAAGGCCTTTTTAATGCCCAAAAGCAGAATTAAGGATTAAATCACACTAAGAAAAACAAAACAAATCAAAATCAAAACAGAAGCCCTGAGTGTGTGCTCAAGGAAGCCCAGACCTATGAGGAATCCAGACGTGTGATGAGATGAACCCTGTCCAAGTGCTTCCATCTGTAAGAATTACACATTCCAGAGCAGCAGAAATCTACTGGCTGAAAGTTTCCTGTTACTTCCGGCCCTAGAGAGGCAGGCTTAGGCAGCATCAGGCTCAGCCCATGCGAGATGCCTTCTCCCAATCACAGACCACCCTTCCCTGGTCCCAGAGGTTCAAAGGATTGGTGCAGGGTAGAAAAGCACCTCTGGCCAGAGCAGCGTGCAGAGGGAGCCGATACAGTACCAGGAGGAGGAGGAGAGGGTAAGGTGAGTAGACCCATTCCACCATGCAGGGAAGATACCTGCACTCTTTGCGGCTGGGTTGCTTTCCTGGGAAGGGAGTGAGCTGTCTGCAAGGGAGAGGGGAAGAAGTTCATTTCCTGATGAATAGAGTCTGTCATTTTTTTGTAAGTTAGGATATTGTGGCTGTTCACAATATCTTTTACCTTAAACTGTACAACTGCTTTCTCAGCCCCTTTGTTATGGTTCAGTTCTCAGAACTGAGATTAAGTTCTTCCGTCAGGTATTATTCACCCATCCTGATTTCCACCTCACATTTCCTCACAGAAAAACCAAGAAAAATCCGAGAACCCTGGGAAAACCTCTATTTCCTGACTAAATCTCAGATTGACAGGCACCTTTGTGGGCTTCCAGTTTCCTTGTAGAGTCAGAAAAGCAAAAAAAATAATAATAAATTAGCCTAGCAGAGAGAAAGTTTCCCAGCCTTCTTGTCAGAAATCATTTGGTCTTGCCTATTCATAAGGGGATTTGTGAGGCAATTTATTCATGTTTCTTCTCTGCAAACAGTTCTGCTTAATAAATGTTGAAACAGGTCAACAAATTAGCTTCATCTACACAATGTTATTTTTACATAACTTCTTTTCACTCTGCATCAGTTGGTGGTTCCATCAGGGTTTGCAGGTTGTATTTTTTGTTCTAACAACACTTCCACACATAATACAGGTTAAGATTCAAATAATATGAATACTACTTTACATTTATGAACTTAAAACCCCACTTATAAATAGCTTTAAAGATACTAAAGACATTTTTAATTTTTATGAATTTTAATGTTTTTTTAATTAAAGAGCATGTTTATTGATTTTTTGCCTGAATAGAATTGCTAAGCACTACAGAAAGAACTCACTTAGATTGTATATAAATACATATTTCAGTTATGTATATAGGTTGGGTTATACAGTTTTCAAGCCTTGTAAGGAATTGTTTAGTTCTAGTAATTAACCTTTCTCCGTGAGGAGAAGTATTTCTTATTTTGCTTTCTGTTACAACAGAGTTTTTAGGTTTTGTTTTCATTTGTGTGTGTGTGTGTGTGTGTGTGTGTGTGTGTTTTGCTTTCTGCAAAAAAAAAAGGGGGGGGGGCATAAAAATCAGCTCACCTGGGAGTTATTAGCTCTCTGGAAAGATTCACAGACTTGTAAATACAAAAGAGATCTTTGACACCATCTAGTCAAGGAAAGCAAATGATATCTCAGAATTTCTTTTGGCCCCTCCTGCTTACATTCTCACCCAGGGCAAACAGTGGTCAGTCCTAGAATATGCTTCACCCTGATGCTGGAGTCTGGGCCTCATGGCCATGCAGGCTACCCACACCCCTGATGCGTCACTGTTCCCTCGCTGGGGCAGAGACCAAGTTCATGGGGAGGTACCTTAATCTCACCTCCCCCAAGGAATCTCCATAGTGTTCCTGCCCTGGGGTTGGGCATACCACTCGCATTGCCTGCACCCGAGGCCCTCACTGGGCTGAGAACACCTGAGCCACTGCTTACAGCTTAGTGCTTGACTTCAGGTTGGAGAGTGACTCAGATCAGCACAGCAAGCATCAGGAGGCAAGAGCTCACTGTCCCATAGAACTCTCTGCAAAGATGGAAATGTTCTATACGACAGCCACTAACCACATACAGCTATTGAGCATTTGAAATGTGTCTAGTGCAACATAAGGATTGAATTTTTTTTTAACAGGTTGAACTTTATTCTTTTAAAAAAATTAATTTATTTAACTGGAGGCTAATTGCTTTACAATATTGTAGTGGTTTTTGCCATGCGTGTATGTGTGTCCCATCATCCTGAACCCCCCTCCCAAGGATTGAATTTTAATTGAATTTAATTAGAATCTAAATAGTTTCAAGTCTCTACTAGTTACTACATGAGTCAGAGCAGGTTTAGAGTTTTAAAGCAAGAAAAACTAAGGGATGCTCTGAGCAATGGGGGTCATGGCCGTGAGAACAAGTGCCTTCTTTCATCATTCATCATTCCCAGGGACTCATCATACCCTAAATGTAAGCAGACCAGCAATTCTCCTGATATAATCTCCACAGACATCTTTATCCTCACCTCTGAGTCGTACAAGCGTCTGATCTAGTTCTGGGTTTCAGAATCTGGGCTAAGGCAATGGCCTATTGTCTATTTTGTCCTCTCCTATTTCTGCTTTTTTTTCTTTTTCTTTGTCAAATTTCACTAACAGGAGCTAAAATGGGAGGTGTGGTTTGTGTGTTCGCTGGTCCAACAAACTTGGGTGAGGAAGAGGTAATGAACTTGAAAAAATGATCTCATGCTTGGTGGGTGAGTCTCTCTCCTTTTTCTCCTGCTTTGAAAATTGGTTTGTTTAGTGAGCAATGATTTTTAGACCTATTTTTCATTGTGTCTGGAAACATCAACACTGTGTAGATGAATAATTTTTAGAAGAAAACCAACTGAATGAAGACACAAGGGGGGAAAAAAAACACATAAAGAAAATCCAGCCTCTTAAAAAAAATCTGCACTCCTCAGAGCAAAGGAACTCCCAGGATGTTGTGTAATTGGAATAAATCATCATGGTGCCAGGCCACTGGGCAGTCTTCCACAGGGTGGGGCTCACAGGGGCTTTACTATGTGTGGAAAATATTTTGAGGTGAACTGAGTACTTTCAGCCAGGGGCAATGTCATTTCTAAAGAGGACAGCAGCTACTCCATCCTCTGCCCACTACCAATTCCACTTTCTAAAATTCACTCCATCCCATCTGCTTCCTTTACTACCCCTCCCAAATAACAACAGACCAAAAAAAAAAAGGGAAGGAGAAAAAGAAAACGTTCAAATATATTTGAGGGAAGCATTGCTCTGAAATAACTCAGGAAAGTTTCAGGAAACCCCCTGTCTGAAAAAGCTCACCCATACTGGGAGCTAAGAGCGAAGTGGAGAGGGGCAGACACACACACAGTATCAGCAGTCAGTCCCTACCCGCAGCCCCAAGCCCCCAGATCATGAGGCAGGGAGTTCATTGGTTCGGCTCTTCCTGCTCCTTGGGTCTCTTTCCCTCACATGGGGTCTCCCCTCTTCCTTTGGAAATTTGGATTTCTACTCAAATCATTCACAATGAGGCATTGATATTGACGGCTTGTGAGGCTCACTGCACCTTTTTTATATGTATTTGCATTCTAACCAGGAGCAAAGGAGTGATTCTCGATTTGTGGAAATTTGGAAATTAAGATGAAGAGTGAGGAAGACTTTGACTGGAGAGCAAGGGTAGAAAGTTCTCACCTTGTCAGCTTTTGCTTATGTGACTGCCCTTCTGGCAGGGCGTTAGGAGTTTCTCTTCATTTTAAGGAAATATAAAGGGAGGTATTATCTCCCTACCTTAGAAAGAAGAAAGATGAATGACAAATTTAATACGAAGTCCTGGTTTAGGAGTCAGGAGACCTGACTCAGATCCTGACTCTGAAAATGACACACCAGTGACGGTGAACAGGTGGCTTTCCCTTACCAGCTTTGGTTTCCTCGTCTGCACCAAGACGGGACTAACTATACAGCCCCTCGGTCTGCAGCCAGAGCTGATACTGGATCATACTATGAAAGGGCACATAGCCAATAACGACCCTGGGGTGCGTGACACCTTAATTTCCCTGCAATCACATACCTTCTCAGTAAGACAAAACTACTAAGAGTGTAGTCATTGACTTTAGAGTGTGTCACTGATCAAGTAATTTGAAAGTTTCTGATTTTGTTTCTTTAATGCAATTTTTCATCAAATGACTTTTTTAAATGTACGGCAATCTATTCGTTTTGGGGTTCAGAATTAACTTATTAACAAATGTGGGTAAAGAAAAGAAGTAACAAAAAAGAAAGAAAAACAGGAACAAGGTGTCAGCTTAGGTTGTCATGGCAGAAGCAAATAGGGAAGAAAAGCTCCCCACACACACACACACACACACACATACACACAAGTGCACCAAACAGGACCCAGTGCGGGCTGCCCTTGAGAACTGTTTGATTGGGCAGAGAGAGGGAAGTAGGGAAGGAAGGATAATTCTGGGCACGGGTGCTTGAGGAAAGGAAAAGATTTTCAGCTGAGCTTCAGAAGATAGTAAAGAGTTCAAGAAGCAAAAATGAGACATCACACAGAGGAGCAGAGGAAAGTGAGTGAGAGGCCAACAGAACATGGTTGGTACTGACTGAATACAAACTGAGGAGTTTGTGCTTTATCTCTTTGGTTGACCAGCCTCTCTTCCCTGGGCCAGAAGGAGAATAAAATTGGACTGGACAAAAGCTATAGACACAGGCAAAGGGAAGTTATTAGTCTGTCTCTAGGAACTGAAAAGCCAGAAAGGTCTCAAATTCAAGTGCAACAGAGAAGGAGGGGAGAAATTTGAATTTGCAGAGATTGGTGAGCAGGAGAGGATGGGTGGACAAGTAAAGCCATCTGGAATTAGGAAGCAAGAAGGCACCTGCAGCTGAGCTTGTGCTGGGGTGGGGACTCCACCCCTCCCCATCCCACTCCCACCCCCACCTTGAACTGAGGATGTAGGGAGCCTTTGCAGGTGTTTAAGCAGGGGAGTGATAGAAAACCAGAGTTTGTTTTAGGACAGTGCATCTCAAGACTAAGTGACTGGCACTTGGGCTCTGCTTAGTCGCTCAGTCGTGCCCGACTCTTTGCGACCCCGTGGACTGTAGCCCACCAGGCTCCTCTGTCCATGGGGATTCTCCAGTCCAGAATACTGGAGTGGGTTGTCATGCCCTCCTCCAGGGGATATTCCCAACCCAGAGATTGAACTCAGGTTTCCTACATTGCAGGCAGATTCTTTATCAACTGAGCTACTGGCCAAATCCAGCCCACCGCCTGCTTCGGTAGAGCCCTAACTGTTCATTTCTGTGCCCTAACTTCGTTGCATGTCGTGGCTAGGCTGAGTTGTGACAGAGACATTATCACTACAAAGCCAAGAACAGTTATTATCTGTCCCCTTAACAGAGGGTTTGCCAAGGTCTGCGTTTACTCGCTCAGTGTCTGTGTACTGTTATTGTTTCTTTCCCCAACCTTTGAGATGTCTTGATCCTGTGGCCCTGAAGACTGCAGCAGGCATCTGTCATGACAAGGACATTGTCTGAGATGGCTGCAGGCCGTCCAACCAGGGAGCTTTGAGCTTTGACATGGATGTCCCCCTCCCGACCACCCTCTGTGGACAGTCTAGACCCAAGGTTTGCCAAATGTCCCAGCAGCATCCTTTACAGAAACCTTTCCCACCCGGGATCCCAGGTGTGTTTTCCCTAAGCCAGCCCCCCGGCAACTGTTTGAACAATTTTGCCTCATCACATCTCCAGTTCTGGGATTATGGGAGCAGGATCACAGTGACAGGTTATGCCCGGTCACACCTGGGGCCAGGCTGCTGGTCAGGAAGGCCCACTGAGCTGTGGAGAGGAGGTGTCTGCCTCAGGTAGAGCTATTGTAACATTGTAGCATTTAAAAAGAACAAGAGTAAAACTCTTAACCTGAAGAGACATTTGCACTGGGAGCACTCTCTCCTGTCTCCTGATGGAGGAAGCCCCAAGACCAGGGTCATTATTAGTTTTCTGGGTCCAAACAGCTGAAAGAGTAGGTGTCAATGTTTTACTGATAAAAAGCCCTATTACTTCCTCATCCCTCTTATGCTGCTGCTGCTGCTAAGTCGCTTCAGTCGTGTCCGACTCTGTGCGACCCCATAGACGGTAGCCCACCAGGCTCCTCCTTCCCTGGGATTCTCCAGGCAAGAACACTGGAGTGGATTGCCATTTCCTTCTCCAATGCATGAAAGTGAAAAGAGAAAGTGAAGTTGCTCAGTCGTGTCCAACTCTTAGCGACCCCATGGACTGCAGCCTACCAGGCTCCTCTGTCCATGGGATTTTCCAGGCAAGAGTACTGGAGTGGGGTGCCATTGCCTTCTCCGCATCTCTCTTATACTGTGCCAAAATTCTGGGGCAAGCCACACCCCCACCCAGGAGAGCACAGAGGCCCAGTCAGACAACTCCTGGAGGGGAGCCAAGGGTGGCACAGCATGGGGATGTGTGGGAGGGAACTTGGGGGCTAGGTTCAGAGAAGTGGAACTCACCTGAACGGACAGCCAGTCCTCTGTCTGACACTTAGAAGGCATGTTAATCTTTGTGGAACACTACAACAATGTTGATGTATTAGATTTAAAATAACTCAGTAAATCATGTTGGCATAAGTTCATACTATAAACTAGAATTCAGCTAGGCAGGTAGTAGTGGGCACCCAAGATTTAAGGAAAAATCTGTGGGAAGAAAATGCTTAAAATGACCAATTCTGATCGTTCATTTCTCTTCAGCTTAGGAAATGACTGCCAATTATTCAATTTCGGCATCAAAGAAATGTTGCCCCAGTAGGTGGAACATCTGTGTTCTATAGGATGGTTTAAGAACCCCTGCTCTAGAAACTTCACTCTGAAGGCAGTGTGTGGAAAGGAAACAGAAATGGGTGGATCCATCTGAGCCAGAAGTCAGGATCTGGAAGTGGGAACTGGAAAGAAAGGGTGAAATGTTCTTAGGAAATACCAGAAAATGATCGCATTTGTTTCTACCAAAACTATAAATCAGTTTAAATCAGGGGCGTGCATCTTGCAGAGTTCTCCACAGAAATAAGAGCCAATAGGATATATATATAGGGAAAAATATTTATTTTAAGGAATTGGCTTATGTGGCTGGGATGGGGGTTGGGGGCTGGCAAGTTTGAAATCTGCAGAGCAGACTAGCAGCCTGAAAATTCAGGTGAGCTGGTGTTGCAGTCTTGGGTCTGAAATCTGCAGACTGAAAACTTGTACAGGGTTTCTATGTGCAATCTGGAGGCAGAATTGCTTCTTCTTTGGGAAACCTCAGTCCTTGTTTTTAAGCCCTTTAACTGATTGGATGAGGCCCACCCACATTATGGGAGATCATCTGCTTTATGCAAAGGCAACTTATTTAACCATTAATTACATCTAAAAAATGTCATCACAGCCATACCTAGACTGGTATTATATTTGACCAACAACTAGGCCCCATATCTAATCAAAGTGAAAGTGTTAGTTCCTCAGTTGTGTCCAACTCTTTATGACCCCATGGAAAGTAACTTGCCAGACTCCTCTGACCATGGGATTCTCCAGGCAAAAATACTGGAGCGGGTTGCCATGTCCTTCTCTGGGGGATCTTCCTGACCCAGGGATCGAACCCGGGTCTCCCACACTGCAGGCAGATTCTTTACCATCTAAGCCTCCAGGTAAGCCCTATCCTAATCAAGTTAACACATAAAATTAATCATGGAATGGTATTCATTGTGGTACTTCCTTATCAGGCAGGCCAAGACAAAACTCAAGAAATTTACTGACTTTTTAGGGCACAACTACTCCAGGCAACAGAGACCATCACAGCTTATATTCCTTATGTAGAAAAGGGCCCACTTGTCCCTCTCTTTTGGTCTCTCTCCATGCCTGACCACTATGGAAAGGTCAACAAATTCATAATGTCTTTTTTTTTTTAATAACCATCAGCAGGTCACTATGTCAGAGTTGTTCTTTGTGCAATCTAAATAAGTTTATTAGTTTACCCTTGTGCACAGGCATTTACAAGCCTTCCAAGAACTTCAAAAGATTAACCAGGTCTGATCCTTTTCTTTCATAGAAATCACATTGCCTTTGTTCTAAGTGATCCAGTAACACAACCCCTCCAAGAGGTTTCCCCAGCTAGTCTACTAGGGAAGTAAACTCACTTGCCACCATTTTCTAGGAGGCTTTCCTAGGAGTTTAGTTTCCCCTTGAGAGATAGTGTAATATCAGCCTACACATTAAACCAGAGTTTTCCAATGTCACTCTTGAGCACCTTCTAACTTCTTTGGTAACTGCATTTTGAGCAGTGATCTGCCTCTATGTGTCTTTTCTGTTAGTTCTAGAAATAGCAGTTTCCAACCAATCTGGGGCTAGCCTTGTGGTTAGGAAGTTTAGAACTGAAGAAGGGAAGCTCTGGGAAGCTCAGGCTCCCAACTTTTGCTTCAGCCAGACTTTGATCTGAGTTTGTATATGAGAGTTTCATATTGAAGTTGTATTTTCATATTTCCTTTGAAAGTGTGGCTGTTTGTTTTTAATTGAAATATACTGATGTACATAAGTTACGTGTGTACAATAATAGTGATTCACAATTTTTAAAGATTATACTCCACTTATAAGTATAATAAAATATTGGCTGTATCCCCATGATGTACAATATACCCTTATAGCTTGCTGCTGCTGCTGCTAAGTCACGTCAGTCATGTCCGATTCTGTGCAACCCCATAGACAGCAGCCCACCAGACTCCCCCATCCCTGGGATTCTCCAGGCAAGAACACTGGAGTGGGTTGCCATTTCCTTCTCCAATGCATGAAAGTGAAAAGTGAAAGTGAAGTCGCTCGCTTATTTTATACCTAATACTTTGTACCTCGTAGGCCTCTCCCCCTCCCCACTGGTAACCACTAATTCGTTCTCTGTATGTCTGTGAGTTTGCTTCTTTTTTTTTATATTCACTAGTCTGCTGTATTTTTTCAGATTTCACATATACATGATATCATATTTGTCTTTCTCTGTCTTTCACTGAGCACAGTAAACTCCAAGTCCACCCGTGTCAGTGCAAATGGCAAAATTCCATTCTTTATAGATTATATCTTCTTAATCCATTCATCTGTTGATGGACACTAAGGTTGCTTCCATATCTTAGCAATTGTAAATAATGCTGCTGTGAACAAAGAGGTACATTTACCTTTTTGAATTAGTGGGGCTTTTTCTTTTTTCAGAATATGCCCCAAAGTGAAACTGCTGAGTCATATGGTTTAGTTTAGTTTTTTGAGAAACCTTTCCACAGTGGCTGTACCAATTTAGATTCCCAATGTGCTTCTGTTTTAAAACAAAATTAAGTCACTAGTTTTAGGTGCCTTAATCATTCACTATTCGTTCTGGTCTGTCTGCTTCAAGAAACTGAAGCAAAGGTAAAGAAAATAAATATTGGTTGGGTAACTGATACTGTGTTAGAACTTCACCCATCAGTTCAGTTCAGTTCAGTCGCTCATTCGTGTCCAATTCTTTGTGACCCCATGAATCACAGCATGCCAGGCCTCCCTGTGCATCACCATCTCCCAGACTTCATTCAAACTCACGTCCATCGAGTCAGTGATGCCATCCAGCCATCTCATCCTCTGTCGTTCCCTTCTCCTCCTGCCCCCAGTCCCTCCCAGCATCAGAGTCTTTTCTAATGAGTCAACTCTTCGCATGAGGTGGCCAGAGTACTGGAGTTTCAGCTTTAGCATCATTCCTTCCAAAGAAATCCCAGGGCTGATCTCCTTCAGAATGGACTGGTTGGATCTCCTTGCAGTCCAAGGGACTCTCAAGAGTCTTCTCCAACATCACTGTTCAAAAGCGTCAGTTCTTCAGCGCTCAGCCTTCTTCACAGTCCAACTCTCACATCCATACATGACTACTGGAAAAACTATAGCCTTGACTAGTTGGACCTTTGTTGGCAAAGTAATGTCTCTGCTTTTCAATATGCTATCTAGGTTGGTCATAACTTTTCTTCCAAGGAGTAAGCGTCTTTTAATTTCATGGCTGCAGTCACCATCTGCAGTGATTTTGGAGCCCAAAAAGATAAAGTCTGACACTGTTTCCACTGTTTCCCCATCTATTTCCCATGAAGTGATGGGACCAGATGCCATACTTTCACATAATTTTCATAGTAATCCTTTTAGTTAAGTCTTATGTTACCCTTTCAGAGAAAGCTCAAAAAGATTAAGTAATTACCAAAGGCCACAAAACCACTAAGTGGCAGAGCAAGATTCAAACCTAGATCCAACCAAAGCCCATGTTTTTCTCCTTCACTGTAACCTGTTCTGCAGTAAAGGTCTAGGCCAACAATTCACTCATTTATTCTTCTCATGCAAATACACATTTTAAAAATGCACTTCATATACTCTTTTACTGAGTAAAATAATTTATTAAGCGCCTACCACGTGTAAGGCACTGTGCCACACAGGACCGAAAAAGGCAAATTAAACAGGGTTCCCAGGGCCTTCTCTTGCTTTGGAGACTCTTGCAGTAAAGTGCAGGAAGCCCTTCATAGGCTGACACTGGGAGGAAAGAACGCACAAGGGCAGCAGAACAGAGTACTCCCTGAGCCACTTCTGTGTCAGAGAGGAAGCGGCCCCAGCATAGAGGGGGAAACTTGAGGGTCATCTCTGCATCACCTCACAGTCTGGACCAGAGGCTCCAGAGCACCCCAGTGCCAGACGGACGGGGCCTGCCCCGTGGTGGGTGTTAACCATTGAGGAATGCCGGTGGAATGCACAGAGGGCCCCTCCCACATGGACGTGCAGTTTGGTACCTGACTCTGGCCATGCCCCAAGCATATCCAGGAAGCTTTTTCCCTCTCCCAGTGAGCTCCCCTCCACCCCGGACCATGAATCCTTCCATAGAAAATAAAAAGGAGCTCAGATGGGAGATGGGTAGGGCTTTTAGGACCCTCCAGCAGAGCAGCCCTTGAGCAGGGAGCAGGGGAAGGTGAAAGAGGCTGCTTCACCCCAACCTAGAAGCCTTTGGTTGTAGCATCAGTTACCACTGAAACCTGCTTCCTAGGGTCCAGGAGTCACTGGTACATAAAGCAAAGACACAGCCCAATTATTATTCATAATTTCTTATGTTAGTAAACAATCTTTGTGTTTACCTATCACTTTCCCATCTTTTATCTCAGTAATCACAACAATCCCACCAGACAACTTGTATTCTATTCATTTTATACATGAGGATTGAATAGACACTGAGTCGCATTGCCCAGGATTACACAGTAAGGACTGGGCAAGACTAAGTTTGAACCTTGGCTTTCTAACATCAAGTCTGGGATGCTCACCTAACCACAGCCAGTAGATCACACTGTGAGCTGCTAGAAACCTACATTTGGGCCCCTAACTGCCACACCTGTTGACATTTGTGGCTGTTTGGAGGCTGGAATAAATATTTTAAGTCTTCTAGACACCAACCTAGTCTAACTACAGGTGGCCATGGAGAGTCTATGAAATGCTGACTCTCATGTTAACCTGCATGTTTGCACCTCTTCTAAAAATTTTGGTACCAAAGGGTGGGTGGGAGAGCTCCAGGTCTGGGATGCATCTAGACAGGTTTTCTAGAACAACTTATTGGTGCAGCCTTGGGTTTAAGGTAAATGTGCAAAAGTTAGTGCAGTGTAGAGGGGTTTAGGAGGCAAGAACTTAGGAGAGTGAAGACAGACCTAGCGCTTCTGACCTTTGCAAAGACAGGATCATCTGAGCAGGAAAATGTAGCCTCTCTGCTCCCGGATAGGCAGGACAACAACCCACGTGTTTCTTTTCCTTCTCAAAGTGTCAGCCACATGGCAGATCTTTACAATCTGCCCTGGTAAGTGAATGATCTGGATCTGGGCAGAGCTGGGTTTGAGTCTCAGCTTTTGCATTTTGCAACATGGCCTTGGGCAAAGTAATTAATCTCTTTTGCTCTTTTTTTTTTTTTTGCATCTGCTAAATGGCAAGGAAACAGCTTCTCCCCTAGATCCTCCAGGGGAGAATCAGCTCAGCTGATACCTAGATTTTAGCCCACTGGGACTCACATCATGCTTCTGACCCCCAGAACTGTAAGATGAAACCTGGGTGTTCTTTGAGGTCACTAAGTCTTTGGTAATTTGTTACAACAGCAACAAGAAACAAACACAGATTTTGGTGAAAATCCCCATCTCTCAGCATGAGAGGATGAAAACACAGAATGCCAGCATGTGCTGAGGATATCATTAAGTGATGGCAACATGACAGCTTTCACCATTGCTTTGTTCTTTTGTGCCATTATCTAAGTGATTAAGCACTGCTGAAGGAGGAGAAGAGAACTGGTAGTGGAAAAGGAGAAACATCGAGCGGGCAGCAAGCTGAGGTCATTCCCTGCCCATCCACACAGTCCTGCCCTCCTCAATCAGTCGCCGGCCGGCCTCCCTGACATCTCCTACCTCATGCTTGTCTCGATTTCTTCATTTCTCTCTCATTTCCCTCAAACCAAGCTCCCACCTGCCTCCTTCCTTCCTTTCTCCCACTCTGGTCCGCATTTTCCCACCCTAATTTTGACTTGCAATTCTCCCACAAAGTATTCCTGGGTCTCTTCCCCTTCTTTAAAACTCTGTGTGGCAGAACTGTCTTTGGGATCTTGCGGGATATATTTAGGCCCCTGGGGCCAGGTCCTTTGTTCAGGGTCCCATGAGCTCCCTCTCTTTCTTTGGAGACTTACCTGCTTTTTCCCTTTTCCCCTCTACTTTCCTCCTTTATTCTATGGGAGTACAGTCATTTTTGCTTAGAATCCACATTGCTATCATCACACTTTAAATTCCTTAAAGGAACAAACTGCCTTTTTTCCGTTCTTTAAGCCCAACTAATGACCACAACTAAGTTGCCCCTGCAGATGGGTGCTGGGTGCTCACGAGGCTGCTTCCGGCCTCTCTGGACATTTACCCTCTACTCTCTATATGTATCTGTGTTGCCTGAACTTCTACCTTTCACGGTCTGTGTATCTGTGTCTAGTTTAGATGGTAACCCAACTGGTCAGGAGCAGTATCTGCACATTCCAGGGAGGGACTTTATAACATGTTGAGCCGGCTATGTGAGTGAGGCTCCCATCTGTGGAGGTTGTGCATTAACTCCAGACGCTGGCTCCACTCTGTCTCAGGGCAACCGTCTCAGCAAAGAAATGACACTTCTAAGCCTGAAATGACATTTCCAACCGGAAAGAAATGAATGGCATTTCTAATCAGAAGCTCCGCATAGCAATCTTATAACAACGGCCCCGTTTCTTCCATTCACTCAGCAAACACTGATGACACTGGTGATATCCACCGTGTGCCGCATTCTGGGCCAAAAACAACTCTCATAAATTTCAACTCCTTCAGTTTCTACCACTAGCCAAGTGAAGGGTAGGGGGAAATATTTAGAGATGTTTAAGATTACTTGGAAGGTTGTAAATACTTACATTAGAGTGTAACAAAGAAGTTACAATTTAGCAAAGTCTGAGTCAAATGGAAGGCTTGCTTCCCACGGATTCAGGACACACAGCAGGACTTCCGCCAAACTGGCTCATTTGTTATCTCCCAGGCTCTTCACTCTTCTAAGGCTCTACTCCCTGATCTTTCCTTTCCTTTTACCTGGAATGTCACTCCCACTTTCCTCCCACACCCACCCACATCTATTTGATACACGGAAACCACACAGACCCTGAGAGCATTATCTCTTCCCTCCTCAAAACTCTGATGTTCTTAAGATCTTATTACACGCGTTATAATGATTTGGGAACACAGCTTCCCTACTAAAACCTGAAAGTCTAGAATGCATCAGTCTCCCATATGTATCTTTGTATACCTCGAAATGCAAGTTGTGCCATATAATACAGTTTGATTTAGAGCCTGAGTGCATGACGTGGATAGTTAATTAATTTAATAAACAAAACACTGAGAGATGTGGATAGCTATAATTCCAGTGTAAAAGCCAAAATAAATCTCCCAAACACTTACCCCGCATTCCTTCCAGAGAATCCTCACCAAGGGAGAGACATTTTTTAAAGTGCCAGACACAGCATTAAACCTCGTAAATACTTTCTGGGAGCCACATGGGCTAAGAAGAAGCACTTGGGCTCTGGAGTCACATAGACCAAGCCTCCAGCCCAGCTCTTCCATTTACTGGGTGTGAGACCCCAGGGAATTTAATTTACCAATTTAAGCTTGAGTTTCTTCATCTGCAAAATGGAGCCTCCTCATCCTTTTTCTTTTTCTACCTAATTGGGTTATGAAAATCAGATATGTGTATGTCAAGCCCCTAGTAGAGTAGCACATAGAAGGAACGGTTAGCCCCTCTTTCTCCCACCACCCCCCGCTCAACGTGACAGAGTATGTTTAATTTGCCAGCTATATTCGAAGACAATAAGACCTCCTGAAAATAATAGTTTTTAACAGCTGCCCAGAGTCTAAATGGGAACCAACTGCCCACTCCACCCACATGTTTTTCCTTTGGGCTTCAGCTTGCCGTGACCAAGGGCAGGAAGAACCACACCAGGGACCTCAGGGTGCTTCGTCACCACCTCAGGTCTGGGCTGGGTGACTTGGGGCCTCAGTTCATCACTCAGAGGGATGCAGTCTGTATGCTGCACATCTTAAAGAACTCCTAAAAGCTGACAATCAGACTCAGACCGGCTTTACCTTTTTTTCCTTCTTTATGAAATTACAGTGATTACTGAACATAGTAACGAAACATCCTCCATTGCTAAATGACCGCCTGGCTTAGTTTGGGTGCTCCAGAACACAAGGAGGCACGATGGTGTGAGCCAGCTCTGCTGGGGAACTTGCAGCAGTCTTTATTCCCTGCTCCTATCCAGTTGTAATGTTCTCAACTGCGTCCACAGCTTGGGGGAAATCCTGGAGATGGCGAAAGACGACTCCACTGTTCGTTGCTTCCAGGGCCTGCTGATTTTTGGAAATGTGATTATCGGTGTAAGTAATGAGTATTTTCCAGGAAATTCTGCTCTTTCTGTAATCACGATTTTAGATCCAACAAAACTGAGACTTTACAGGAAAATAATGTGATAGAGACTGGTTCCCTTCACCTTTTCTCCCTTTTAAGAAATGCATTAGTAAAACATGCTAGCTAGAATTTAACAATATGAATAATCCTACGTAACTATGTAAGAGAGTTTCCTGGTAGCTCAGCAGTAAAGAATCTGCCTGCAGTGCAGGAGATGCAGGAGACTTGTGTTCGATCCCTGGAGTCGGGAAGATCCCCTGGAGAAGGGCACGGCACCCCACTCCAGTACTTTTGCCTGGAGAATCCCATGAACAGAGGAGCCTGGTGGGCTATAGTCGACAGAGTTGCAATGAGTCAGACATGACTGAAGCAACTTAGCACACACCCAGATATGTAATATATCAAAAGACCACGTGGAAAATGAGAGCTACTTCCCTCCAGGCTTTAAACACCAGCATCTAAAGGAGCCATACCTACCATGGCTAGTGTGCAGGTATCCTCAACACACGCACAGCAGTGTGTCTTTCCTTTCCCTCCTGGGTTTGATTTCCATGGACTCCACTACTGGGGGCAGGTGTCTGCATCTTCCTGTTCTGGTCACACAGAGGCCAGGACCGGGATGTGAGAGTAGCTCAATGGCCGGGCTGCACGGGCACAGTGAGGTGCAAACTCTTAGGAGTCAGGATCGCTGGCTCTGGGCCCAGCCCTGCCTGACTCTGCGTGACTCTGGACAGGTCATTGTCTTTCTGGGCCAAGATCCTTCATCTATAAAATCCAGGGAGCAGGAAAGATAACCACCAAGGTTCCTTCCTCCTCCAACATTGCCTGGTTCTCTGGCACTGATAAACATGACCAGGTCCAGTTTAAATATTTATTACAGTCCAGGAATTAGGGTGGTGGGCAGCAGGAATGTAAGTGAAAGATGAGCTTCCTACAAGAAGTCATTGTTCGAGTGGTCCATGCCCCCAAGGGTTTTATGGATGGTGTGAAATTGTCTGGGTCTCCTCCCAAAGACTAAAGTAGAGAGAAATGTGGAAGGAGGCATGAAACCAGTTCACAGGATGGAAGGAGCTGTGTGGTTGCGTGGCAGTGAGGAGTTTAAGTCAGCTGCTTACAGCGTATGCAGGGGGCAGAGTTAATCCCTCCCAGCACTGCCGCCTCCTCCATCCCTTTCCCAACGCTGCTCTCCTGGCCACCAGCCTGACTGAACCCCCTCTGCTCACAGATGTGCGGCATCGCCCTGATGGCAGAGTGCATCTTCTTTGTATCAGACCAAAACAGCCTCTACCCGCTGCTTGAAGCCACCAACAATGACGACATCTATGGTGCAGCCTGGATTGGCATGTTTGTTGGCATCTGCCTCTTCTGCCTCTCTGTCCTGGGCATCGTAGGCATCATGAAGTCCAACAGGAAAATTCTTCTGGTGGTAAGACCTGAAAACTCTGTACATTTCTTTCCTGGACCAATTTTGATGGACTGTTTCTTCTTCCCTGAGCGCAGTGCTTTGGTTTTCAGCAGGGTAGGTAGAAGCAGGTGCCAGGTGAGGGGTGAATAGAGGGGAAGACCCTCCTTGCGTGTGGGGACAAGGTTGCTCTCCTCTATCGCAAGTCTAGAAAAGTCCAGTACAGAGAGGCTGAAGGGGAGACACCTGGGGGTTCACCTACTAAGTACATTCTAGATCTTGGCTTCTCTGACTGGTGCCCAGCAGATACAGCCAGGAGCCACATGGGCCAAAGGAGAGACAAAGTGAGAACTCAATGATAAGATTTTTTTTCTCCTGAAAAAAGGTAGTTTAAAATCTTATTATAATAGTAATCAAGTGTTAATATATTAGGATATAAATCACAAAATATGCATAAAGTTTTAAGAGAAAGCATGAGCCTCCTTAGACATTTTTTGAGCTCAAGGCTGATGATTTTGTGGAATGGCCTACACTTCCCATCTCATGCATTCACTCTGCTTTTCAGGGACCCTGGAAACCCTTGCTGGGCTCCAGGTAGAGATGAATTTCAGCTCCCACCTACCTATGAAGGCTCTAATTCTGGGCATCCATAGGGAGGTTTCTGCCCCAAACTGCAGACAGCAGGTTGTGCCCTGACTTTGCAGGTGGAAGCAGATTTTCAGCCAGCCAGGCTAAGAACCCTCGGTACTAGGTCTAAACTTCCACTCCCTCTACCCATGTTCAGGACAGCAGTTTCTCACCCCAAGATGGGGCCCCACTTCCTACCCAGAAATACCTCTCCTAGCCAAAGGCTGCAGGACCTGAGTTCCATCTTCATGGAACGAGTCCAGCAAGCTAAGGTGCCTGTTGGTTTGCTTTTCCTGTGGACTAACATCATGTTGGTACCCAGGGAATGTAGAATATTTACATTCTCTGGGTCCTTAGTGTGAGTTAGTCCCAGGGCAAAAGCACCCACCTTTTCAGGGTGGGGAAAGGAATGCAGGGAAAGGTGTCCTTAGAGGTGAGCTTCAGCCACGTCCTGGTCTCACTCTGAGCCAGTCGTGTGTGCACGGCACAGCTGGAAGCACCCTTGGCCATGCCTGGCAAGGAGACCAAGCCATGCACCCTCCATGCGACTAAGGAGAAACACCTGCACCCTGTGTCTCCTTTCTGGAGCATCTCTAGGGGGATTCTGAGCCTTTTTAAGGGGAGCAAGCAAAGCTCTCGACAAATAGCAAGGCAACAGCTATTACAGCAGGGGACACCGTCATGACACCTCTGAAGGGGCTCCTGCTGTTAACTGGGAGTGAAAAGTAGCCAAAGCCTTTTCCTGGGCAGAATGGTTAGGGCGGCAGAGGTCCAGCTCTGAGAACCAATCGCCCCTGCCCAGGTAGGAAGAACGGTTTCCTCTGCGCCCCTCCACAGAAGAACCCGAGGACAGTAAGCACTGTGCAAGGCTGAGGACGGCAAAGTAGTCCCCGGCCCATATCCAGAAGTCATTTGTCCTTCCGTTATTCTCCAGCCACAAACAGGGGCAGCGTGCTGTGGAGGCATCATGAGCACACACATACCCCACCACACACATACACACACACACACACACACACACACACACACACACACCCCACCACCAACAACAAAACTCACAATATGCTGTTTTACTCAACTGACCTGATTCAAGTAGGGTGGGAGTAGGTGAGAGAAGGGGCTGTCAGAGAAGACACATCAGCAGGTGTATCAGACACTAGGTAGAGCCCGTTCCTCTCTGATAAGACTGGACATTGTCAGGAGGCAGGATAGATATTAAACATGGCCCTATTCAGCTTTTTGTGTCCCTGGTAATCCTAAATCTTCAGTACCATAAAGATGTTCCCCAAAGAGAGGGAAGTTAGGAGGCTCTACCTAGCGTGTGATACACTAAGACTCTCTTGCCAGCCACTGAATGGACACACAGAAACACCAGTTCATTGTCTTGTATGTTTTCCCCCAGTTTAAATGGAAATGCAAGGTGCTGAACTGAGAAAGCTCTGTATTCAACAGTCTTCTATTCTCTGGGGAAAGAAGGGACTTGAGCTGATTAGAACCTAGCACCAAGTCTGGCTCCAATCACTGATCAGTGAGGGTTTGTTGAATAATTGTGTAAATGATTGCATAATTATATCTAGGCAAGTGTGCTACAGAAAACATAATAATTATTTGTTTTGAAAGAACTCTTTGGAGGTAGACGTAGTTTTTTAATTCCATTTGTTTCCTCCCCAGTATTTCGTCCTGACGTTTCTTGTATATGCTTTCGAAGTAGCGTCTTGTATCACAGCAGCAACACAGCGAGACTTTGTGAGTACAGCCTCCCAAAGTGGAGCAGAAACGGCCGTCTGAATCTTCGTTACCACGATAACAATACAATAGCTGACACGCGTTAAGCCCTTACCCTGCACCCGGCAGCGCAACATGCACATTCATAATAAATATATAATTCTTCTCCTCACGACAACCCTCTGAAATAGGTATTAACACGACTGTCATTTTATAGATAAAAAGAAAATGAGACTTAAAAAGTAATTTGTCCAAGGTTACACAGCTGATAAATGAAAGAGGGGAATCCTGAGTCCAGGCCATGTCCAGGGCCCAAGCTTGCACCGCCATGCCCTTCACACTCTGTCACAGCCACGGGCCTTCCACCAGGATGATCAGTAACCCACTGTATCTAAGACATCTTCCTAAGTCAGCATCCTGCTTTCTTTCCTTTCTCCGTTCCCTGGCTTAGGTCACCCTCCCGTGCCTGTCCACCCGGGTTTCACCGGGATGTGTTTGGAGATGGGAGTCTTCTCCCGACACAGGCACTTCAGACCCCTGGAAAAACCTCACACCTAATCCCAACCCCCACCCCAGCCTCTGAGCTCAGTTTTATTTAGGAGATAATGTTCAGTGCCCCCAGCCACGGGCTAAGCATCACTTTGCCTCCTTGAGGATTAATATGCTCACTCGTCCTCTTGTGTTGCTTCCTCCCACCATAGTTCACACCCAACCTCTTCCTGAAGCAGATGCTGGAGAGATACCAAAACAACAGTCCTCCAAACAATGATGACCAATGGAAAAACAATGGAGTCACCAAGACCTGGGACAGGCTTATGCTCCAGGTAATACCTGCTGGGGAGATTCCATTTTGTACCTAAACCAGAATCCAAGGTGTATGGGTGGCTAGGAGTGAAGTCAAAGTTTGGGGACCACAGCCTCCAAAGGGGCCTCCTTCAGCAAAGACTTCCCTGGCGCTGCAGTGGTTAAGATTCCACCTTGCAATGTGTCGGCTTCCCTGGTGGCTCAGACGGAAAAGAACCTGCCTGCAATGCGGGAGACCTGGCTTTGACCCCTGGGTTGGGAAGATCCCCTGGAGGAGGGCATGGCAACCCACTCCAGTAGTCTGGTCTGGAGAATTCCATGGACTGGTCCATGGGGTCGCAAAGAGTTGGACACAACTGAGCGACTTTCACTCTGCAATGTGGAGGACACAGGTCCAATCCCTGGTCGGGGAGCTAAGATCCTACATGCCACAGAACAATTGAGCCTGCCCGCAGCAACTACTGAGCCCGATACCGCGACTAGAGAGTCCATGCACTGCCGCAAAAGATCCCGCATGACACAACAAAGACTCCATGTGCGCAACTAAGAGCTGATGCACCCAAGTAAAAAAAAATTAAAAATAAGGGAAACATGACATAAGCAAGTTCATCTATTTCCTCTCACTTACTGGCAGGGACATATGACTCAGTGAACCCCTAGATCTATATTTTATTTTAAACCACGATGTTGATTCACATCCATTTATAGGAGTAAAAAAAAATGTAGATTACTCATATGCTCTACTTCTTAGAACTCAGACATCACTCATCAAGAAAATGTTGCCTCCACCCCACAGTGAACTCAAGTGGAAATTATTATCTATCTTGCTGACTGAGTGCCTTTTCACACCTGTGGGCTAGTCCTATTCTACACTTGATCACCCAGTTTTTTCTAACTGGCAATCATAATGATATCCAAAGTTACCTCAAATACCATCAAAAGTACAAGTCTTGCAGAATACCCATTATCATACCCATATGGCTATAAGAATATACATACTTATCTCCTACATATGCCCTTATCTGACCCAACTCTGTACAGCCCTGTCCTCCTTCCCAACCAGCTTCCAATGTTTCCCAGTCCGTCGTCAGCAAACTCCTTAGAGCCTCCACCCCTTCTTTGAACTCTCTTTACGCTCTATCTTCTAACATTTCCTTCATTTAGTCTAATATTCCTGTTCTGTAGATTTTAGCCCATTAGGACCTCCAGTGTCTTGGTCACTTTCTCATTTCCTATCACTATTCTGACTGTATTTTTCCCCCCACTCAATTAGCAAAGAACTAAGCTTTTCAAATGAAAATGTGAATGGTCACACTTTTGAAAGATCTACTTACCAACTTTTTAAAGTCTGGTCTGAAACAAGTCTGGTTCAAATTTAACCAATTCCCCTCAAAATTCTCACATCAAATTACAGAATGACTATTTTCTTTGGTGAGATATTTTCCATAATCCAGTGCCAAAAACAGGACATGCTTTTAAGGTAGTTGCTTTATCACCAAGTATGCTGAATATATTTGTCTTAAAAGTTGAGAGATGGCATAGTTTTCATTCCTTCCCTTGAAACATTTTTGCAGATTTTATAAAAAGGAAGGAAGGTGATATGAAATGAGTTTTATCCTCTATCCTCAATTCTATCTAGTACTGGAGTGGGTTGCCACTGCCTCCTCTGAGAGTGCCATGAGCTACATATTTAGTGATCTTTCTTTCCTATGTAGAGGCATAACCATGTGCCACCAGGTTTTGTTGTTTTTTTCTAGTTTATTTTCTCCCACTGTAAAAATAATGCATAATTGCTCCAGAAAAAGTTTTTTAAAAATAGAAAAGTAAAACAAGAAGAATTTCTCATAATTTCTTCACCACAAAAATTGTAATTCTCTGATTCTCCGTTTTCTCATATGTAACATGAAAATAATTATAACTCTCTCACCTTATTGTATCAAGATACTAAAAATGATGAATATTTATTAAAGGTTTACTAGGGGCCAGGGGCTGTGTAAACACATTAACAGTATTAGCTAATTTAATCTTCACAAGCTTATGAGTCAGGTACTTCATCTGTCCCAGTTTTGCAGTTAAGGAAAATGAGGCTTAGAAAGTTTAACTTGCCAAAAGCTACAGAGCTCATTCAGAGCAGGCAATGGCACCCCACTCCAGTACTCTTGCCTGGAAAATCCCATGGACAGAGGAGCCTGGTAGGCTGCAGTCCATGGGGTCGCCAAGAGTCGGACACAACTGAGCGACTTCACTTTCACTTCTCATTTTCATGCACTGGAGAAGGCAATGGCAACCCACTCCAGTACTCTTGCCTGGAAAATCCCATGGACGGAGGAGCCTGGTAGGCTGCAGTCCATGGGGTCGCCAAGAGTCAGACACAACTGAGCGACTTCACTTTCACTTCTCATTTTCATGCATTGGAGAAGGAAATAGCAACCCACTCCACTGTTCTTGCCTGGAGAATCCCAGGGATAGGGGAGCCTGGTGGGTTGCCGTCTATGGGGTCCCACAGAGTCGGACACAACTGAAGCGACTTAGCAGCAGCAGCAGCAGCACAGAGCTCATTAATGGCTAGTAAAGTAGTAAATATAAATGTATTTTGAAAACTCTAAAATGTAATACCTTAAAAATACCTTCAGCTTTCATTTGCAGATTTCTAGTAAACAGTAAATAGGGTACACTTTCTATCTCTTTTCTCCACAAAATCTCAGTTGCTACATTGGTGGTTTTGTCAAGGATCATGGAAGAGAATTTTATATCTCGTGTGCTAACAGGACAATTGCTGTGGTGTAAATGGCCCATCAGACTGGCAGAAATACACCTCTGCCTTCCGGACTGAGAACAGCGATGCCGACTACCCCTGGCCTCGTCAGTGCTGTGTTATGAACAACCTTAAAGAACCTCTCAACCTGGAAGCCTGCAAACTAGGAGTGCCTGGATACTACCACAATCAGGTGAGTCCTTGTTCCACCCAAGACCTGCCAGAAGGTTTATCTGCTCTTCATGAAGAAAATACTAATTAACTGTAGGTAATAGTCTCTCATTAAGGAATTCTGCATCCTTTTTCCTAAACCTCATGTTAACTATTTCCTTCTCTGTTAATAAAATGTAAATGCTAGTCCAGGGCTGATCTAGGAAAATTCACCTTTTAATGAATTGAACAGAACATGAGATTTGCAATAGTAAAATCCAATTTTATTTAAATGAAAACTATTTGTACAATGTATAGAAGTAGTATTTTGAAAAATATTTACATCAAACAAAGATTTGCTCTATTTTTGCAAAATGTAAATTGAAAAGGATGACATACAAAAGGAACATTTTGCCAGTTCCAAAGCAATGGTGATTGCTGAGGGTAGATGCAGTAATGATGCCTCCCCTTCGTTACTCATTGGTAAGCTGGGATAGTCTTCCCGAAACATTCGATTGGTGATTTGGGTAAAATGTGGTTTACATACAATTGGTTTTTGAAAAAGTGTTTCCAGCCTGATGAGAATGATATGATGATCATGAAAACTAACATTTACTGAGTACTTATCAAATACCAGACACTATTCCAAGTGTCATACAGATATTAACTCATTAAGGCTCATCAGGTGGTGCCATTTTGATCCCTATTTTACAGAAGAGGAACTAAGATATAGAGATACTAATAAGTGCTTGCCCAAGTCATGCAGCTGGTAGGTAGAAGAGTCAGGACTCAAATGCTAGCAGCCTGGCTGCAGAGCCCAGACTCTAAGCCAAGGAGGAACTTGGTGATCATCCCAAAAAGCCCTGAAGAGAATCCTCATACACTTGAAGTCGGCCTCTAAAATGCTTACACTGCTGTGCCAGTTACCACTTTGAGCAAAGCTAGTTGTGTGCCAGTACATTAAGTAATTGAGAAATGCCAGACTCTTCAGTCTCAGATGAAATAATATGGACTTTCAGAAGGAAGGACAAAGCACTGCTGGCCATCATGCCTCCCCTCCTCCCGCCCTTAACAGCACCCCCCACCACCTCTGGAAGGGTCCCTGGACTAGGATTGGTTGCATTATCCCAGAAAAGGACATGGGAGTGATACAGATTCTGTTGTAGAGTTGTTCAGAGAAACTCCCACTTAGCCTTTCAGCAACATTGTTTTGGTATCATTTTAATTATATTCAGACTGCTACAAAAAATTTAATGTCTTGTCTATAATCACAATATGCAATATAATGATCACTTTGAAGAACGATAAAATGCTTTTAACATTTCAGCCTTGGAACTAGCCCATGCAGATGTAACTTGACTGGACTGTAATTCCATACACACTGATCATGTCTTTGAAAGAGACCAAAAAAGAGGTTTGCCATCAAAAAATTGGTTTGTTTCATAGCCACGCCATTTTCCCTTACACATAGAATATTCTAGTAATGAGGGAACTCTACACTCCTTTTGACACTTTTGTCTCACCCTCCCTAACAGTCCTTGGCCTTACCACCTCCTCCACCCACTAGCTACACCACAACTACAAATTCACGTCATTCAATCACGCTCTCGCACCCAGTTCCTGCATTCTGAGATTCCTCTCTGTCTAACTCCCTGTGCTCCTACTTTCTCAATCCCCCTCACTCACCCCTGACTGAATCTCTTATCTACACTTTCCTCCTGATTCTCCCTTCTCCGATCTCCCAGATTCCCACACACCACCACTCTCTCCAAGTGACAGGTCCTGCTAACCCTCCTATAGCACTCGCTTTCCACAAAGCAAAGTGTGCCACCCCAGTACCTCATATACTCTACTTCTGTTGTTGCAGCTGACACCTTGAAAAATGAGTATTTGCTTGCAAGCCTGTTTTGTCCATTAGTCTCCTTGAGGGCCATGCATCATTCAGTTCTGTATCTCAGTACTTAGCATAATGCCTGGCACAAAACAGGCATCAATAAATGTTTGCTAGGTGGTCAAATGGAGAGGTGAATGACTTTTTCTCATCCACATTGTATTGGGCTGGCCAGAAAGTTTATTCACTTAATAAATACATTGTTCAATGAAATTATTGATGAAAATGAAAAATGTTTATTTTTCGTTTTCATTTAAAATTGAACAACCCAGTTTTGAGGCAATCCAACAGCTTTATGAGATCTGCAATTCACAAAGAAAGGCTAACAAAATGAGGGGCAATATGAAATGGGTAGTAATAATAGAAAGCCACCAGAATGTCACATAGCATGTCAGATGCAAATACATACATTCTTACATCATAGTTCATCTGCCCCTAAAATGCTATGTGCAAATTCTGATTTCACTACACCTCAAGAACATTATGATGGAACTAAGGAAGATGAAGGTAAGCACCACTACAATGAGAAAAAGGCATCATGAAAGGTACTAAATGAGAAGGGGTGAAAACCTGGGACTTTTGTCTGTAAGCTTCATGAGGGCAAGACTCATTTCCGCCTTGTCACAGTTGAATGCCCAGCCTGGAGCCTGGCACCTGGCATAAGTGGGCTTTTAAACATATTACTGGACAAATGACCACCTCCCAGGATTGTCAGGCGGACCAAGTGAGAGGTGGATACAAGGGTGTTTGTGAAGCATCAAGTGTGTCACAAATAACATCATCGTAGTTATTACTTTCTATCCTGTTCCATTTATCCTAACCAGGTGCCCACTTTGCACCAGGCACTTGTTCTAGGTTCTAGAGATTCAGTAAGGAGCAAGATAAAGTCCATGCCCTCATAGAGCTTGCACTGTAGTATGGGAGACAGACCACAAACAAGTCACCAAACCAACACACAATCAATGCCAGGCAGTGGTAAGTGCTATGAGCAGAAAGAAAGCAGGATAAAGATACAGAAAATGATGGGGAGGGAGTTTTCTCTGGTTGTCGGGAAAGGCTTTATTAAGATACTTGCACAGAGTCCTGAATTAAGTGAGGAAAGGAGACCCTCAATTAAAGAAAATTGAAGACTGTTCTGAACACAGCAAGTAGCAAGTGAAGAGGCCCTAAGGTGGGGGCTCTCAAGGCAATCCATTTGGCAAGGCCAGAACAAGTGAAGAACAGTAGGCGTGAAGAAGGTAGATTTCTTAGGGCCTAAAGCTTTTCAGATTTGCGGGGAGGTGTTCTCCTTTGGTGGAGAAGGCAATGGCACCCCACTCCAGTACTCTTGCCTGGAAAATCCCATGGACGGAGGAGCCTGGTAGGCTGCAGTCCATGGGGTCACTAAGAGTCGGACACGACTGAGCGACTTCCCTTTCACTTTTCACTTTTATGCATAGGAGAAGGAAATGGCAACCCACTCCAGTGTTCTTGCCTAGAAAATCCGAGGCACGGGGGAGCCTGGTGGGCTGCCATCTATGGGGTCACACAGAGTCGGACCCGACTGAAGTGACTTAGCAGCAGCATTCTGCTTTGGAAAAACAGTTTAAATGTTTTTGCATACTATGAATACAAAATTAGGTACAGGGCTTTGAAATGGTCTTGCAACTAAGGAGCCCTGAGCCCAAGCTTTGCAGTGAGACAGCTTCTGCTAGCAGTGGCTGGGGCCACAGACAGAGGCAGGGCCATATCCTATAGCATCTCACAGGCCATTGTGAAGACTTAGAATTTCATCTTAAGATGGTGGGAAACCTTCAGAGGGTTCTGAGCTCCTGCTCAGAAGAAGGCGAAGTGATCTGACATGTTTCACTAGGACCCCTCTGGCACAGTATGAAAACTAGTAGGGTGCCAAGGGTGGACTTGGGCCTCAGGCCAGTGAGCAGAGACTGTAGGAACCCTGGAGTGAGGCCATGGTGGACCGAGGTGGTAGTAGGAAGCAATACATGTTTGGATTTGAAGTGCATTTTAAATCTAAACAGATGTGCTTAAGAGAAAAACAATTAAGCGTAATTCCAAGACTCATCTGAGCATCAAGGTGAATGGAGGTGTCAGGTGGATGGAGTAGGGTAAATGGAGAGAAATCAAGGCATGTATAGCAAAGCCAGGGCATGGGAGTGGATGAGCAAGAGACTGGGGCAGGGTCGGAAAGGACTGTAGACACTGGGCAGGGCCTAAACTTCAAGCTCAGCCTTTCAAAGACATTTCTCTCTAGATCTCAGTATTCATAAAACCAATCTGGTCACTGCATTTCCTAGGCATTCCTGTGATTTCAAGGGCTGTAGCAGAGGCCACTCAGATGGCAGGTCTAGCCCTATGCACGTGTATCACTCCAGCACTTTGCATGGCGACTAGGACAGAATGTGCTATGTGTAAAACTAACCAGATTATGGCATGCGTGAATGAATGAATGACTCGATGAGTAAAAAATGAATCACTCTTTCGCACACACATGGTGGCTCTTCTAGAATCCTGTAAAGATATGTTGAATACAATGTCAAGTGAGAATTCAGAAAGCACTGTGTAGGAGTTTCTTTAATGATTAAAAAATAAAACCTCTAATTCTCATTAACTAGAAGCACTTTTATTGAAAAACAAATCAAAAAGTGACCCTGCCTTCAAACAAATCACCAATGAAATCTTTAGGGAGAGGAAAACACCTCAAATTTTATGAAGAATACTTTACATTGCCACATATTCAATATGAGAAAAAGTTTTGCTAAAATAGCAGCACCTCAGTTAGTTAGGTCAAATGAAAAGAAATAGAAATAAATATGATATAGAATAGTTGTTCATCAGGATTATTCCTATTTCTTCAGTAGAGCACAGTTGTCCCAGGGGGGCTGTCCATGGGGATATAGAAATAGCCTGGTCATGTTAAACTGGACTTTGGGCTGGCGTTGATTCAAATCACCTTCCCACCATCTTTTACCTCTTTTTTCTGGTCCCTTTCACGCGGATGTGGAATTGCCCACTTCTCTCCAGGGCTGCTATGAGCTGATCTCTGGACCAATGAACCGACATGCCTGGGGAGTTGCGTGGTTTGGATTTGCCATTCTCTGTTGGACTGTGAGTATTTCCCATCGCATGTTTTATTTCTGAGAGGATAGTGATGAGGAGAGACCTCGAGACTGTCCCTGGTTAACTCAACCACAATAGACTGTCTAGGAACAAAAGCTCAGACCTGGGGGCTTGTCAGCAGGGTGCTGGCACCAGGGGAAGGGCAGTGAATTTCCGGGGGGAGGTAGGCGTGAACCTCCCCTACCAACCAGCTCCTTCTCTGGCTGATTGGGGTGTACTTGCACTTCTCCATCTCTCTAGATCTTATAAATTCATTACAAGTAGACATCGAAGACTGTCATTTCTCTAGATGCCTCCTGCCCAACTCTCACCCGCCTCCCTCCTTACAAAGGGCTGCCTTCACCATTCCCCGCTGGTCCTTCTGCCCACCTTACGTGACGCACATGCAGACAGGAGGGTATGACAGTGGGTCTCAGTCCTAACCACACATCAAGACCGCATGGAGGAGCTGGAGGGGGCCATACCTGAGCCCCAACCTCTGAGCTTCAGATTCCAGTCGATTTAGGGGCAGGACCCAGGTCTTTCCTTTTAATTTTCCAGATGATTCTAATTTGCTGTCAGGATTAAGACCCATCGCATTCAGGAAGCAGTCTCAAACTTTTGGCTTCAGAACCCCTTTTCACTTTCTCAAAAATTACTGAGGACTCCAAAAACTTTTTATCTATGGCGAAAATTAACCAACTAACCCTGTTACAAATTAACACAGAATTTTTTAAAATATGTGTTAATTCATTTAAAATAACAATAACAAACTATTACATGTTACTGTGAACAATATATTTCTGTGGGGAAAAAAGAGACTATTTTCTCAAACAAAAAGAAAAGTAGCTTTCATTTTTATACATTTTTGGAAGTCTCTTCAATGTCTGGCTCTTTCTGAAGAGAGTTGGCTTCCCATATTTCATCTTCATTTAATCTGTTATAATATGTTGCTTACATTGAAAGTTTTGAAGGAGATCCATCCTACATACTGATATGTAGTTGAAAAAAAAAGAGGAATATTTAGGTAGCCTTATCTGAAAATAACTGAATATTCTTCTTTGGCACTACTGAAAACTGGTCAAGTAGTAGCAGTTTCTTAAAGGTTAGTTGCAATATGGAATCTGAAACTTCGTCAAAGAACTTTTAGGACTCTGTTACATTAAAGGACATTACATTGGTGTGTCTTGCAATTTGCACAAATCTTTTACCCACTCATGACTGGCCATTTGGGAAAATACTGGTTCACTGCATGACAGGATAAGCTTCCACGGTGTCTCAGTTGGTAAAGAATCCACCTGCAATGCGTGTAACAGGATGGTCTCAGTCACCTCTGCCCCTGTGATGCTTAAGGCAAGATTATTCTTAAAAATCCAGTGTCCCCTAAGCTTGAATGAACCTAACATAATTTCCCCCCCAACTCCAGTGTTTCTAGAACAATTCCTTATTTATTTTTATTTTTCTTGTATTCTAGTTCTGGGTTCTCCTGGGTACCATGTTCTACTGGAGCAGAATTGACTATTAAGAATGAGGTGTACGCACCATACCACTCCCCACAGTGACTTTGGATTTGGTGCTGGAAATGCTCTTTCCTGATGTTCTACCTTCGTGCTGCCCGGGAACTTACGCATTCTTTCTCACATTGCCAAGTCAGTTGGTATGGAGTTCCTTTAGCCTCTCAGACTCCTGAAATTTTCAGCACATCTGTTTTCACCCTGATCTAGGATTCTGCAACATTGTTATAGGCTGTAGGAAAGGGAGGATTTAGGATAGTAGATAATAACTATTCCCATCTTTGTTTATTTTTAATGTGGGGGCATAAAGACATTCATAGGAACCTGTGTTCTACTGCAAGTCAAGTCTGCATTGGGATAGCAAATCGGCCTGTATTTCTCACTGCTTTCTAAAAGTACCCTTCAAAGGCTTTCATTGTGTCAGTATTGTCCCAGTGAGAGAACTGAGGAGAAGACTGCTGAAACATATCTTTTGCCTTTGTTCTAAGCTGGCTCCCACCTACAGACTCAAGTGATTCTCTTAAAGCTAGCTTGGGAACCCTTTATTATTCAAGGCACGGCCTGATCTTGATCAAACCGTGGTTGAAATTTCCTCTCAGACACTGCAGAGTGATTCATGCTGGTAACCTCAATTCCCCCACTAATTAAAGTATATGAACTTTTGGGACAAAGGAGAGACCTGTTACATATTTACCACCTTCAACCTAAAACTGCTTTCCAACCGGGAAGAAGCAAGCCAGCTGTTATTTAGGTGATTTAGTGTGATTTGTGCACTGAAAAATATTTTTCTTCTGATCTGTTTCCTTTTGTGATCCTGAAGGAATTTCTTATAACAACATTTGTCTTTATATAAATAAAGAGGATTTTAAATATGCTCACTTACTTTTCTTTTTAGCACTGTCATAATTGGTCATGTATGAGTCTAGCAAAATGGGTTTTCCAACAGAAGAGCATAGGAGGCTGGTGGGAATTAAAGTTTAGGAGATGGAAAATGCAGTAAGGTGTGGCTTCCCATGGATACTGGGTAATCCGACTGTACATTTAAATGGTTGGAACTTCAAGTTTCTGTTAACAATTTGCGGGGCTGCTGCTCCTCAAATCCTTTCCCCCTGCATCTCTGACTCCAACTGCTCAGCCGTACCCCGCCCCCTGCCATGAAGAAAATGTACCTGGCATTTCAGGTACTCTCATGCAGTAGCCGGGTTCCAGGCCTTGGCCTTCCTTGTGCATCAGACTGAGCCCCAGGGCAGGGAGGGACAAAGCAGGGGGGATGGCACCTCGGCCTGCACCTGGGTGGTAAAGCTGGAGGAGGAGCCTATTCCCCAGACAGGGGTCAAAGGCTCCTGTCATGACACACCACCAGCCTGCCCCTCCCCGGCCTCACTTGCCTCTCCAGGATAGAGCTTGGTGTGTCAAGATAAATGATACCGGCACATGGCTGAGAAGTCTCTCTCTGGTCTTTTTGAAGAAAGGAAGAGAAAGGAGCTTTACTCTGGGCAAAGCTTTGAGACGCCTTTCCCATCTCCCTTTCCATCCTCTCTCACGTGTTCCGGTGTCTTTTTCTTTTGCCGCTAATTGGATTTCCCAGTGCCCTCAAGCCTGAGCAAATCCTGTCTCGGACCTAATCCTGCCTTCCCTCTTGAAGGCTTCAGAGCTTCAGAATTCTCTCTCCCTACAAAATTCCATTCTCCTGTGACTTGATCTCAGCTAGGTTAAGGGAAAGCGTTTTTGTCAACTAAGGTGTGAGTGACAGCTAATCCACACTCTCTTAATCTTCTCTGTAGATTTTTTTTCCGAATAACTGAAATGGATCTTTGTTGGTAGAATCCAGTGCAGAAATGCAAGCTGGAAAGAGCTATTGTGGAGAAAGATGGCCTACTGGCTGCTCGTTAAATTTTACCCCTGCCTTCTCCACCAAGAAGTAACTAGAAAAAGAATGGGCTTCAGTTGGTCACTACCCACCACCCCCTCTCCAGATAGCCTCCTACCAAGTAAGACCCTGAGCCCAGGTACTCAGTGTGTTCAGCCCCTGGCAGCTGGGGAGGACACATCTTTCAGCTGAGACAGACCCGGGCCTGAGGGCTTCCCTGCAGAGTCCAGCCATTCAGGACTCCGCACTTCCTGGTACCAGGTTCTGTAGTTTAATCTCAGAGCAGCTCCTCTACCCAGTTCCTGCGTCCACCCTCTCCACCTGCCCTGGAAGCCAAGCCTGCCCCTCTTCCTTCTGGGATGGAAGTGGGGCTCACAGCAAGACCCAAGCCACACTGTTCAGGGGGAATCTGGACCCAGCCTCATTAAGGGCCCCACCCACCCACCAATCCAGGGAGAGGGTGACAGCAGGCGAGCTGGGCTCTGGATTGCTGGCTGGAGACACACACAGACAAAACCATCTCGAGAAATCTCCCGCTTCAACAGGCCTGCTTATCGGGTGGGTGAGGAACAATTTACCACCAAACTGACACTGAAAATGTGTCAGGCTGACCTTGGGGTAGCTCTTACTCAACTGCAATACTGGACGGGTCATCACGCTCCTTGGTTGGCCGTCTCCTCCCCAGACTGTTACTCAGGCTTCTGGCAGGCTGTTCACCCTGAACATTAGGAAGCTCATTTTTTTTAGCCCTCTAAGTTTTTCCCACATTGGCTGGAATAAACAGGGACTGCTCCTAATCTACGCAGCAGACCAGGTAGGTTCTGGCTACCCTTAAAGGCAAGAAGAAATAGCAACCGTCACGTGGGTTTGAAAGTTGAATCTCCTCTTAACCTCCTCTTAGTGAAGTTGCTCAGTCGTGTTTGACTCTTTGCAACCCCATGGACTGTAGCCTATCAGGCTCCTCTGTCCATGGGATTTTCCAGGCAATAGTCCTGGAGCGGATTGCCATTTCCTTCTCCAACCTCACTCCAATTCCTACCCCCACCAGACTGACCGACAAGCAGGCTGTGGTTGAGGAATTGGAAGCTAAGCTGCTTTCTCATTTCTATAGAATCAACAGTCTCCTCTCCTGTGCCTCGTTTCTCTTCTCTGCTTCACCTCACCCAGATCCTTATCACCTCCTGTACGTGAGGCTCCATCAAAGAGGAAATGAGGCTTTTTCGCAACGGGTTTGCCGCCAGGACACAGGTGTCGTGAAAACCACCGTTAAACCTAAGCCAAAATGGGAAAGGAGATGACCCACATCAACATCATTGTCATTGGGCACGTAGATTCAGGGAAGTCTACCACGACTGGCCATCTGATCTACAAATGTGGCGGGATCGACAAGAGAACAATTGAAAAGTTCGAGAAGGAGGCTGCTGAGATGGGAAAGGGCTCCTTCAAATATGCCTGGGTCTTGAACAAACTGAAAGCTGAACGTGAGCGTGGTATTACCATTGATATCTCCCTGTGGAAATTTGAGACCAGCAAGGACTATGTTACCATCATTGATGCCCCAGGACAGAGACTTCATCAAAAACTTGATTACAGGCACATCCCAGGCTGACTGTGCTGTCCTGATTGTTGCTGCTGGTGTTGGTGAATTTGAAGCCAGTATCTCCAAGAAGGGCAGACCCGTGAGCATGCCCTTCTGGCTTACACCCTGGGTGTGAAACAACTAATTGTTGGCATTAACAAAATGGATTCTACTGAGCCACCCTATAGCCAGAAGAGATACGAGGAAATTGTTAAGGAAGTCAGCACCTACATTAAGAAAATTGGCTACAACCCCGACACAGTAGCGTTTGTGCCAATTTCTGGCTGGAATGGTGACAACATGCTGGAGCCAAGTGCTAACATGCCAGAGCCAAGTGCTAACCCGCCATGGTTCAAGGGATGGAAAGTCACCCATAAGGACAGCGATACCAGTGGAACCACCCTGCTTGAAGCTCTGGATTGCATCCTGCCACCAACTCACCCAACTGACAAACCGTTGTGTTTGCCCCTCCAGGATGTCTATAAAATTGGTGGTATTGGTACTGTCCCTGTGGGTCGTGTGGAGACTGGTGTTCTCAAACCTGGCATGGTGGTCACCTTTGCTCCAGTCAATGTAACACCTGAAGTGAAGTCTGTAGAAATGCACCATGAAGCACTGAGTGAAGCCCTTCCTGGGGACAACGTGGGCTTCAATGTCAAGAACGTGTCTGTCAAAGATGTCCGTCATGGCAATGTGGCTGGTGACAGCAAAAGTGCCTCACCAATGGAAGCAGCTGGCTTCACAGCTCAGGTGATTGTTTGGAACCATCCAGGCCAAGTCAGTGCTGGATATGCACCTGTGCGGGACTGTCACACAGCTCACGTTGCTTGCAAGTTTGCTGAGCTGAAGAAGATTGATCGTCGTTCTGGGAAAAAGCTGGGAGATGGCCCTAAATTCTTGAAATGTGGTGATGCTGCCATCGTTGATACGGTTCCTGGCTAGTCCGTGTGTGTCAAGAGCTTCTCTGACTATCCTCCCCAGGGCCGTTTTGCTGTGCGTGACATGAGACAGTCACTGTGGGTGTCATCAGAGCAGTGGACAAGAAGGCAGCTGGAGCTGGCAAGGTCACCAAGTCTGCCCAGAAAGCTCAGAAGGCTAAATGAATGTTATCCTCAATACCTGCCATCCCAGTCTTAATCAGTGGTGGAAGAACGGTCTCAGAACTGTTTATCTCAATTGGCCATTTAAGCTTAGTAGTAAAAGACTGGTTAATGACAACAATGCATTGTAAAACCTTCAGAAGGAAAGGAGAATGTTTTTGTGAACCATATGTTTTGTGTGTGGCAGTTTAAGTTATTAGTTTTTAAAATCAGCACTTTTTAAAGAAAACAACTTGACCAAAAATCTGTCACAGAATTTGAGACCCATTAAAAAAAGTTTAATGAGAAAAAAAAAAAAGAGGAAATGCGGAGGGAATTCCCTGGCAGTCTGGTGGTTAGGACTCCATTGTCACTGCAGGGGGCCCGGGTTTGATCTCTGGCTGAGGGAACTAAGATCCTACATACTACACACTGTGGCCAAAAAATTAAAAATTATAAAAAATTTTAAAAGAAAGAAGAAACACAGGGGAGACTAGTTGTGAGCTACTGAGTTTGCTTTCACATGTGACATTTTTATCACAAAGCTCGAATGGCCACATCTACTGAGCAGATCCAAAACCTCTTGGAGAAAGGTGCATTGCTGGGAAATGCAGAGCTACCAAACCCTTTCCCAAGCCACCCTCCCCCGAGACCCCAAACAACTCCAAAAACAGACGCAAACATCTTCTTTAAATAAGACAAATTGCCAACTTCTGGGGTTAGACAGAAAGTTGCTGCCATGCCCTACTTTCTAGTGGTATCCACCCTGAGTCCCTCTCGAAAAAAGACAGCCCCTGACTTCCAGAAGCCAGCCTGGTGCTCACAACCACGCCTTGCTATTCTCCTGCTAGACCTAAACAATTCACAGAATATCAGCTTCAGATAATGTCTCATGAAATGAGACAAATCAAGGCCACTTCATAATTCTGTCCAAGCACAAAGATAAGGTCACTGCGCCACTCACAAAATGCCAAACACACCCTTTTTTGGCTAAAATAAGTGACTGCTACGTGCTTATAATTACAGCTCTATTCTTCCACTAGTCCCCTGTGGGTAAAATGTGTTGATACACAATCACAGAACTGCCCCTGCTTTCTGACAGCATCCACTACAGAGCACGTCTGGCTGGCTTAAACCCTCCCCAGATGACCCACCCCAAACCCAAATGCTCTGATAAGACTTGGTCTGACTCCCTTTTCCTGAGACACCTCGAGGTTCCCCATGGTGTGTTCTCAAGAGCTTTTGCAATGAGTCAGAATCCCACTTATTTATCTGCAGATGTGTCCCTGGGCTTCTTTAGATAGACAGTCTCCAAATAACTCTGCCTACCCTTGTTTCCTCTCTCTATTTGTTGTTTTGTTATCATGAGGTGGGGAAGAACACGAGCCTTGGAATCAAAAACCTGACTCCCAACCCCAGCACTTCATAACTCTGGCAAGTCAGCCTCTTAGAACCCGCTTCAGAAAGACAGGTCTCACGGGGGACTGGGAGGATTCAGCGAGAAGTATGTGTTTGAACAGCTAACAGCCTGTAAGAAATACCAACAGGAAGTTATACCGTAAATCTCGTCTGAAGATCTCTGTTTGGCCCATAATCCCACATGCCAGCTAATAACCTGTTACTTCAATTCACTGCGATGTTTAATGACCAAATATACTGGTCTAAATTCACTGGCCCTGAAACAATAGCTGTGAGTAAGAGTTTTTCAGCAAAACTCCTACTCAATAGTGAAAGAATGTACTAGGACATCAAGATAAGGCATTTTAATGGGTACATCTCAAGTTTTGTATATTATTTCCAGAGTCCTATATTATTGTGTATTATTATTCCAGAGTCTCATTAATACAAAGGAGATCTCTGCCCTTTCTGCCTTCACAGAGAAACCTCATAATCTCCTGAGTGTTCTGGGGGGGTGGGGAACAAGACAGTGGAGTCAAGAAACTTGGGTTCAAATTTTATCTCTTCCTCTTACCAACTTTGGGAAGTTACTTGAACCTGCATTTTCTTTACAGTACTACATATTTACCTATAAGACTATTGGAAAGTTAAAATTTATAAACTGAGGAAAACTGAAATACAGAGCCAGCATTCAATTATTGTGTCCCACCCTTCACCAACCTCTCAGCCCACAGCCCCAAATCACACGCTCGCGCACACACACACACACACATCACACACACATCACACTCCCCACATGCATACGTAAGATTCAATCTTATTTGAGTTTTCTACTTCAGCAGCTGCCAGTGGAACAATGGAGGCTTACCTGTACAGGTGCACTCCCGGGGGCCAAGAGGCCCCCTTCTCTGTGAATATCTTTGAGAGACTGGTCTGGCCCTCTCAGCAGGTATAAGACCGTCTCCAAACTGTTTTTGAAGCTAATGAAGGTGGCAATAGCCTATCTTGAAAAAACTTTTTGGAATGTGATGAGGGAAGAACTTATCAAATGTTCCTGAATATGCTCCATTTTGTGAGACATCTTAATGGCTTTTGAGAGAGACTATATACACACAGGACTTGAGGAAAGTGGATGTTTTTAGTCTAGCAGAAAATGTCTTTCCTCTCTCCCAAGAGTCCATTCACAGAGCAGTTGGGGCCCCAGGAAAAAGCAAGCCCCCTAGGGGCTTGAATGGAAGTGAGGGGGAAAAGGGCAGAAAAACCAGGGAGGGAATCAGGGAAAAAATGATGAGAATGGAATATACTTTCGAGTCCAAAAGAAACCAAACTTCTCTAGGAGCTGGGACAAGGATGTAGAGATAGGAAACCTTCCTTAAAGAATAAGAGAAGTCCAGAGAATCCCTGGAGGTTCAGTGGTTAGGTCCTGGTGCTCTCACTGCTGGGGCCTGGGTTCAATCCCTGGTCAGAGAAAAAAGATCTCTCAAGCCATGTGGCACGTCTTAAAAAAAAAAAAAGAAAAAGAATAAGAGAGGCCCAGATGGAGACAATATTGTATAAAAGCACCTCCACATCCTCTTCCACCCTACTTCTCTTGACTCAAGAGCATCAATAAAGTTTGTGTAAAAATGTTATAAACCATAAAGCACTATAAAAAGGAGTGGTAGTATAAGTGAGAAAAAATCAATAAAAACTTTTATAGCAGTATATTCTTCATGTTAAGTATCTGTGGTGTCCAAACAGACTGCACCCATATAATCCCCAGCAAGAGGAGTAATCTTATCTACAAAACTCAAAAAGCTTGGCCTCTTTGTGGCAAATGACAACAAAGGGCGGGCAACTGGGAAAGCTGGGTTGCTCTGAGGCCAACCTTCCCCGCAGAGCAAGCAGAAGCCACACCTCCAGTGTCACGGGCTTCAATCCCCGGTGCAAGTACAGAGGCAGAGTGGGAAAAGAAAGGTCTTAAAAAACTATCTTCCACCACAAGAACTTTCATAGCGAGTCCTTCAAATGACTTGCATGTTACCTTGGTTGAAAGAATTACATGAAGAACATCAATAGGCATGGGATGGTGGTTTCCAACCTTTAAAAAAATGCACATGCCTTGTTAATACCTGAAAATACATAGGGAGTTTCCTCATAGTACCTATTGTATTTTGTTTCCATGGAATGAGAAATTGTTCTCAGCTGGGATCCTCAAATTCCTTGCATACACCACTCTCTTCCTTTACTTTCCCCAGCCATGACCAGGGACCCACAGCCTCCAAACTGGAGGGCCCTAACATAGGTTGCTGGCAATTACAAAGGTTCAGCCTGCACAAGATTATAATTGAGAAAATTGGGATCATTAACAGATACAAACTACTATAAATAAAACAGATCAGCAACAAAGATTTACTGTATCGCACAAGATACCTGTATCTTGTAATAACCTGTAATGAATATAATCTGTGAAAAAAACCAAAGCCTGCGGTACACCTGAAATTAACACAATATTGTAAATCAACTATATTTCAATTTTAAAAAATCAGTATGGAATGCTCGAGGAAGATTCTTCAGAAGAGACAAGAGGGTATGGGGGGAATAAAACCATTATTACAATATTTCTTTTCTAAAGAAAGAAAAACCACAGCTTTCACTTTTCCCTACTGGGTTAAAGGTAAGCCAGGCCAGCCCGAGGTAAGCCTGTCACGTCCATAGAATGCACTTTCCTTTCAAATTCTTCTTCTCCACTTGGGTGGTGGTGTTTGTTGCTTAGTTCCTAAGTTGTAGCCCACTTTTTGCGACCCCGTGGACTGTAGCCTGCCAGGCTCCTCTGCTGATGGGATTTTCCCAGGCAAGAATACTGGAGCGGGTTGCTATTTCCTCTTCCAGGGGATCCTCCTGACCCAGGGATTGAATTTGCATCTCCCTCATTGGCAGGTGGATGCTTTCCCACTGAGCCACCAGGGAAGCCCACTCGGGTGGTGGCTGCTGTCCTTACTGGAAGCCCCGGTCCTCCTACGCCCTCCTTCACCTTCCTTGGGAAGGATATTATTCCCACAAACTGGCTGGCACACATTCACGCAGAAGTTTAACAACTAAGTGTCAGAATATGATGATGGATTGAGAAACCCCCGGGCACAGGTGCATAACACGTGCTCAAGAACACCAACATCTACACTATTTGTGCCCACTGTCCTGGGTGAACAAAATATTCTTATTTGTGTTCTGAGCCAGCATCCATCTCCAATTACCTTCCTTAGATGTTCCTCCCACACTGCGACCCCTCTCCCAGGAAGCTCAGCAGTACCACATCAGTGCCATGGCCCCTTCCTTCCAAAATCAAAGGCCTCAGGAGCCGTGGGCTCTGGCTGTAGCCCTTCCCATCCTCTCACCAACCAGGTGTGCCCCTGAGGCATCCTTTCTGTTCCCGTCGCTGGCCGCAAGCAAACGCGAGAGGATAGAGACAAAAACCCGACACAGCCCAGGAAGCGAGGTGCAGAGGCACCTGCACAGCCTGGAGCTGCTCACAAGGATGTGCACATGACAGCCCAGAAGTGAGAGAAGGATGAAGACGGGAGGGAGACAGAGGACTGAGTCCCACCTGCTTGTTTTTAAGCAGTAGGATCACTGACATGAATACATCTGAAGGCCTCAAACTGGAACCAAGGAGGACCGTATGGGGCCTTCCCGGAAGAAACCCTCCTCCATTTCCTCCACCTGCCTCTTATGCGTACAGAAATTGTAGCCTCCGATGTCTCCCCTGAGTTCCAAAGAGAATATTCAATCAGAGAAGTGAAGAACTGCAGACAGAACGGGAGAAAAAAGAGATAACATGAGCGTTTAGCTATTGAAGGAAGTCAAGGAGCTTTAGTTCTTCCTCAAGCACTATATAGATAATATTCTGAGCCATGTCCTTTGAGCCATTTTGCAGATACTGAAACCCACCAGGTGGAAGAAGTTAACTCTATGCTGTCCACAAACACCTAGACACCAGACGTGTTAGAACCAGAAGGTTGATGATGCGGACTCCTGATTACCAACAACCAATCAGAAGGAAGTCCATGAGCTGATCACACACTGCAACCCCTCTCTCTCATCCTGTCTTTAAAAACTTTTCCCTAAAAGTGTTTGAGCAAGGTGAAAAGACAGCCTTCAGAATGGGAAAAAATAATAGCAAATGAAGAAACTGACGAAGAATTAATCTCAAAAATATACAAGCAACTCATGCAGCTCAATACCAGAAAAATAAATGACCCAATCAAAAAATGGGCCAAAGAACTAAACAGACATTTCTCCAAAGAAGACATACCGATGGCTAACAAACACATGAAAAGATGCTCAACATCACTCATTATCAGAGAAATGCAAATCAAAACCACAAGGAGGTACCATTTCATGCCAGTCAGAATGGCTGCTATCTAAAAGTCTACAAACAATAAATGCTGGAGAGGGTGTGGAGACAAGGGAACCCTCTTATACTGTTGGTGGGAATGCAAACTAGTACAGCCACTATGGAGAATAGTATGGAGATTCCTTAAAAAACTGGAAATAGAATTGCCTTATGACACAGCAATCCCACTGCTGGGTATACACACCGAGGAAACCAGAATTGAAAGAGACACATGTACCCCAATGTTCATCGCAGCACTGTTTATAATAGCCAGGACATGGAAGCAACCTAGATGTCCATCAGCAGACGAATGGATAAGAAAGCTGTGGTACATATACACAATGGAGTATTACTCAGCCATTAAAAAGAATACATTTGAATCAGTTCTAATGAGGTGGATGAAACTGGAGCCTATTATACAGAGTGAAGTAAGTTAGAAAGAAAAACACCAATACAGTATACTAACGCATATATATGGAATTTAGAAAGATGGTGACGATGAACCTGTATGTGAGACAGCAAGAGACACAGATGTAAAGAACAGATTTTTGGACTCTGGGAGAAGGCGAGGGTGGGATGATTAGAGAGAATAGCATTGAAACATGTATATTACCATATGTGAAGTAGATCGCCAGTCCAGGTTTGATGCATGAGACAGGGCACTCAGGGCTGGTGCACTGGGATGACCCTGAGGGATGGGATGGGGAGGGAGGGGGGAGGGGGTTTCAGGATGGGGGACATGTGTACACCCATGGCTGATTCATGTCAATGTATGGCAAAAACCAGTACAATATTGTAAAGTAGTTAGCCTCTAATTAAAATAAATAAATTTTTTTAAAGTGTTTGAACCTCTTAAGCACTAGCTGCCTGGATTCCCTTGCTTGGTGCCCACAATAAGTGCTTCACCACAGACTGTTTTCAGTAGACTGGCTGTACCGCATGTGAGAAAGCACACCCAAGTTTGGTTTGGTAACAAATGAACAGTTAAAAAAGAAAAAAAAACAAGAATGAACAACCAAAGCTTCTTCATATTTACTACAGAGGTATTTCCAATGTATTATTAGTTGATATGCAATTTGTAAACTGCTACATCATACCCTACATGTACAAAATGATTTTACAAAAATGCCCTAAAACCTAGTAGATAAAATGTGTTCTCTGCTGAGCTGGGACTGGAAGGGGTGCCTGGGCAGGGGACACCAGACGCAGGGCCACAGCCACTGCCGCCCTCTGCCTGACGGGGTCCTTCTGCCACCTCCTCAGCCCCAAGTTCACAGCATCTTGATTCTTCACCTTTCTCTCCTCTTCTTCAGCCTTACTCTCATGTGGGACCCGCCTCTTCACAGACAACCACGCAGGATAAATGAGTAACAGAAACTTATCTTCAACCCTTTCCCCCTGGGACAAGAAGAATTCTGATTCTCTGGGACATTCAGCATCTTATTTCCCATGGCCTTTTTCATTCCAGAAAATATGTATCACTTCAAACAGAAATAAATCTTCTCCAATCAGAGTTCTCAAGTAGCCTTCATGGTATCTTTTGAGTGGTCCTTTCATACTTAGTCCCAAGTTATCTCCAGTACCATAGTTAACCTTCATGATCAAAACAACTAAGAAAGCTGTCTTCTACAATTGTTTTACATTCCACATCACCAGGAACTCTGCTAAGAAAATACCAAAGAGGGAAAATCAGCTCAAAGATCGGCCACAACAAGTTCTTAACGTGTTCTATTAGGGGAAGTCTCTAGATTACTGCAATCCAATATTCAGTCCCTCCAAATGTCACCAGAAGAGCCAGGTCATGGATCAGACCAGAAATCCACTGTGATGTTGACATATAAAGGATTGTAATTCACAGAGAGTAATTTATAACCACAGCTGCTCAACCCATCTGTTCGCCAGACACGTGACACCTGATGTAGGAGATTCATCCTAAAGATAAAAAGAACAAACATGAATGATAAGAATTGAACATCTATTTCCATTGCTTTCTGCCTTGCCATAAAGTTTGGCAAAGGTATCTCTCTAAATTATTGCACCTGCTGGCCTTCCTACTGTAAAAGAAGTTAATTTTTCTCATCGAAGGTTACAGACACCAACAACAGCCATGTGTTCCCGTGGAAGACCCCATGGAAGACCCTGAGAACCAATGATGAGAACAATCCTGCAAGCGGTGACCCCCTGGTCTACAGGACAGAAGAATGTACAATGATACATGGCATCCACTGCTGACAGGCCCTTGGATAAGCTTCAGGGAATCTATGAATCCTCAGTCATAGCCCCCAAAAGAATTGGTTTATCTGACAGGATTCCGTGGCGAAAGAGTTAATTTCTGGGGCAGAAACACAAGATGAACCTAAAACAGTTCATCACACCAGAGCAAAGGGAAAGAAGCTCTCAAAACAACTAGAGCTATGTCAAAGGATTCAGGAACAGCTAGGAAAAGACAATGTTCGCCAAAGACAATCCGAGCATCAGAAAGAATATTAACTACATTCAGAAGGATGTAGGTAGCATATACTCATCATTTCGAAATGATAGACCAATGCAATTTTTTCCCTTTATTCCACGATGTGAAAATTCCATCAGACAAATGACCTGGCTTGTTCAAATAACTTACAATGGGGAAAAAAAGGAAAGGGGAACCTACAAAATTAAAAGTAATTTCACAGAGATCATTCACACGTAATGTGCCGATCTTGTCTAGAATTCTGACCTGAATAAACCAACTGTTTAAAAAAATTTTTAAGCATTTGTGAGATAATCAGGGAAATCTGAATATTAATTGGACATCTGATAACAGTAAAGAAGTACTGCTAATTTTATTTTAGGTATGATAATGGTGGCTTCCTAGGTGGCACAGTGGTAAAGAATCTGCCTACCAAAGCAGGAGACATGGGTTCAATCCCTGGATCGAGAGGATCTCCTGGAGTAGGAAATGGCAACCCAGTCCAGTGTTCTTGCCAGGAAAATCCCAAGGACACAGGAGCCTGGCGGGCTGCAGTCCATGGGGTCGCAAAGCTGCTGCTGCTGCTAAGTCACTGCAGTCATGTCCAACTCTGGGACCCCATAGACGGCAGCCCACCAGGCTCCCCCGTCCCTGGGATTCTCCAGGCAAGAACACTGGAGTGGGTTGCCATTTCCTTCTCCAGGGGTCGCAAAGAGTCAGACACCACTGAGCATGCACGCACATGATAATGGTACTGCCGTTCTTTTTTTAAACACTTCTTTTATTTTAAGGATACATACTGAAGTATTTACACATGAAATGCTGTAATATCTGATTTGCTTCTAAAGAATCCAGTGGGTGAGGAAAAGAAAGTGAGAGAAGAAAGAGAGGCTATGAATTGATAACTTTGAAACTAGGTATGGGATACGTCTATATGAGAATTCGATAGACTCTTCCCTTTGCTTTTGGGTCTGTTTGAAAAAGTACCTTAAGAAAAAGCTCTGAACAAAATAAACTGGTTTATCTGATCAAATCTGGCATAGGACTATGGACTAAAGAGACTAAACAAGTAGCCTGTCAGGCACATGACTCCAGGACTTACCGTCCTATATTCACCTCATTGCCCTGGTCTCTCTTGTGGAAGATCATAGTATATTTACCCACTTCAGGCAGTGGCCGGGTTATTTTCATTCTATGAAGTTCAACCCTGAAAAAATAACAGAGGTGTTTAATGAAAAATTCTATTCCACTTATCTGCCACTAGGTTCTTAAGAAAAAAATCACTTGCAAAAAGGTATATACACGTGCCCATAGAAAGTTATGACCAACCTAGACAGCATATTAAAAAGGAGAGACATTACTTTGCCAACAAAGGTCCATCTAGTCAAGGCTATGGTTTTTCCAGTGGTCATGTATGGATGTGAGAATTGGACTGTGAAGAAAGCTGAGTGCTGAAGAATTGATGCTTTTGAACTGTGGTGTTGGAGAAGACTCTTGAGAGTCCCTTGGACTGTAAGGAGATCCAACCAGTCCATCCTAAGGATCAGTCCTGGGTGTTCATTGGAAGGACTGATGCTGAAGCTGAAACTCCAATACTTAGGCCTCCTCATGCAAAGAGTTGACTCACTGGAAAAGACTCTGATGCTGGGAGGGATTGGGGGCAGGAGGAGAAGGGGATGACAGAGGATGAGATGGCTGGATGGCATCACCGACTTGATGGACATGAGTTTGGGTAAACTCCAGGAGTTGGTGATGCACAGGGAGGCCTGGCATGCAGGGTTCACAAAGAGTCGCACATGACTGAGCGACTGAACTGAACTGATACATATATCTTGATTCTTTTGATATTTGAAAAAAAGAATTTTCTTATGTTGAACCTCAGGCAATAAATCCATAAAAGAATCACACTTAACATTTACTAATGAGGTGCAAAGATGTATCAATACACAGTTTGTTGGTTTCCAAAAACAGCTGAGAAAATACATCTTTAAAAGGCCAAGTCTCTCAGGATCCCTAATTGACTTAGTGTTCTCTTCTTTAGGGAAAGTACAACTGCTAAAGGTCACAAACCTAGATTCAAATCTAGACTTTATTATTTACAGCCTTGGGGAAGTCAGTTCATTATTCCAGGCCTGGGTTTCCTCAACTGTAAAATAGCAATGGGACACACAGTTGATCTGACAGGCTCAAATAAGACAGTCCATGGGGAAGATCCTTTGCAAAATGTAATGTACTCTACAAGCATAAGGAGGGTGGTGCCTGTTGCACAGGTGAGTAAATAAGTAGTAAAGAAATTTCCACAAAATCTTTATGCTCAGTTCAGTTGGTTTATTCATAGCATTAGTCAAGAACCACTCTGGAGGCTATGATGTTGAAAGCAAACTTGGGGGCTCCCTTTTACACTGAAGCCAAAGAGCAACAGGAAAAAGAGTGAAGATCCATCACCAATGTAAAATTCTACTAACCACCCCATCTGGGAAGTAAAGAGGAGCTGGGGAATGTGATGGATACGGTGACTGAGCCCTAGCTATTCCTGCCCTGCAATCTAGCAGGCATCTTCTGTCCACTTCATAGGGCACGGCCACACAGGCTGCTGATGGGCTGGGCTGTGAAGTACGCCGCCCATCACTACAGACATTCCTAGGCAGCCTTTGGTCAGAGAGATCCATTCCCTTCTGCCAAAAACACTGCAGAGACTCTCAGCCTAGACCTGGGAACAAGACCAACCTGGAGCCATGGCTTCCTCATGCTGAAGCAATGGAAAGGCAAAAGAAAATTGCTGGAAGCCACACATCCATTAATTCAGAACCCCAGCTGAGAGGTTTTCTTTCTAAGAGGCAACAATAGGAGGATGGCGGGGGGCGGGGGCGGTCTCCTAACAGAAAGACCTTGTTAATACAAGTCTGAATATACTGGCCCCAGGCTCTTGAAAAAAATTACTTAATTCTGGGAGTTAGGGATGCCCATAACTATCTGGCCACGAAACCCAAGTTCAGAAAAAGGGGCTGAGAGAGGAGACCAGGCATATTCCTTGTGAATCCTCCAGAGTGGGAAAGAGTTCAAGAGAATCTGAGGTCATGCCAGCAGCTCCGGGTTATGCCAGCAGCTGCTCCCACAGAGCATGGGAGAGGGCATCCTGGTTTGCTCCAGGGTGTGTGACTGGCACTCCCTGCTGTGCACAACACTGGGAACAGCCAGTGTCACCTGGGGTCTGAGAGAAGGCAGAGGCTTAGAACAGACCTCTGGCCACTTTCCTCGGATTGTAGCTTTACAGACACTCTAGTCTGGGGCTTCCCGTTCACTGGTGAGACCCTATCTCAGTAGCTCGGACCTGCTGCCAAGTCCAGAGACACCTCCATCAACACTCCTGGACTGCAGACATCCATGAGCCAGAACTGGACCACCCTCTGTCATCTCTGAACTGCAAAGAGCAATTTGGGCCACCTTGTTCACCCCCCTCCCCAACCTCTGCCACCCTTCTAGGACAAGTTCAAGCCTCATGACCTTCTGGCCTGGCATCCACAGGAACCACACACAACTACAGCTAGCAGACCCCGTGAAGGGGACCTGTCTCTGTTGTTCACCTGAGTCTGAGGTCATCGTCTTCGCCTCCCCATCCCCAGTAGTTGTTAGAGAATCCATTCACCTTGAAAAATTGCTCTCGACTTAGGGCAGTAACACCCCCAAAATATCCACTGTAACGTAACCTGAAAGAGAGGAGAGAGAAGGTAAGAAGGTTACACAAAGGCCTTTTGTTCTCTACAGCTGCTCCAGACTTCACAGGGCGGGCGTATTCCTGCAACACTCTGAAGACTGTGCTCTCTAACCCGTCCACTCCTGCTCCAGAGCCACCTCCCCACACTCCTGGCCCTCCAACCTCTGTCCAGACAGGCTCGCTAAGCAAGGTGCCACCCACCTTTGGTTGTCCATGGTTGTGTGCAGAGGTCTACACAAGGTACCTGTATATGTACATTATAACATCAGACCTGGATGACAGACTTCATCTCACGTGTAAATCCAGTAAATAGCTGTGTGCCAAATAGTTGTGGGTTAAGAAGAAATCTAAGGCTGGGTCCAGGTTAGGCATTAAATTTTGCAAAGGACAGGGAAGCCTGGCGTGCTACAGTCCATGGGGTTGCAAAGAGTCAGACACGACCGACAACAACAACAACAACATGAGTGAACAACAACAAACCGGTTTTTCGCTTGTACTTTTTTTAGGGAGTGGGGTGGAGGGCAAGAGACAGGGCCTGAGCACACTGTGTATGCAAACTCCACTTTTAAGCAAATCTCCATCTCAGAGCCTGTCTCCTGGAGAACCCGACATACCGTAATAACCCCAAGGGCTCCAGCGTGGGCAACTAGGTAGATGATAATGCCTGTCACAAAAACAGGGCATACACACCAATATTTAGGTTTTGAGAAGGAGACAAATTATGGTTTGGATATGCTGAGTTCGAGGTACTTGTGGGGCTTCTGCCAGTGGGAAAAAGGATACAGGGGCCAGGTTCAATACAGAAAAGCAGTTACAGAGGTAGCTTCGGAAATAAGCTGTCCAGAGGTGGTGCCTGAGGGCCCGAGGGTAGCAAAAGTTGCCTGAAGACAATGCAGTAAGTGAAGAGAGAAGAAGAGGGTGGAGCTACGGGGAAACCAACAAGGAAAAGGGAAGGACAGAGGCACTGGCCAGAGAGCACGTCCCACTCGCTTAGGACTAACGCAAATCTGAGAAATAGAGACATCCTCAGAACACGGTAACCACTTAGAAACGCAAAGGAAGGCAGCTTAACCACTTGGATGTTACCGAATAAGAGAATGTGAATATATGGAGGATTTCTTACTTTAATTAATGTCAAAGTATTCCAGAACCAGTGAAATATTTCTGCTTTTCCAGATAAGAAGGCAAACCAAAAGGAAAGATCAGTCACCACGTAGACCAGCAGTCCCCAATCTTTTTGGCACCAGGGACCAGTTTCATGGAAGACAATTTTTCCATGGACAGTGCAGGGGGTGAGGGGAGGATGGTATGGGGATGATTCAAGTGCATTACATTTACTGTGCACTTTATTACTAATTATTATTACATCAGCTCCACCTCAGATCATTAGAGATTAGATCCCAGTGGTTAGGGACCCCTGATGTTGAGACTTGCCACCTAACAGATGAAGTCCCAAAAGTTAATTTGTAGTTCAGCTGTTTGTTTCTATACTCTGAGTACAGATGGGGTGCACCCTGCTTAACCCACAATGGAAACAGATTTACTCGTACACCCCCAACCTAAAACAAACAAAAAGAACAAAGTACTCAGAAGACAGGTGGTATTGACCAAGACATTGACTACAGTGATTTGTTGCCTTGTGACTGGACACTGTTTGGCTGGGAAGGGATTCCTAAACTACAAAGGACCAGCAGCTTCATCAGGACCCTGACTAGAATCACTGCTCAGGCATAACCTGCAGAGCACCAAAAAGGGGTCACCAGGAGGGAACAGCACTGATGACCTGGAGTCATCTGTTAAGTAACTATTACCCACTGGGTGCAAAGCAGCGGCTCAACACTGGAGTAAGTGGGCCCAGCCTCACGCACGGTTGACAGTCCAGCAAGAGGGGTGACTGTTCTCGGGGTTCTGAGGAAGGAGACGACAACATCAGGGCAAGTGGGCCTGGAAGGATTCAGAGAGGTAGAAAAATGGGGGGAACTCCTGGTAGTCAGGGGCTTCCCTGGTGGCTCAGATGGTAAAGAATCTGCCTGCGATGTGGGAGACCGGGTTCAATCCCTGGGTCGGGAAAATCCACTGAAGAAGGGAATGGCTACCCACTCCCATATTCCTGCCTGAAGAATTCCATGGACAGAAGAGCCTGGTGGGCTACAGGTCACAGGATCACAAAGAGTCAGACACGACTGAGTGACTGACACCTGGCGACCCAAGCTCCATTAGGAAAAGCAGAGAGGGAGAAAAGTACAGGCTGTCTGAGGAGAACCTAGAGGCCTGTTCAGCTGCAGGAGGAGACCAGCCAGAAACAGAGGTTCCAGAATTATCAGTTTCTCAGTTGCCTCTTAGGTGCCAAATATCTACATGTTTATTGTTCATTGCTCCTAGTTTTTCTTCTTACCTAGAAAAGCATAAAATATTTGATTGGCCCAGAGACAGCTTTACTTATTTTTAAAGGCTCAAGGGTGGGGAAGATGCAGTCATAAAATAACAGGAGCGTCCTTGGAGAAAGCAGGAAGGTATTGAAGGAATTCTTGGCAACAAAATGTCCCATGGCCTAGAAGAGATCTTTACACTGACACAATCACAGGGAGAAACAAGACTTCTTTCTATCTTCACAGACACTGAGATAGTTGAAACAGGTTACTTAAACTTCTTCCCTCTGCATGTGTCTAAAGTGAAAACATTTCTCGCACTTCTCTTTGTACTCGGTGGGCAGTTGTGACAATATTGTGCTGATTTAAGCTCTGTGGTGCAGGGACACACAGTTACCAGCAGGGGGCAGACACTTAGCTGCCTGCAACTGAAGGCACCTGTCAGCAACTAGAGAGATTCTGCCCAAAGGAGGAAAGGCAAGAAGTAAGAGGGATGCAGACAACTCCTGTATTACCTATGCAAGCCTCCCTGGACCACAGGAGACGAGGCCGTGTACATGACACATACAGCAAAACTGGAAAATATAAATGACAAACCAGGACCGGAGGAAAACTTAAATCAGAAAATTAGCATAGGAAACACATTAGAACTCTGATCTGCAAAGAAGACTCTTTCAGCTTCTACAAGAAGGTCATAGATTTGGCTCCCAGCTTCTTGCATCCAGATCAAAAGAGGAAACACATTCAACCACATGATTTACATTAGGAAAACTGTCAGTTATTCAAGGAAGACAAAGACTGCCAGATATCTAGTTATAAAAGAAACATTTGGCCAATTACCATAGCGAGTTAAAACAGCAAGATTCATAAGGGGCTGTTTTTAGACTGCGTGGCATCTGATAAAACCCATGATCATCATACCGAAGTTATACTCCAGATCGGTTCCAAGCAGGAAAGCCCAAGAGCTCATTTCCTTATGGTCCAGCTTAAAGCAGAGATAAACTCTAGAATCCTAACAAAAGGGCTGTCCTTGAAACAATCCAGTGTATCCATACTCCAAAAACAAACAAAAAACAATCCTGTGTGACTATAATTTCTCATCACAGTGTTTAGAAAGACTGGGCAACGGGAAGTTATCATCCATGTCAAGGGTCTGAAGTACAGTATTTATTCTGTATTGTAGAGAGTGACATCTTACTACCAGTAAGTGAGCAGATAATTGCCATGCTTCTGAAAATACCAAGGTACCCGGACATGATATACTGCTTTCTTCAGCGCAGAGGTGGCTCAGAGACCAGACACCAAAACCTCCAGAAAATGATCAAGTTTTCCAAAAGAAAAAATCCTGGGATTCTCTTCCAGACCTTCCCGTGTCCTCTTGCCCCACTGTCTCTGGAGCCTGGAGGCCAGAGTGGGCCTCTGCCCTCATATTCTCCCCTCCTGCCTGGCTCCATCCCACACACCAAAGGCCAGCTGAACTGAGCTTTCTCCTATCATCCTCTGGATCCACCCCGCACACCAAAGGCCAGCTGAACTGAGCTTTCTCCTATCATCCTGTGGCTCCATCCTGCACACCAAAGGCCAGCTGAACTGAGCTTTCTCCTATCATCCTGTGGCTCCATCCTGCACACCAAAGGCCAGCTGAACTGAGCTTTCTCCTATCATCCTGTGGCTCCATCCTGCACACCAAAGGCCAGCTGAATTCTCCTGTCATTCTCCGGTTCTAACCACGTGTCAGCAGCACTCTGATACCTTCCACAGGAACTCCAAACGCCTTACCAGACTGAATAAGGCCTGCCTAACCTGGCCCCTGCCTACTCTCATCTCTAGCCTCTCCTCCTTCCACCATCCCAGACATTCATTCTCCAGCACTAATGAGCCACCCGCCTTTCCTCCAAACCTGTGCCACATTCTCTCTTGCTTCCATGTCCTGGAGCTCTGCTGGGAAGCTCCCATTGATTCCACAAGATAAAGGTGCCACATTTCCTGAACAACAGCTGTAAACCCTTCCCTGCTGCTGCTGCTGCTGCTGCTAAGTCACTTCAGTCGTGTCCGACTCTGTGCAACCCCATAGACAGCAGCCCACCAGGCTCCCCCGTCCCTGGGATTCTCCAGGCAAGAACACTGGAGTGGGTTGCCATTTCCTTCTCCAATGCATGAAAGTGAAAAGTGAAAGTGAAGTCGCTCAGTCATGTTCGACCCTTAGCGACCTCATGGACTAGGTGTTTCTTAACGACAGTGCGTTCTCACCCACTGTAGTTTATTCTAGGTGTTTGTTTATATCCCACCCTTTACACAGGGACTGGATTTACAGTCTATCAGTTCAGTTCAGTCACCCAGTCGTGTCCCACACTTTGAGACTCCATGGACTGCAGCACGCCAGGCTTCCCTATCCATCACCAACTCCCAGAGCTTACTCAAGCTCATGTCCATCGAGTCAGTGATGCCATCCAACCATCTCATCCTCTGTCTGTACAGTCTTACCTGAGGCAAAAATTCCCTGCAGTCAGTATTACTCCTGGAAAACTCTTAAAACAGTCCAAAGTGAGAAACCTACGTACTAAGAACAACATGGAAACAAAGACCAAGGGAGGTGTCAGCAGAGTGTGCTCACTTCCTGGAGTAGACCCTGGTGGGACTTCCCTTACTATTTTACAGCTCTCTCTTCCTCCGCCTCACCACTCCCACACTCTCCCCCTCATTAACAAGCGCTCCTAGTTGAATCTGCACAAGAGAAGTGCAAAGCTGACACAGCTCCACTCTAGATGCCCGTGTGCCCACCCACACCAGGAAGCACTGTGAGGGCAGGCACTCTCCCTTCTTCAGACTGGTCTCCTGGCCCCAGCATAGTAAGCACCCCATATATGAGCACATTTGACAGGAAGGGCTTGGGGAAGGCTGACAGGTAAGTGTGCACACATATGAGTGAACATGCAGCTTCACTTTTGGAAAAGCTTCCTGCTCACTATTTCCTCTCGGTTGTTTTCAAGAGGAACTTATTAATAAACTAGGACTGAAAAGCACCTATGCCTCTCCTGAGGGAAGGGTGGGGTGAGGAATGGAAGCAGAAATGATGGTGCCTAGCTCTTCCCACAGTGGTTTTAAGGGAAAGGGACTTGTCCTGGGTGTCCCGGCTGCTGGACAGACCGCTCAATGGACACACCCCTCCCAGGCTCCCCCTGGACTCTATAAGATGCCACAGTCTGGAAAGAGACATCACAGTCTCACAAAAGAGGCCTAAAAGCTGACCTGGAGGCTCCCTCTCTTTGCCTCCTAGAGACAGAAGTCAGGGACAGATGGATAAGTTACTGTAGCCCTACTCAGTGTGGGAGCGCTTAGCAAAGTTTCACCAGGCGGGCCCTGCAGGCAAGTCTGGCCACCATGTGCAATGTTCAGATTATTTTCCCTCTCCTGTTCTCTCCCCCTTTATCTTTGTGATCTTCTGCCAAGGCGTTTGTAGGACTTTTTCCTAATAAGAAAAAAAAAATCTAATTTCTCTAATTCCTGTTTTAAACTTTGAAGGAGCTGTCATGGACCATTCTTCCTATTTCTCATTTTCTGCAGCCACTCCCAGACACTATGTCTCCACAGCCTTGAAGACAACAGGCCAGGCATCCTGACCCCAGCCAGCCGTGAGCAGAGCCACCTTACCTGTACCCCGTGCTGTTCCTGCCAACCACCAGATGCCTGGGCTGATCCTCACACCTGTAAAGGTTCAAATCATTCTCAGGCACCAGGTCCACATCGTGGAATATGAAGCAGTCCCAAATTTCATCCTTGAGAGCTTCTAGATAGCCCACATTCAGGAGTTTGGCACGATTAAACTTCTTACTTCCAGCCTGTAGATATGGAAATCACAACTTGAAAGGCTCCTAAGACAAGATTTCACACTGTGTCCCTCTTCATTTCACTTGCAGGAGTGGGTATTGTTCTCTAACGCACAAGAATATACACATGACATGAAAATCTGACACAGTAGATTGAATTAACAATAACAGACCCTTTGTGTTTTTCTTTATGCTTCATACATACTTATATTCCATAACTAAAAGCACCTTAAAATGAAAGACTGTTGTTTAATGAGTTTAGCTTCAGTTTTGCAGGAAAAAAGACTAGTTGAGATCAGTTGCACAATAATATGAATATACCTAACACTACTGAACTGTACAATAAAAATGGTTAAGATGGTATATTTTATGTGTGTTTTATAGCAAATTTTTTTAAAACATAGTTTTTTTAAGTTTTTACTAATAAAGAAACTCAAAAAGCCTTTAAATGTACCTTTATTCCATGTAAAACTAAAAAACCTTTCTTATATACTAGTCATGACAAGTAGTATCACAGCTTCACTGTTCAACTCTCAGCTAATCCCAATCATACCCCATGTAACAGATCTACACTAAGCCCCCCCAAAATATAGCTGGCCAGAAAGGATCAAAAAATCTTAACCTAGGGACTTCTCTGCTGATCTGATGGTTAAAACTCTGAGCTTCCACTGCAGGGGGGATGGGTTCAATCCCTGGTTAGGGAATTAAGATCCCACATGCTGCACAGTGAGGTCCACAAAAATAAAGGAAAAGAACTCTTGATCTACAAATAGAGAGGTTTACTGCTAATATTCCTAAGCTACTTAAAAGTCTCATGGAATCATTGTGAAACAATCCTGTTTTAACAGTTAATGGCAGATGCTAATCCTTGCAGTGGCCTGACAGAGGGGATTCATTACCAAGTAAGAAAAGAACATCAATCAACCGGTAACATAATCAAAGCTATAGTATTAAAAAAAATTTTACACTAGGAATTTTTTCATGGCTATCTGAATCAAATTCCTTAAGAATAGATTCCAGTTCAGTAAACAGTTTATCATAACAAAAGTACAGGCAATTCTCAAAACTCACCACAGTACTTCCCTGAAAAGAGTAACATAAAGCAGACATTTTTCGACTCATAAAATATTATATGCTGGGGACTGCTGTCTTGAGTAAGAACTCTGAATGACTAACAGCGTTAAAAATAAAAATAATGACAAACCAGCGTAACAGTTAATTTTTTTCAAATCCTCACAAAATGGGCATAAATGTAATATATCTATATATATGCACATCAATTTCTAAAAGCCCCAGTTTATTACAATGTATATACTGCAGAATAACATCTTCTGATCTATCAAAGGTTTTCCTAAGACAAATGTTACCAGTTATAACTGATATTAGGCATGTAGTTAATTATTTTCCTTGTAATCAGTGGAGGAAGAAATGGCAACCCACTCCAGTATTCTTACTTGGAAAATTCCAGGGTCAGAGGAGCCTGGTGGGCTACAGTCCGTGGGGTCACAAAGAGTCAGACACGACTGAGCACCTGCCTTCATAGCATTTGTAAGGGTTTGAAGGGGAATTATTTGGATGGCCCAGGAAAATTTTGAAAAGATAGCCATAAAAAAGATATTTAAGTTGATGTCTTATTTTTCTTTCAATATATGTTAAAACCAAATAGAGGCATCATAAATCACCTGCTTCATTTAGAGCAAAACTCTTCAAAAGCAGCCTACACTTACACTTACTGTGTTCCTACTAACTCATGCTTCTGGAAGTCACAAAACTGAATCAAAAAAGCGAAAACGAAACATAATGCTTTATGTAATAGATAGTGGCAAAGTTAAAGGCAGAAAGGTAGAGAGAGTTATAGAATTCCACGGTGATTAGCACACAGCAGTCGACTCCTCTGTCTAGATCCCCATCAAAGAGCCAAGCTCAATAATAAAGCACGGTTCCAACATCTCACCGTGTAATGCAGAGCAAATGCAGAAGGCAATGTAAGGTCAAGACCAGAGGAATATCTCAGGGCAGTCATTGGCTAACATGGAAGAGCTCACAAAAGAAAACAGGCTTCCTCCAGAGGTTCACTAAAGAGCCAGTAAAATTTCCCAGCACTTATCCCATTATTCCAAACTCTGGGACAAGAAACTCCTTTACTCCTTTCAAGGACAAATGAGTTAAGAGACCTCACCTTTGATGATGGTTAGACGCTCTTTTACCCAAGACAGACAAAGAGCCGCAAAGAGAGGGGAGTCTGGAGGGCAGAGGCCTCGTCCGCCCCCGCAGACTCACCTGGTGGATGACGTAGATGCCGTAGTCCAGCTGCTGCCTCTGCAGGAAGGGGTGAAGGTGCTCCAGCAGGTACAGCAGGTGCTTCTCCCTGTGCCGGTGAGGGATGAGGATGGCAACCCGCTGCAAAGCCCTGCACTCCTCAGGGCGATACCGGCCTCTGTGCACCTTGGGGTTCTTTGCCTGGACCTCCTCCAGAGTGAGATCTGGCTTGAACACGAGCTTGGTCTGGCCTTCTACAATAAACACAGGACACGGGAACTAACAGGGGCAAGCTTATCACGTGTTGACGGGCTTGTAGGAGCTAGTACATGCCACACACTTTGAACACTGCCTGGCACACCATGAGCACTATTGTAAAGCCTCCTTTGGTCACGAAATATAACCACAGAACCACAGAATCTATGACTCAGGTTATTGGCTGCAAAAAAAAGCAAATGATATACAAAAGTAGTCCCCTGTGGCAGAGTAACCAGTTCTGGTTCTATGATTCATCCGCACTAGGAAATATACTCTGTCCTGATGACCCTGGTGAAGAGCAGAGATCAGGGGCAGACTAAATAACTTCAAATTTGCTCTAATCTCTTTTCCTTCTCAAAATTCCAAAGGGGGAAAATAAAAATACCAGGAAGCCTCACCCATGGAATGAATGAATACATGAATGAATAAATAAATCCAACTTTTTGGTTGTCATTAAAAAACAATTCCAAAGGAGGGTGAAGTCTCCTAAAACTCAAGGGCATTCCAGGACTTCCCTGGTGGTCTGGTAGCTAAGAGTCCACTCGCCAATGCAGGGGTTCGATAACTAGATTAGGAAGATTCCACAGAGGCGACTAAGCCCGGAGGCTACGACTACGGAAGCCCGTGCCTACAGCCCATGTTCTGCAACCAGAGAAGCCATCACAATGAGAAGCCCTCACACTGCAACTGGAGAGTAGGTCCCCGCTTGCTGCAGCTAGAGGAAGCCTGCATGCAGCAACAAAGACACAGAACAGCCAAAAATGATTTTTTAAAAACTGGAAGCATTCCATGGAATCAAGCTCATGGACAAGACCCTTTTCCCTAAAGTCCTTCCCTAAGCTCTTGAGCGCTACCCTAACTCCCTGAAGGTAAAACAGTGAAAGGAAACAGAAACTAGCCTCCCTCCCTAACTCAGCAATAACAGGTATGGGCAACACCTTAAGAACCCTCCCATCGTTTCACAAGGCAGATATCCCCAATGGGGCATTTGCTCAGCAAGTCTGGACACAGCCTGCCTGGATGAAACTCAAGACCGTTCAGGGTAACCAATCTCACACAAAGCTTTAAAGATACAGCTGAAGCCACTGACCCTCCCCTCAGCTCTGAATGAACAGGAAATACCAACTGGTAAGGGAGGAGGCAGAGCTCTGGTTAGGGAACAGAGCCACACATTTCAACACTCCTCGTATCCTGGTCAGGCTACAAAATCTCAAAATGCTTGCAACTGCACTATCCTCTTCTGAGCAGAGCAGTCGCCCGCTTTTCCTGTGTGTCTCACTGTGCCTCGCTCCATGTGACCATCCTCTACACGGGCCGTGGCTGCTTAAACCAGGCTCTAGTGTCTGTGACACGGCCAAACGACAATAGCAGCAAGAGCAGGTGACTGCTTCCAGCCACCTAGAGAAAATAACTGACCTGCAAGACCCTTTTCAGAAGGGTTTGCACATGAGACAGGGTCAGCAGGCAGTAACGTCCTAAAAACTAACAGTAAGAAAAGCAGTTATAAGGAAAGGCAAGCTGCCAGAGCTGCTGGGAGACGACGGGATGGATGGCCGCTGCGATGTTTTCCTACGTGGCCTGTTCATAAGTCCCATCATCTGGGCTAACTGGACCCTGTCTCAGTCCCTGGCCCCTGAGAGAACACCAAGCAACAGGTTCGAAGAAAACGAGTCCCCCTGCTCTCTCTCATGGCCACAGCTTTCAATGCGCCTAATCCTGAGTACCTGGTTCCACTGGCTCTAGCACTCTCCCTTAGCGCCCCCGTGAAATGCTCTCAAGTTCTGTCCCTCCCTGGGTCACTCACAGTCTATCCTGAGTGACGGCTACTGCCTCACCCTCTGGGTCCATACACAGGACTATGCCACTGCCCATCTGTTTCCATGAATGTGTTTGTTGCTTACGTATGTTGAGAGGATTTTGAACAAGGGGCATGATGCAGTCAGATCTGTGTTTCAACAACTCATTTTCCCATCTCAACGTGTGTAATTTGTGAGCAGAATGATTTCCCTCAAACAATCAGGGAAAATGTTTTGGCTTTTCCATGACTGAGTAAAGGGAAGCAGCATGCCAGTATGAGCACAGTATGAGTCTGCGAGTCACTCAGAAAAGGGTCTACTGGTTTCGCATAACTAAGTGCAAGAAGCGTCTGAAGAGTCCGGAGACTGGCCCCCGGAGTGCTAAGTGGGTGAATGCAGAGAGCCACCTCTGGAAAACCAGCGGGGAGCTCAGAACGTCACAGAGCTAGAAAGGATCAGCCTGCCTTCATCCTGACTGCACAGGCTCCTGGGAAAGAAAGTCAAACATGAGGCAATACACTGACAACACAGCAACAGAAACAACAGCAAGCACACAGGGAGCCTGAGATTAACTCTGCGACAGTCCCAGAAAACTTTCTGGAACAGAAGTGATCTAAACCACATGTCTGATGACTAAACACGAATCTGCCAGACCCACATGGGTTGAGGAAAGACCTTCTGGGAAGACACTCCGACGATTATCTGAAGAACTACAAGGCTTTCAATGTTCTAGAGAGGTCTGATAGAACCTTTGTGGGTTAGACAGAATGTTGCTGTGGAGTTTTTCCTAATTAATGTGCTCCCTAAGACCAACTTACTGTTCATTTAAAGTGAAAGGCAAGGCATTAGAGGAGAATCAACACATACAACATATTTAAGAAATAAACTAAGACAACACTGAAAAAGTACTATCCTGTCCCTTGACTCCATACTTAGGGCCAAGGGGATGCTAATAGATGTGCCATGGGTGGAAGCTTGGATGTGCTGGCATTTCTCCACCCGTGTTCTGTGGATGCCAGGAGAATATGTCCAGGTTAGCCTGCTGATCCGGGAGGATAAGAAACACACGGAGCCTAGGGCAACTGACCCCCAGCTCATCACACGCGCCTACTGACATGCCTGCTGAGACTTCTGCGGCTGGATGATCAAACTGGGGATATTCATATAATAAATATAATATGTCCACAATATGAACACAGCTCACAAACATAACGCTGAGCCACAGAAGCCAGACGTAAAAGAGTACATAGTGTATGTACTCTATGGAGTACATACTGTGCTTCCAATTACCTACAGTTTCAAAACCAGGAAAAACCTAAAGGCTGGTGTTATAAACCTGGAGTAAGGGTAGTGACAGAAAGAAGTATGGGCGCTTCTGGGGTTCTGGGAAGACTCCATCTTAATTTTTGCCCTGGTTCCACAGGTATGTTCATTTTGTGAATCTTGAATGTACACTTCTGCTTTTTGTACTTTTCTGTACATTTGTTGTATTTAAATAAAAAGTGTATGTACTAGTTGTAAAAAAGGAAAAGCAAGTACTTACTGAGGTGTGGAGACACAGAAGGGCAACTGTCAAGTCTTGCTTTTTCCACAAATGCTTCATCCGTCACAGTTCCTTTCTTCCCTAAAACGACACCCTTGCTCAAACTAGCAACGAGATCCTTTGCTTTAGGAATCTCTTGAATAGCACCCACAAAGTAGTTACTGGTGGCCCACCCAACCACTGTCAGGCATAAGGTAAAAAGCAACAGCAATCGGAATTTGTAGGAAAGGTGGAAAGTCACGTTGAAGTTCATGTCTTTGATTATGTGAGCAATAGGTATCTCTCGGCCTCCAATGCAGGCAGGAAGCTTCAAGTTCAGCTATTCCAGTCTGCAAACTTGATGACAACTGTGCGATGCCTGCTTTTGTTTGGGCGTTCTGCTCCAACAATCCCTGAAACGCAATCACAAAGACATGCTGTTTCAGATGGAAATCCTAACCTGGGATAATACTCACCAGCACACACTGAAAACCTGTCCCCAACCAATCTTGACTATAACAGTAATGGGAGTTCTCCAGTGAGAGCTTAAAGATCAGAAAAACAGAGATTTTGCAGATAGAAGGTTCCAGCTGTCAATCACTCCAGACGTCACACAGGTGGAGAAGGTAAAGGAGAGCCAATCATTGCCTCCTCAGTTCTGAGCTGGCACAGCCCCAAGTTCAAAGGTTTTTCAGTTATAAATGTTAAAGCCACAATAAGACACAGAGCACACCCCAACAGGTGGGGAAGAGGGCAGAGGACACAAGATGCTAACACAGGACGCAAGAATCTGCAAGAATAACAGACTACAGCACAGTGTTTCATATCTGGGGTTTGGGTTTAGACAGAACGTATGAAACCTCACACCCATCACTTCACTGGGCCTTGGTCTCCTTACCTGTAAAATGGGGATAAAAACTGTACCTTCCTAGAGAGGTTATTGAGGGACTGGATGACCTAACACATTAATACAAAGAGTGTTAGCCCACCTCCTTTCGCACAGTGCATGCAGACATGCGCGGTCGCTTCAGTCGCATCCAACTCTTTGCAACCCCAGGCTCCTCAGTTCATTGGATTCTCCTGGCAAGAACACTGGAGTGGGTAGGCATGCCCTCCTCAGGGGGTCTTCCCAACTCAGGGCTCATACCCGCATCTCTCACATCTCCTGCACTGGCCGGCAGGCTCTGCCCCACTGGTGCCGCCTGAAGCACCCACCAAGTGGTGACTGTTACTGCTGTGTTATATTATTTACGTAACGACTCTAGACTAGGGATGGCCTACAGGCTGACCACTGGGCTGCCAGAATCCCCACTGTGCTGTGCTGCATTTCCGTCAGGAATGAAACTGCCTTCCTCATTTCATACTTCAGCTGCATGTACTAGGATAGCATGAGAGATGGCTATGCTCTTAGCAACTAACAAAAATGCAGTTTCTGAGGCCACATAGTTGAGGGCCCTCCCTGGACCATGGTAACTACACTAAGGTGATGAAAGCTACGTGGCAAGGCCCCACATCTTCTCTGCATCACCAAAACCACGTCTCTTCTCAAATTCTAAATGTGTCATCATAAGAGTGTGGAAAATGCTAAAGCCAGGATGCCGATAATCTCCACTAGCAAACATACCCTCAATTAAATGGAGAGAATAGAGACCAAACTATATTCGCTGCCAAAATAACACAAAAACATGTATGATTAAATCCTAATAAAAAGGAAAATAGAAAACAAAGTCTATCTGTGCATATGATTACCACTAAAATGATAGAAATAAGAAAACTCTAGGAAGAAATAGAACCAAAAGCTAGCAATGATTCTATTAGAAATATGGGATTAGCCAAGGGTGTTTTTTCCTTTTTTCCTTCATTTTTGGAAAAGTATAACACACTTCTGTCTTTTTGTAATGAAAACAAATTTGATTCTTTAAATGAGATGTGGGAATGTGGTAATTTACTGTGAAAAATAAATCAACCCTAGCGACTCTCAAGACAGCTTCATACTTACTAAAGGGTAGTATCCCAAAATTTTAGCCTAGATGAGTTTGCGGGAAACCTTGGAAGCATTCTTCTCTAGACACAATGTTATAAATGGAGGTTAGGTTCCTGGATCAAACCACAAAAGAGAAAATCTGACCCAGGAAGCAATTAAAGAGTATGGCCTGTGCTTAAGGTCTTGTGAAGGCATCACAAGGAAATGCTGAAGGCAGTAATAACTCATTAGAAGATTAATCATTAAAAAGAGGAGTGATTCACTTGTGCATTTATTCTGTGCCGTGTACTAGGAGTTCAATCACTTTTATTAACTTACTTATTTCTCAGCTTTGTGAGTTTAGAATTACTAGTCTCTTCATTCTATAGAGGAGAAAACAAAAGTTTAGAGATTGTGGAACTTGCCAGAAACCACACAACTATTAATAGTAAGTGGTGGAGCTGGGGTGTGAGCCCAGTGTTCAGCTCCAAAGCCTAGACTTCAGCCACATCCTCCACGTAGATGTTGCTATCTCTTTCCTGCTCTTGGTACCTGGGTGTGCCCAGCACAAACCCTTGAAATATGCAGCTTTCTACCTCTCTGCTCCTGTCCCTTTCTTTGGGACTGTCTTTGATATGGTTTCCTGGAGGTCTGTTTCCTTCGCTCCAGGTAACAGTAAGTCTGCAGGTTCCTGGAGCCAGACTGTGTCACAGACTTAACCGCAGGAGGCTTGAATGCTAGGACTGGCAATCGTTTTTGATAAAATCTCAGTCTTGGAAAACTTAGGGAACATTGGTTTTCTAAGAGCTGCTATGCTTATAGAGGAACAGTGTTTGAGTAGAGATCTGCCCAGACTGCTTATCAGCTAAGTGATCGAAGGCAAATACTCCTGCCGCATTTCCATTTCCTCAGCTGCAAAACAATAATGAAAAATCAACTTATCTTACAACACTGCTGTAAGAACTGAATGAGATGATGCATCGGTCATACCTAGCACATTCTCACAGACAAATAAATAGTTATTGACTCTGATTACCAATGTGATTCACACTCAAATTTTATCAGAATGCTAACCAAGAAAATGTTATCTCTGGAATTACATATTGAAATCCATATTGAATCATTTCATTTTCTATTTCTCTGTTATTTCCTATTTTCTTTCAATGAGTATATTCTACTTTTATAATTTTTTTTAAAAAAATGATTTTTTTAAAGAAAGCTCTTTTTAGGGCCAGTCATTCCTGGTTGGTGTTTGGGGAAATGTCATCAGATTGGAGTTACCTGTAAAAATATTTAAATAAAGGAGAGTCCCTGAACTCTCCCCAAAATGAGTTTTCTCTTTTAATTAAGGCTGTCTTAAAGTGACAGGAGGATCATAGTTATAGAGAACAAATTCAGGTAATGTGAAAGAAGTTATTTTAGGGCAAGTCTCACCACCTTTTTCCTTCTTAGGTCTGCCCTAGAGTTAGCTCAAAACGACGATGTTCTCATAATTTTGCTCTTTCTCCTCTCAATTTAACCAGTCTTTTCTGAGCACCTGCTATTTTCAGGCACAGTGCTAGGCACCAAAGGAATTAAGATATAGTCCTTGTACTCAGAGTTTATTTCCAACTCTTCCTTAGATTTTAATGTCTGCAATTCATTTTCAAATATGCCACCCCAACCCTGAAAATGGGGAAACAGATTAAATAAGACTGGCAAAATACTGAAAAGTATTGAGTAAGGTGACAGGTACCTGAGAGTTTCATTTTCTTTTTCACCCTACTTTTTTGAAGGCTTGGAATTTTCCATTAAAAAAAAAAAAAATCTAGCACGTAAGACAAGCTATAACAAAGGGCAAATCAGCATAAATGCTAAGTATGATTATCATTCTTAGAGAATCTCTACATGCACACATTTTTATAGCACCATGGGAGACCAGGGGAAGACACCAAGTGTCACTCCATAAATACTCACTAAGCACTTAGGCACCCAGGGAGAGGGGCGTGGTTTTCATTCAGCAGCCAAGAACACTAAAATCAGCATTCCAGTGTCTCTAAATCCATCTGGTAATCCTGCACACACAGGATGTCTAGAGTGCGCAAAATGTGGCACCAGGCACATGGTCCTACCCCTTTGAGCTTCTCTGGGATAGCACCAATGGAAAGGCCAATATTTCGCTACTCCTTTTACTCCTGCGGAGTTCCTCAGAGCAGACTATTTGCACACATATTGTCCTACTTTCCTCGGAATTAAAGCTCCTTTACCATATTTAGCATATTGAAAAGCAGAGACATTACTTTGCCAATAAAGGTCCATATAGTCAAGGCTATGGTTTTTCCAGTGGTCATGTATGGATGTGAGAGTTGGACTGTGAAGAAGGCTGAGTGCTGAGGAATTGATGCTTTGGAACTATGGTGTTGGAGAAGACTCTTGAGAGTCCCTTGGACTGCAAGGAGATCCAACCAGTCCATTCTAATGGAGATCAGCCCTGGGTGTTCTTTGGAAGGAATGATGCTAAAGCTGAAACTCCAGTACTCTGGCCACCTCATGCGAAGAGTTGACTCATTGGAAAAGTCTCTGATGCTGGGAGAGATTGGGGCCAGGAGGAGAAGGGGATGACAGAGGATGAGATGGCTGGATGGCATCACTGATTCGATGGACGTGAGTTTGAGTGAACTCCAGGAGTTGGTGATGGACAGGGAGGCCTGGCATGCTGCGATTCATGGGGTCGCAAAGATTCGGACGCGACTGAGCGACTGAACTGAACTGAACCTGGGTTTTCAGTGATCATTGCCCAGACCCTAAACAAGCAATGGTTCTGTGAAAATTAATGAAGAGAAACCTAACTGAAGTGGAATTGGGAGGCCAGAAGGGGAGATACAGATCACATCAATACAGACTTCTTGCAACTCTGGCAGGAAGTGTTGCAACTTTCCTACCACTAGCAGGAGGAGGAAGCTTTTCTCCTAGTCTGGCAACACCTCAGCCAATGAGAGACTGTCACAACTGTCACAACTGAGCCAATGAAAAGCCACCATACTTCAAACTCCCAGTTTCGTCCAATGGACTTCATTTTTTTTCCCCAATAACAGCCCCTCCCAATTTCCCCTTCTCCTCTATAATAGAGTTTCCTTTTCTTTGCTTTACCAGACTTGCATGTGGTTTGACACAGTTGCATGTTCCAAACTGCAATTCTTTACTGCTCCTGAATAAACCCATTTTGCTTGTAAAGTAACTGGCTGTTTTATTGGCAAGGGAAGGATAGAAATGATAACAGCCATTTACATGTACAGGTCATTTAAACTCAGACTGAGCTCCTAATGGCCAAAACTGGAAGCATCTGAGCAAGAAAATAACGATATCATTGTATTTTAACCCACAGAATAAAATGAATATCCATTAGTCCATACTGATATAAATGATCAAATAAATAAATGGGAAAAGGCAGCTCTTTCTTACAATAAACAATTAATGAAGAAGCAGGAAATGGGGGGGGGGGAATCACCATTAGGCAAACATCACTGTAAATAATTGTGGCAGACAAGATCCTCCAATTGGTGCTAAAATTAGTAGGTAAAAATTTGAGGATAAACAGAGTTTATGTAGTCTCAAAGTATCTCCGCTCAAATAATATAGGCAAAGCTGTGGTTTTTCCAGTAGTCATTGACGGATGTGAGAGTTGGACCATAAATAAGGCTGAACACCGAAGAACTGATGCTTCAAACTGTGATGCTAGAGAAGATTCTTAAAAGTACCTTGGGCTGCAAGGAGATCAAACCAATCAATCCTAAAGGAAATCAACCCTGAATATTCATTGGCAGGACTGATGCTGAAGCTCCAATACTTTGGCCACCTGATGGGAAGAGCCAACTCACTGGAAAAGACCCTGATGCTGAGAAAGACTGGGGGCAGGAGAAGGGGATGACAGAAGATGAGATGGTTGGGTGGCATCACCGACTCAATGGGCATGAGTTCAAGCAAGCTCCAGGGGATAGTGAAGGACAGGGAAGCCTGGCATGCTGCAGTCCATGGGGTCGCAAAGAGTCAGACAAGACTGAGTAACTAAAAAACAAACAACAAAGGGAAAAAGTAACTTTACAGTGAAGAAACCTAGCAGACATCACCTTAACTAGTGATCAAAGTTAACATCATCAGTGATAAGCCCTAGCAACCTCATGAATCAGTGATGAATTGCACTCTACCAAATAACTAATCAGCACTTTTCTACAAAATACCTTCATTCTACAAAACAACTGGTACTCTTCAAAAGGGTCAAGATAATGAAGAATAAGGCAAAACGGAGGAATTACTTAGACTGAAGGAGATAAGGGGAAATAACTAAATGCAAGACAGGACCCTTGACAGCATATGGAAACAGGAAAAAATTCATTGGCAGGAAAACTGATGAAATTCAAATAAAGTCTATAGTTAATAGTATTGATAACTGAATAATGGTTATGTAAAGGGCCAATATAGGGGAAGTTGAGTGAATTCTCTGTACAGTATTTGCAACTTTTCTGTAAGTCTAAAATTAATTACAACTAAAGCTAAAAAGTCAAAGGCTGTGTATAATTCAAGTCAACATACAGCAGTAAGGTTAACTTAATTCTCAAGAAGAATCACTATTTCTTTGTATTCCTAGTGCCTCACACTGACCTGACACATAATAGGTGCTAAATTTGGTAAATAATGAATGACTTTCTAGGATACACTAGTTGAAATACATAAGGACACACAATTTATCCCCAACTACTGCTAAAATAAATGTGACATAGTATAAAAGGAGAAAAAATAAAGATTAACAAAGAAGGGGGAAAGTTAACTGGGCATAAAATTCTATTTAGGGAAGATTTTTAAAACTGAAAAAGGCTCACCCCCCTCTCCTAGCTCCCTTTGGTTTACTAACACCAATGCTTTTCTAAGGGTAGAGGCCCTATCTCTAATAAAGGACACTTTCTTTTAGTCATGCCCACCACCTTTTGCTCCTCTACACTCACTTTTCAAAAGCAGTAGTCTCTTTTCTGACTCTAGGAGGAGATGCTGTTTAGCCTGCCACTTCCTCCCTGATCCCACGGAACACACCAGAGCGGTGTCCCTGCCTCCTGGGCAAGAGGAGCATGATGGTCAGGCACCATCTATTCTACAAGGGTTGGCATGAAACGGTCAGCAAGCAGGAAATAAATTCAACCGGGAAAGGACTGAAATTGTTTCATTTAGTCTATGTTATGCAGCATGAAAGAAAAGAATTTCCAATGGGGGATTTTAATGGAGGCTCACTGTGTATTTGTGTGTCAGTCTCAGTTATCCCAGAGAATGCTACAGTGGGGTCAGCTGAAGTTCCCTTTCTGCCATTATTAGAAGCACATCAATGAAAGGCTGAAGAAGGTCTGAGATAACGGAAAAAACAAGGGTTTTGAAGCCACGAAAGCTAATTCAAATCTGGTTACCAGATGCATGAATGGTGCTGGGCAAGTGACCTAAAACTGAGTCTCTTTTGCCATTTATTTTAAAAACATTTTCCAAAGTTTGATTTCAAGAGTGCCTGTATCAAATGCAGAGGGAAATATGTTAAGATTGCAGATTCCTGGGCCCTGCTCCAGAGCTAATAGATTAGAACACCTGGTCCTGGGACTCAGGAAAATGAATTTTTAACAAGCTCCCCAGGTGATTCTTATATGCATTAAAGTTTGAGAACCGATGAAATAAGAGATTGGACCTGTAATGCAGTAGATCTTCAGAAACATTCCATTTTCCTTCTGGTGAGGCAAAGCAGTAAGAAGATATGTGAAAAGATGTTTAAAATGCATTTGAATAGCTTTCGACTCTATCGTTTAGAAGATTATTCTAAGAAATAATCAGACAGGTAAACCAGGATACTCAAACCAACATTACATAAAACCACCAAAAATTCAAAAGAATCAAAATGCTAACAATATGGACAACAGACACACAGAGATTGCTCGGTAGTGTCCAACTCTTTGCGACCCCACAGACTGTCGCCCATTAGGCTCCTCTGTCCATGGGATTCTCCAGGCAAGAATACTAGAAAGTGAAAGTGAAGTCGCTCAGTTGTGCCGGACTCTGCAACCCCATGGACTATAACCTATCAGGCTCCTCCGTCCATGGGATTTTCCAAGCAAGAATACTAAAGTGGGCTGCCATTTCCTTTTCCAGGGTATCTTATCAACCCAGGGATAAAATCTGGGTCTCCAGCACTGCAGGCTAATTCTTTACCATCTGAGCCACCAGGGAAGCTGATTGAATTAATTACAATACCTACATATGATGGCACACATGCTTTCCTTAAAATGGCACTTAAAAATTTAACTACACAGGAAAATACTCATGATAGCTAGAGAAAAAAAAAATAGAACATAAAAATGTACATAGAATACAGTCCACGTTATGCTATGTATGTGTGGTGTACATGCCTTTTATATATAAAACGCCAGAAAGAATCACTGGTGACTGTCTCTTAATAACAGATTAGAGAAATATTATTTCTTCACAATCTACTTTTTTAAAAATAGGGTTATAATCAGAAATGAAGTTTTTTTTCTGATGACTATATAATTTTCCTTTAAAATATATTAAAATTTAGAAACAACATACAGACAGGGATTATAATTTACCTAAGTTTAGTAGCAATTTCGGAGAAGGCAATGGCACCCCACTCCAGTACTCTTGCCTGGAAAATCCCACGGACGGAGGAGCCTGGTAGGCTGCAGTTCATGGGATCACTAAGAGTCGGACACGACTGAGCAACTTCACTTTCACTTTTCACTTTCATGCATTGGAGGAAATGGCAACCCACTCTAGTGTTCTTGCCTGGAGAATCCCAGGAACAGGGGAGCCTGGCGGGCTGCCATCTATGGGGTCGCACAGAGTCGGACACAACTGAAACAACTTAGCAGCAGCAGCAGCAATTTATTAACATAACTGGTAAGGAAATCTGTTCCAAAGAGGCCTCAATGAACCCAAATCTTAAAAAACTTCAGAAGGGGTCAATAATTTCCCATGCCAGAGAACTCTGTGGTCTCTTTCTGAAATTCCTATTCCTAGGCTCCAGCCCCAAGAGATCTTTATTGCCAAGGCCCAAGCTGGGACCAGGTGATCAATATTTTGGGTTTGAGAAACCATTGTTAATCGATGGCTTTTTTTTTTTAAAAAAAAGAGAGAAGAAAACCACCACTGACTTGCTTTGAATGTTTCCACTTTGAATTAAAGATCTTCAAAGAAACAGTTCTCAAGTCTTGCATGCATTTCTGGAAAAAACACACATTATTAACAGCTCAGTTTAAACTAGATACCAAAAGCTTATTCTATCAAGTGGCACCTAAAATATACTAAGAGTTAGTTTTATTGCCCCCCTGCAACATTGTATAGTCAAACATTTCAGTACTGCTCTTTAACAGATGTTTTGAATCAGATTAAAAATGCACACTGAAGGGAAGCAAGATATGCCACACCAAAATAGGCCACTTTGACATACTGATTATTTTGAATTAAAGTTACTTAACAGCCAGTGTAAGGACACTTTACCCTTTTTTCTTCCCCTAAAAGCAGAAATATATCCCATGTGAAAGGTGCCTTTTCTATACCAGGAGGGCACCAGGATCAGGTATTCTTATCAGAGATAAGAATGCAAGGTGGAGAGCTCAGTACAACAAACCTTAATACTTTTTCATTAATTTACTACCCCAAACCCAAACTTCTTTGTCTTATCAATTCCTCACATATGTGGTGTTTCTTTGTCTAAAGGATATAAAGCCTGCCTGCTTTGGTTACTTCTTTGAGCCTCATATTTTTAAAGGATCCCACTGGCATGAAATTAAATTTGGTTTTCTCCTATTAATTTGTTATATGTTCATCCAATTTAATTACCAGTCTAGCCAAAGAACCTAGCAGGGAGCAAGAAGTTTTTCTCCCCTACAACACAAACAGGCACGTGAAAATTTTGCACTTTCATAGGGTTTAAAGTCCAACCCGGCTCTATAAGATAAAATTCCAAAAGGAAAACTATGGTCCTATTAAGCATTATCTCCTTCCCCAGAGTGATATTCCAGCCCTCCAGCCCTCCAGCCCCCCTGTTCAGCCAGGGTGCCTAGGACAGCCCTCTGCCCCTCTTTTTAAGCCCACTTTCTCAGCCTGGACCCTGAATCTTAGTCATCTCTATCCTAGATTCCTTGACTTTCTCGCATCCTCAATGTTATTTTTCTTTTTTAACAGAAATTTAGAAATTAAGCAAACAACACTCCCAACCTTCAAAGGACTGTGTTCTTCCTGCTCCCTTTCATCACTCAACGGCTGTGCCCCCGGCCGCCTCCACGTCTTCATCGTTCACCCACTCTTGAACACCATGCAACCCGGCACACGCCCACGCTATTGATAACTGCTCTCCCGAGGCCACCAACCCAAAGGCCTTTCCTCAGTCCCCATCCTCATGGGCTTTGGATCAACAGTGTATGGACACAGAGCCAGCCTAAGCGTAGAGCGCTGATACACTTTACCATCCTGTCGATCCTCACCACTCGCCGGCCCCTCCCTGCAGGCCACAGGCTGGGATCAGCGGGTGAGTTTCCCAGCAGAAACCCTGGGGAAAGAGAGCTCCAAGGAGACAGGGACAACTGCACGCTGATGCTCCCCGCACGGACAGAGGTGCTGGTGGCGACCCCGGAACCGTGACGCGGGGCCTCGGGGGATGACCCCTGGATTCCTACCTGGCAGCACCTCGCCTGGCCATCCCTCCGGCAGCAGAGGGAGCGCCGCAGTGGTGCCCTCACTTGAGCTGGTGCCTCCCGCCGGGCTCGGCCTCCGCAGGCCCCCTGCCCGGCCCCGCCGCCCGGGAGGAGGCAGGACGGCCCTCCGAGGCCCGGCCCGCGCGCGCCCAGCCGCAACCCGGGGACCGACCCGCCCGGCCGCCCAGCAGTGCCCACACGGTTTCACCCGCGTGAAACCTTGCGTCCCGGGCACCGGCGGAGCGGAGGCCCCACGAACTCACCCCAGACGCCGCGGCGACGAGGACCGCCCGGAGAAACGGGAGACGCGGAGCAGCCGCCGTGGGGACCGCCCAGCAGCTGCCGTGGGGACCGCCCCCGCCGCCGGGAGGAGGCTCCACTCGCCTGCTCCGCCCCCGCCGCGTCCAGAGTCGCTACGGCCAGGCCCCGGGCGGGTCTGCGCGGTCCTCCGCTGGGCGGGCCCGACGGATGCCAGCCCTCCAGCCCCTACCCTCGGTCTCCTCCCCGCCCCGCTGCCCGCGGCGACCGAAGGGGAAGCTGGAGGAAAAAGGACCGCTTGTTCTTCGGGTGATCTTATAAAGCCCTGTGCCAGTACTGCGCGAGGGTCTGGGCACTTCCCAAATCACATCCTCGTAAATATTCACAAAGCTTTGGGAAGGAGATAGGAACTTGTCCATTTTCCGGAGTAGAAAACTGGGGTTTTACAAGTTAATGAATTTACCTTACATCACCCTGTGTTAAGCCGCTGTAATCGTGCCCGACTCTTTGCGACCCCATGGACTGTAGCCCTCTGGGCTCCTCTGCTCATGGGATTCTCCAAGCAAGAATACTGGAGTGTGTTGCCATTTCCTTCTCCAGGGGATCTTCCTGATCCAGGGATTAGAACCCGTGTTTCTTTAATCTCCTGCATTGGCAGGCGTGTTCCTTAATACTAGCACCACCCCAGCTGCACAATCTACCAAGGTAATTGACTTCCTCATTTCACAGGATTATTGAGAATATTAACAAGTTGTGAGAAAACCAAATTTCTTCAAAGATAGCATTACAAAAAGCCAAGCAGAATCATATTTATACTAACGATTAGAGTGGAAAATCATTAAAGTGGGTTCTGCTTAGGCAGGGAAGATAGCAGACTAGATTCTCCAAGTCACTCTTCTACTGATGGGGAAGTAGATGTCTCCAAGAACCACCCCACCCCAAAAGGAACAAACCATGGGAAGAAACAGGCTTCCCAGCTGGCGCTGGTGGTGAAGAACTCAACTGCCAATACAGCAGACAAAGGAGATGTCTGGGTCGGGAAAATACCCCCGAGGAGGGCATGGCAGTCCACTCCAGGAGATGGGAATACCAGACCACCTGACTTGTTTCTTGAGAAATCTGTATGCAGGTCAGGAAGCAACAATTAGAACTGGACATGGAACAATAGACTGGCTCCAAGTAGGAAAGAGAGTACGTCAAGGCTGTCTATTGTCACCCTGCTTATTTAACTTATATGAAGAGTACATCATGAGAAATGCTGGGCTGAATGAAGCACAAGCTGGAATCAAGATTGCCGGGAGAAATATCAATAACCTCAGATACCCAGATGACACCACCCTTATGGCAGAAAGTGAAGAACTAAAGAGCCTCTTGATGAAAGTGAAAGAGGAGAGTGAAAAAGTTGGCTTAAAGCTCAACATTCAGAAAACAAAGATCACGATATCCGGTCCCATTTCATAGCAAATAGAGAAACAGTGGAAACAGTGGCAGACTTTATTTTGGGGGGCTCCAAAATCGCTGCAGATGGTGACTGCAGCCATGAAAGAAAAAGACGCTTACTCCTTGAAAGAAAAGTTATGACCAACCTAGATAGGAATATTAAAAAGCAGAGACATTACTTTGCCAACAAAAGTCCATCTAGCCAAGGCTATGGTTTTTCCAGTAGCCATGTATTGATGTGAGAGTTGGACTGTAAAGAAAGCTGAGCGCCAAAGAATTTATGCTTTTGAACTGTGGTGTTGGAGAAGACTCTTGAGAGTCCCTTGGACTACAATGAGATCAAACCAGTCCATCCTAAAGAAAATCAGTCCTGAATGTTCATTGGAAGGACTGATGCTGAATCTGAAACTCCAATACTTTGGCCACTTGATGTGAAGAACTGACTCATTGGAAAAGACCCTGATGCTGGGAAAGAATGAAGGCAGGAGGAGAAGGGGATGACAGAGGATGAGATGGTTGGATGGCATCACCAACTCAATGGACACGAGTTTGAGTAAACTCTGGGAGTTGGTGATGGACAGGGAGGCCTGGCGTGGTGCAGTCCATGGGGTCACAAAGAGTCGGACACGACTGAGCTACTGAACTGAACTGAATCTTGCCTGGAGAATCCCATGGACAGAGGAGCCTGGTGGGCTACAATCCAAAGGGTGGCAAAGAGTCAGACATGACTGAAGTAACTGAAAGTCTCTGCTGACACTGATTTGGGATCCAAATGAGAAGAGCCAAACTTGTGCCTTCCTTGTCAAGCCAAGGCTGCAGAAGAGCACTGAGGAGTTCTTTGTGCGCTGAGCAATGGAAGCACACTTTAGAGGATGCATCCTCAATTTAGTCCTGTAGGACTCAAATTCAAGTTCATAAATTAAAAAAAATCCTAAGCACTGGAAGCCGCATGTAAGAACAGTTAGCAGGAATACCCAAAAGATTTAGACCCACCTGATCCCCGAAGGACATCAGATACTGGAATTGTCTGCAACAGGATACAGGAAAGCTCCTTTTTAAATTTTTAAAGAAAAAACAATATCCCTAGAAGTTATTTACCAATTACAAAGGGAAGATAGTACTCACTGGAGAAATCTTGCAGACACTACCTTAACCTAGTACTCCAAATTAATTTCAGCAATAGTTCAAAGTGACATCACACATGAGGTGATACTCTGAGGACATAAAATTACCATTATTGTATTCCTGCCAAAAATGCATCATTGGAATTTAATCATGAAGAAGCAGTCAGACAAGCCCAAATTAAAGGATGTGCTACAAAACAACTGACCTGTACACTTAAAAAAATGTCAATGTCATGAAAGACAAGGCTAGAGGGGGAATGTTAGATGTGACATCTAAATTCCTGGATTGGAAAAAAAATTTTGTTACAAGGTATATTACTGAGACAATTGGAAATGAGTATATTAAGCAGTAATAAGTAGATTGAAAATAAGGAAGTAATAAGTAATTAAGTAGATTGAAAATAAGGAAGTGAAGCTCTATTAGTTCTGAGTCCAGCCTTTTAAAGGGAGTTTCTGCTTCCACTTCCATTCTCTCCTATGTGACAGAGCAGTTATAGGCCAGTCCAGATTTAAAGGCATGGGCAACATAGCCCCATTCCTCAGTAAGAGAACTGTCAGAGAATTTGAAGCTGTTTTTAATTTGTCATGCTGTACATACTCATTTCCAGTTGTCTCAATAATATACCTTGAAACAATTTTTTCCAGTCTAAGACCACATATAAAGAAATCTCCTTAGCCTCTGTTATGGACAGCATTGAATCTCCTGAAATCAGATGTGGAAGCCCTGACTCCCGGTACCTCAGAATGTGACTCTGTTTGGAAACTGGGCCTTTAAAGAGGCCATGAAGTTAACGTTGGGTTTTTAGGGTAGGTCATGATCCAACATGACCCATGTCTTTATAAAGAAGAAAAGATGAGGACAGAGCCAGCGCAGGTGGGGGATGACCATGTGAGAACACAGGTAGAAGGTCAAGGAGAGAGGCTTCAGAAGAAACCAACCTGTTAACACCGTCATCTTGGACTCCCAGCCTCCAGAATTGTGAGAAAATTCATTTCAGTTGTTTAATCCACACAGTCTGTGGTATTAATATTTATATTAGCAACTCAAGCTGACTAATACATTCTCCATTAATCTCAAATAGTTTCTCATCTGTCCTTGCCTTTCATGATCTTGACACTTTTGAAGTTTACAGGCCAGTTGTTTTATAGAATATTCTTTAATTTGCGTTTGTCTGATTGTTTCCTATGACTCAGTGGTAAGGAATTCACCTGCCAGTGCAGGACACACGGGTTCAGTCCCTGGTCTGGGAACTAAGATCCCACATGCCATGTGGCAACTAAGCCCATGAGCCACAACTACTTAAGCCCAAGTGCCCTAGAGCCCAAGCTCCACAACAAGAGCCGCTACTAGAGAGTAGTCCCGCTCACAGCAACTAGAGAAAGCCTGCACCCAGCGACAGAGAGGCCACGCACCACAGCAAAGAGCCAGTACAACCAAAAATAAATGAATGAATAATTTTTAAGTGGCATTAAAAAATCGTTTCCACTATCAGGAGGGAGGGGACATGGGTATACCTATGGCTGACTCTTGTTGATGTATGATAGAAAACCACAAAATTCTGTAAAGCAATTATCCTTCAATTTAAAATTTTAAAAAAATTGTTTCCACGAAAAAGAAATATGATTTAGAAAATGATATTATGCCCTCAAGCGTCACCTTATGTATGACACTAATTGTATTATTGGAGATCTCTTAGTCAGATCATTTGCTCAGTCGTGTCTGACTCTGCGACCCCATGGACTGCAGCACGTCAGGCCTCCCTGTCCATCACCAACTCCTGGAGTTCACTCAGACTCACATCCATCCAGTCAGTGACGCCATCCAGCCATCTCATCCTCTGTCTTCCCCTTCTCGTACTGTCTTCATTCTTCCCAGCATCAGGGTCTTTCCCAATGAGTCAGTTCTTTGCATCAGGTGGCCAAAGTATTGGAGTTTCAGCTTCAGCATCAGTCCTTCCAATGAATATTCAGGACTGATTTCCTTTAGGATGGACTGGTTGGATCTCCTTGCAGTCCAAGGGACTCTCAAGAGTCTTCTCCAATACCACAGTTCAAAAGCATCAATTCTTTAGTGCTTTCTTTATTGCCCAACTCTCACATCCATACATAACTGCTAGAATCACTTTTTATTGGAACCCTGAACCACCATGGAAGTGGCCTGGCTACCTTCATGCTACCATGCTATGAGGAAGCCCACACTAGCCATGTGAAGAAGCCACCAACCACTCAGGGTCACCTCCAGCTGAGGCTTAAACATTATTAAGAAAAATGAGCCCTCTCCACTCTGCCATATCTGAATTCCTGACCCACAGAATCAGGAGATATAACAGTTAATACATTGTTATTTTCAGCCTCTAAGTTTTGAGTTCATCTGTTACAAAGCAATAGATAATCAAAGGAGACCATGTATTATATGATAATGTTCTATCAATGTTAAATTCCTTGCATTTGAGCCTTGTATTGTGGTTACAGGCTTCCCAGGTGGCGCAGTTGGTAAAGAATCTGCCTGCCTTGTGGAGATGCAGGTTTGATCCCTGGATCAGGGAGATTACCCAGGAGGAGGAAAAGGCTGTTGTGATTATATAAGAGAATGAGTTTATTCTTTTTAAAATTTATTTTACTGAAGTGTAGTTGATTTACAATATATTAATTTCTGACAATCACTTTGCTGTACAGCAGAAATTAATACATTGTAAATCAAATATATATATATCCTTTCTCATACTCTTTTCTATTATGGTTTATCACAGGATATTGAATATTATTCTCTTACACAGTAGGACCGTATTATTTATCCATTCTGTATATAATAGCTTGCATCTTCTAATCCCAAACTTCCAATCCCTTCCTCCCCCACCTCTCTCCCCCTTGGCAACCACAGATTGGTTCTCTATGTCTGTGAGTCTGCTTCTGTTTCATAGATAAGTTCATTCGTGCCACGTTTTAGATTCCACATATAAGTGATATCATATGGTATTTGTCTGTTTCTTTCTGATTTACTTCACTTTAGTGTGATGATCTCTAGTTCATCCATGCTGCTGCAAATACATTATTGCATTCTATTATATGGCTGAGCATTATTCCATTGTACATACATACCATATCTTCCTTATCTAATCATCTGTCAATGGACACTTCAGTTATTTCTATGTCTTAGCTATTATGAATAGTACTTCTATGAATATAGGGGTGCATATACCTTTTTGAAATAGTTTTGATTGGATATATGACCAGGAATGGGGTTGCTGGATCATATGGTAACTCTATTTTTAGTTTTTTGAGGAACCTCCATACTGTTTTCCATGGTGATTGCACTAACTTACATTCCCACCAACAATGTAAGAGGAATCTCTTTTCTCCAGGACAGTGACTTTATTCTTAAAAATTATTTAATGATGAAGTATCATGATGTCTTCAGTTTCTCTCAAATGACTCAGTTAAAATTTGTGTATGTGAGAGAGTAACAGAGAAAAAGGGGGGGGGGCATAAGTATGGCAAAATGTTAACAATTGATCAATCTAGACAAAGTGTGCACAGATGTTCCTTGAATAATTTTTACAGCATTTCTAAGCCTTGAAATTTTTTTAAGTTGAAATAAAAAAGAAAACATTAAATCTCAAAGTGGAAAAAGCAAGGACTTGACTTTCCCTTCTAGTCAACAAGAAGTAACAGGAACCAGATTTCTATGCCACCTGAAGCACCCATTTAAAAAAAAAATAAGAAAGAAACAGACAAAATACATAAACCACAGTTTTTAAGATACTCTGTAAGAGGCAACAAAGGACAGTCTTCTCTGAGAGACAGGAAATGAATAAAATGAGCCCCACAATTGCCCCAGTTTACTACCCTAAGAGAGTTCCAAGCATTGCAGAGGGAAAGAAAAGCTGAGAGATAGCCTAGAAGACTCCCTGAGTTAAGGAGATAGACTAGAGTCCAAGAAAATCAAAGCAGCTTCATTTCACAGCATGGAAATCCAGAGAGAAATGAAGCACAGAAACGGAATACTGGAGGTCTGCAAAGAATCCCCCTCAAGTGTTCATGATCAGTGGGCTGATGTAGGAAAACTGTTCTAAGCCAGGGAAAGAACCATCTGTAACGATTAGCAGGAACAATTCTAATCACTCACACTGGGCTGAGAATAGTGCCTGTTTCCACCAGCCAGACTGGAAAAACTCATAATTCACAAGGTAGTGGGTAAGAGTACTCAGGAAAGTTTTGCTCAGCAATAAAGAATACAATGAGCACTGCTCCAGAGCTGCCTATTATATAGTAAAAACAAAACCAAAAGGACAAAACTCTATCCAAGTAATGTGTCTCTCCTAGAACAAGTTCAAGATTTATATAGCTATAAAAATATCCAGTGCTAAATAAGGTAAAATTCACAATGCTTGGCATCCAACAAAAATGCCAGGTTTACAAAAACATGAAGATACACAACTGATGGAAGGCAGGATAAATAGTCAAAAGAAACTTAAAACTGACACAGGTGTTAGAATTAACACAGAAGAACATTAAGACAGTTATTATATTGTATTCCATATATTCAAAAAGTTCGAGAGATGGAAGATACAGAGAAAAATCTAAACTGAAATCGTAGAGATTAAAAGTAAAATAAATGCATGACAACAATAGCATCTAGACCAGAAGAGGATAAATGAACTATACTTTTGTAAGGTTCTTAGATTACATGTGAAGTGGGATAATATTACTTTAAGGTAGACCTTAAGAGATAAATATGTATACTGTAAACCCTTAGTGAAAGTGAAAGTGAAAGTCATTCAGTCATGTTTGACTCTTCACCACCCCATGGACTCTTCAGTCCATGGAATTCTCCACGCCAGAATACTGGAGCGGGTAGCCTTTCCCTTCTCCAGGGGATCTTCCCAACCCAGGCATCAGACCCAGGTCTCCCTCATTGCAGGTGAATTCTTTACCAGCTGAGGCACAAGGGAAGCCTAAGAATACTGGAGTGGGTAGCCTTTCCCTTCTCCAGCAGATCTTCCTGACCCAGGAATTGAACCAGGGTCTCCTGCATTTCATGCAGATTCTTTAGCAATTGAGCTATCAGGGAAGTCCATAAATACTTAAGTGACCACCAAAATAACAAAATAATTATAACTAATAAAGCAACAAAGGAGATACAATCAAACTTAAAAAGAAATTTAACTAGTCCAAAGGAAGGTAAAAACCATGAAAAGGGAAAAAAATAACAGATGGGGTAAATAGCAATCTAGCTGTAATAATCTACATTAACAATCTAACATTAATAATCACATTAAATGTAAATGGTGTAAAAACGATTAAAAAGTAGAAATGATCAAGTTGGATTAAAAAAAAAAAACAAGACTCTACTATAAGCTGTCTATAAACATAGGACTGCCTACAAATATACTTTATCTTTAAATATAAACTGTAGGCAGTTTTATATATGTTTATATTTAAATATGGGCTTGCTAGATGGTGCTAGTGGTAAAGAACCTGCCTGCCAATGCAAGAGAGGCAGGAGACCTGGGCTTGATCCCAGTCAGGAAGATCCCCTGAAGAAGGGCATGGCAACCCACTCCAGTGTACTTGCTGGGAGAATCCCATGGACAGAGGAGCCTGGCAGGCTACAGTCCATAGAGTTGCCAAGAGTTGGACATGACTGAAGTGACTTAGTATACATACATATTTTTAAATATAAACCAATAAATAGGTTAAAATTAAAAGATAGAAAGAGATACACCAAGTTAATACTAGTCAAAAGAAAACAAGAGTAGCTACTTTTGAATCAGACAAAATAAATATCAGAGCAAAGAATGGTAACAGGGAAAAGAAGGTTATTTTATCATTATAAGGATAAAGGAGTTGGGACTTCCCTGATGGTCCAGTGGTTAAGACTCCATGCTTCCAATCCAGGGGGCACAGATTTGATTCCTGGCCAGGAAACTAAGATCCTACATGCTGTGCTGTGATGTGGTAAAAAAAAAAGAAAAAAAAGGATAAAGGGGTCAATTCATCAAGAGGAAATAACAATCCTAAACATTTATGAACCTAATATAGTGCTTCAAAATACATAAGTAGAAAATGATAGAACTGTACAGTAATAGCCAGACATTTCAACATTCTTCTGTCAATATTTGCTAGACCAGTTCTGCAGTAAATCAGTAAGAATATAGATGACTTGAACAACACTATTAACTACTTGACCTGGTCGACATTTATAGAACACTCTACCCAACAACTGGAGAATACACATTTTTCTCAAGTACACAAAGTGCTATTCTGGGCCCTAAAACCAGACAAGAAAATTCAATAGGATTGAAGTCACACAAAATATGTTCTCTGACCAAAGAAGAATTAAACTAGAAAGCAATAATGAAAAGATCCTTGGAAAATCCCCAAGTATTTGAAAATTAAACAACACTCTTCTAAATAAGGGGGACATCAAAGAAGAAATCAAAAAAGAAATAGAAAAGCATTTTAAACTGAATGGAAATGAAAATACAACATATAGGATCTATAAGTGAAAACTTAAGCACTAAATGTCTATATTAGAAATGATGAAGTGTCTCAGATCAATAACCTCAGCTTCTACTTTGCAAAACTAGAAAAGAAAGAGCAAATAAAGTATAAAGTGAGCAGGAGAAAAAATAATAAGGATCAAGGCAGAAATCAATGAAATGGAGAAGAAAACAATATGGAGAATCTAAGCAAAGGCTGGTTATTTAAGATTTTTTAAAAAAGGGATTAAACTCTAGCTGGACTAGTCAGAAAAAAGAAAAAAGACACAAAAATTCTCAATATAAGGAAATAGAGACATGGCATCACTACGTATACTATAGGTATTAAAAGGATAAAAGTAACTTTTTATAAATAACTTTATCCCAATAAATTTCACAGCTTTGGTAAAATAGGCAAATGCCACAGAAGAAATAGATGACATAAATAACTCTGTATCTATTAAAGAAATGGAAGTGAAAAAGTGAAAGTGTTAGTCACTTAGTTGTGTCCAACTCTTTGCTACCCTAATGACTGTAACTCGTCAGGCTCCTCTGTCCATGGAATTCTCCAGGAAAGAACAATGGAGTGGGTAGCCTTTCCCTTCTCCATGGGCTCTTTGTGACTCAGGGATTGAACCCAGGTCTCCCTGCATTGCAGGTGAATTCTTTAATATCTGAGCCACCAGGGAAGCCCCTAAGAATATTGAAACAGTACTTAAAAGCCTTCCCACATAGAAAACCCAAGGGCCAGATTCACTAGTTAGAAGACATAACACTAATCCTGCACAAGATTAGAAATAATGCATCAGTCAGTTCAGTTCAGTCGCTCAGTCATGTCCAACTCTTTGCGACCCATGGACTGCAGCACGCCAGGACTCCCTGTCCATCACCAACTCCCAGAGCTTACTTAAACTCATGTCCGTCAAGTTGGTGATGCCATCCAACTATCTCATCCTCTGTCATCCCCTTCTCCCATCTTCAGTCTTTCTGCAGCCACTGCTGAGTTTTCCAAATTTGCTGACAAATTGAGTGCAGCACTTTCATGGCATCATCTTTTAGGATTTGAAATAGCTCAACTGGAATCCCATCACCTCCACTAGCTTTGTTTGTAGTGATGCTTTCTAAGGCCCACTTGACTTCACATTCCAGGATGTCTGGCTCTAGGTGAGTGATCACATCATCGTGGTTATCTGGGTCGTGATGATCTTTTTTGTACAGTTCTGTGTATTCTTGCCACCTCTTCTTAATATTTTCTGCTTCTATTAGGTCCATACCATTTCTGTCCTTTATTGAGCCCATCTGTGCATGAAATGTTCCCTTGGTATCTCTAATTTTCTTGAAGAGATCTCAAGATATAATATGTAAATTCTACATAAATTAGTATTTGCACTAATACCAATTTTACACTGGGAAGAAATGATGCTAATTCTACACAAGATTTTCCAAAAACTTGAAGAGAGAATACTTCCCAAATCATTCTATAAGGCCAACATTACCCTCATACAAAACCCAGACAAGAATATTACAACAAATGAAATAACAAATGAATAACTCAGTTCAGTTCAGTTCAGTCGCTCAGTTGTGTCCGACTCTTTGCGAACCCATGAATCACAGCACGCCAGGCCTCCCTGTCCATCACCAAGTCCCGGAGTTCACTCAGACTCACGTCCATCGAGTCAGTGATGCCATCCAGCCATCTCATCCTCGGTCATCCCCTTCTCCTCTTGCTCCCAATCCCTCCCAGCATCAGAGTCTTTTCCAATGAGTCAACTCTTCGCATGAGGTGGCCAAAGTATTGGAGTTTCAGCTTTAGCATCATTCCTTCCAAAGAACACCCAGGGCTGATCTCCTTCCGAATGGACTGGCTGGATCTCCTTGCAGTCCAAGGGACTCTCAAGAGTCTTCTCCAACACCACAGTTCAAAAGCATCAATTCTTCGGCCCTCAGCTTTCTTCACAGTCCAACTCTCACATCCATACATGACCACTGGAAAAACCATAGCCTTGACTAGACAGACCTTTGTTGGGAAAGTAATGTCTCTGCTTTTGAATATACTATCTAGGTTGGTCATAACTTTTCTTCCAAAGAGTAAGCATCTTTTAATTTCATGGCTGCAGTCACCATCTGCAGTGATTTCGGAGCCCCCAAAAATGAAGTCTGACACTGTTTCCACTGTTTCCCCATCTATTTCCCATGAAGTGATGGGACAGATGCCATGATCCTCATTTTCTGAATGTTGAGCTTTAAGCCAACTTTTTCACTCTCCTCTTTCACTTTCATCAAGAGGCTTTTTAGTTCCTCTTCACTTTCTGTCATAAGGGTGGTGTCATCTGCATATCTGAGGTTATTGATATTTCTCCCGGCAATCTTGATTCCAGCTTGTGTTTCTTCCAGTCCAGCGTTTCTCATGATGTACTCTTCATAGAAGTTAAATAAGCAGGGTGACAAGATACAGCCTTGACGTACTCCTTTTTCTATTTGGAACCAATCTGTTGTTCCATGTCCAGTTCTAACTGTTGCTTCCTGGCCTGCATACAGGTTTCTCAAGAGGCAGGTCAGGTGGTCTGGTATCTCTTTCAGAATTTTCCACAGTTTATTGTGATCCACACAGTCAAAGGCTTTGGCATAGTCAATAAGATGAATATGTCTCAAATATACATTAAAGCAAAAAAATTTAAACAAAATTTTAGCATATTGAATTCAACCGTATGAAAAGAATAATACAACATGACAAAGAGGGGTGAGTTTATCCTAAGAATGCAAGATTGCTTTATGTTAACAAATAAAATAGTAATTCACTGTGTTAGCAAACCAAAGGAGAAAAAACACGCAATCACCTCAATAGATGCAAAAACTCACTTGAAATCCAATATCCATTGCTGATTAAAAAATATTCTTAGCAAACTAGGAATGTGAAGGAACACCCTCAATCTGATAAAAGACATTTACAAAAATCTATAGCTAGCAACAAGTTCAATGATGAAAGACAATGCTTTCCCACTAAGATCAGGAACAAAACAGGGTTGTCTTCTGTCACCACTTATATTCAATATTATATGTAGATACAAAAACTCAAAACATTTTAATGATCAGATTCAACTATATGTAGAAAGGATACTATATCATGACCAAATGGGATTCACCTCAGGGAGAAAAAAAAAAATCAATCACTATAATTCATTCAATCAATATAAGTTAAAAATCACTGTAATTCATCATATTAGCAAAAAGAAAAATCAGAGCAATTTATATTTATAAAAAAGTAATAAAATGAATCCAGATTGGAAAGAAAGGGGAAAAAAGTCTTTTCATAGATAATGTGATTGTTTCTGTAAAGATTCCAATGGAACACACAAATTGTTACAAAAACTAATGAGTTTAGCGAGTTTGCAATAATCTCAGATATGTAGATGACACCACCCTTATGGCAGAAAGTGAAGAGGAACTAAAGAGCCTCTTGATGAAAGTGAAAGAGGAAAGTGAAAAGTTGGCTTAAAACTCAGCATTCAGAAAACTAAGATCATGGCATCCAGTCCCATCACTTCATGGCAAATAGATGGGGGAAACAATGGAAACAGTGACTGACTTTATTTTCCTAGACTCCAAAATCACTGCAGGTGGTGACTGTAGCCATGGAATTAAAAGACTCTTGCTCCTTGGAAGAAAAGCTATGACCAACCTAGACAGCATAATAAAAAGCATAGACGTTACTTTGCCGACAAAGGTCCATCTAGTCAAAGCTATAGTTTTTCCTGTAGTCATGTATGGATGTGAAAGTTGGACTCTAAAGAAAGCTGAAAGCAGAAAAACTGATGCTTTTGAAGTGTGATGTTGGAGAATACTCTTGAGAGTCCTTTGGACTGCAAGGAGATTAAACCAGTCCACCCTAAAGGAAATCAATCTGAATATTCATTGGAAGGAGTGACATTGAGGCTGAAACTCCAATACTTCAGCCACCTAATGCAAAGAACTGACTCTTTGCTAAAGCCCCTGATGCTGGGAAAGATTGAAGGCAGGAGGAGAAGGGGATGACAGAGGATGAGATAGTTGAATGGCATCACCAACTCGATGGACATGAGTTTGAGCAAGCTCTGAGAATTGGTGATGGACAGGGAAACTTGGCGCGCTGCAGTCCATGGGGTCGCAAAGAGTGGGACAAGACTGAGTGACTGAACTGAAATGAATAATAACATTGGTATTCAGAAATGAATTTCTGTACACTAGCAATGAACAACTGAAACTTAAAATGTTAAAATACCACTTACATTAGCATCAAACAGATGAAAAGCTTTCATATTTTCACATTTCATAGGAAGAAATGCGACAAAAGATGTGAAAGGTCTTACACTGGAAATAACAAAATGCTGCTGAGAGAAATTCAAGAGACCTAAATGAATAAAGATACATACTTTGCTCATGGGTCAGAAGACTCAATATTTTCAAGATGTTCTTTCTCCCAAAATTCACCTGTTAGATTCAATGCATTTCCAGTCAAAATCCCAGCAGATTGTTTTCCTTTAGCATCGAAAAGCTAATTCTAGAAATCATATGAAAATTCAAAGGACCTAGGACTCCGAAAAATAATTTTGAAAAAGAACAAATGCTAAGTAAAACGAAAAACCAAAAAAAGAAAGTTTTTAAAAAAGCTAGCATGAAATATAATATGATTTGAACAAGTTATATGGTGTAAGAAAGAAGAATCCACTTGGCCTTGATGCTTGTTTCATTCTTTTTTGAATTGCTCAGATTTAGAGATATTGAATGTTAATCTTCACTCAAAATTCTTTGGCAAATTATATTTGCATAAGCATAAACTGTAAGTCACAAAGTAATTTATTGATTTCAATGTTTAGAATTGATGAACAAATGAAATACAGAAAAATTAATTATATTTACAGAACAAAATGCAAATGTTATAAGCCCTAATGTTGCAAATGTAAAGATAGAAAAGATCAAAACTGAGAGATACAGATTGAGATTGGATGGAAGTGAGGAGATGGGGAGAGGTGAAGAGTAGTGTGAGGGTGTTATTTCTCTCTCACTGTCTAGTAGAGAATCAAGAGTTATTGCCTACATTGATGGAGCAAGAATTCAAAGGCTAAGAATGGCATTTAAATTTATAATGATAACCAAAAGATAAATGGGAAATAGTATCACTAACAGAGCACATGAAGGGGAAAAGAAACGAAGGGATAGTTTCAATGAATGAGGTTTATTATTGTTCACAGCTTAAGGTTAACAGACCTTGGATAAAGTATATACATTAAGAAACAGTGGTTTTTCTTTTAACTGAAATTGAGTTACAATGTTGTGTTAGGTTCAGGTATATAGCAGAGTGATTCAGTTATTCATGTATATTTATATATCTATATGAGTATGGGTAGTTTGAAATAACCTACATGTGAAGCTATTACTCCCCTCTGTGCAGGCACACACATCATAAAACATTCTCATATCCCTGATAGGTATAAACTAAGATACTTTACAAATAGTGATATGTCCAAAATACCATTTGACCTTTAAGTACTGAGGGCAAGGGAGAAAGGTTAAGAACCCCTGATGGACGCTGTGTGTGTGTGTGCTGTATGTTGTTATTCAGGTGATAAGTCATGTCCAACTCTGTCACCCCATGGACTACAGCATGCCAGCCTCCTCTGTCCTCACTATCTCCTGGAGGTTGTGCAAATTCATGTCCATTGAGTCAGCAGTGCTTATCTAACCATCTCATCCTCTGCCTCCCCCTTCTTTTGCCTTCAATCATTAATGCATCAGTTCAGCTCAGTTCAGTTCAGTCGCTCAGTCATGTCCGACTCTTTGTGACCCCATGAATCGCAGCACGCCAGGCCTCCCTGTCCATCACCAACTCCGGGAGTTCACTCAGACTCACGTCCATCGAGTCAGTGATGACATCCAGCCATCTCATCCTCTGTCGTCCCCTTCTCCTCCTGCCCCCAATCCCTCCCAGCATCAGAGTCTTTTCCAATGAGTCAGGTTTTCGCATGAGGTGGCCATGCACACACATTCACAAATGCCCACTAGATGGCAAACCTACATCTCAGACATTAACCATTACTAGGATGCCCCTTCTGGGCATTTTAATAATACAAGCTAAATTCCTCTAAGGCCACAATACAATATACGGTTTAAGGAGCATACAAATTAACTTTGTGATGATGTTCTTGCAAACAATTCCCAGGGATAGAGGCTAAACTTAAAGATCCTCAGTTTCTAGAATCTACTGTGACTTATTTTTCATTCAAGATATTCCACTAATGCAGATAAATTTAATTCCCTTACTAGACCATCTGGTTTCACATTTAGGTTCAGGACGAACTAACTGTGGGACTAAAGCAAGTGATGAGGCCAGAATCTGACCCCATGTGGTTTAACTGCAGAAACTAGGTTTTAACCAGGATGCATCTCCACCTCGCTGTAGGGTGAACGAGTAGGCAAGGAAGAATGCTTTGGTGTGCCTCCCACTAGTCTGCCGCCCCCTCTGTCCCTGTCTTGACCCCCACATCTCTGCCAGGCTTGGCTGATACTGCCTTGCTCCAAGGTCTTTAGTGACTTCCCACTGCAGAATCAATTCTGGACTAGCACAGCTCTCTCCCACACCCGACCATGTGATGCTTTCCACTCGCTGCACAAGTCCTGGTCTCACACAAGTCTGTGTCTCTGGAAATGCTATCCTGTGATCCTGAAAATTCCTCTTCGCTACTATCTGCAGGAGCAATAGTCACTCTTCAAGCCTCCACCAGAGTCACCTCCTTTAAGATAGTCGGGGCACTCTGACTTCAGGGCTTCCAGAGCGACATCTATCTCATGGTATTCCAGTTGCCAGTGTGCCTGGCTCTCTTGCCCACTAGGTGAGTGGCCAGTGAAGGTGTGCATGGAGTCTTTTCGACTTTGTGTCCTCAGCATCAAACCCAGTATCTGGCATGGAGAGAGCACTAAGGAAATTTGACTGGCTGAATAATGAGTAAACGTTGAGTGTAAATAGACTTCGCAGACTCTTAAAACTTCCAGTCTTCAAGAAGGTAATTCCATCCCGGATCCCTTGTTGAGGTGTGGGAAGGGATGGAAAAGCGAGGGGCCAGAGCAGCCCACTGTGTTACCATCACAGTAACCCCACAGTCACAGTGGCCTCAAAGAGCTGCGTTTCTCTGGTACCCCATCAACATGCTTCACAACATTAAAGTATGCAAAAAGGAGCCTCCCTCCCCATCTCCCATATCCCACCCATCCTCTACAACTGGGTGTAATCTTGTCTATTTTTGTAACTATTCTTCTTAACCTCCATTGGAACTCCTCAGTTGAAGTGACCGTTCATTGTATAAAAGTATGGACTCAGAGATAAAGAATCTGCCTGCAATGCAGGAGATGTGGGTTTGATCCCTGGGTCAGGAAGATCCCCTGGAGAAGGAAATGGCAACCCACTCCAATATCTTTGCCTGGAGAATTCCATGGGCAGAGAAGCCTGGTGGGTTAAAGTCCATGGGGTCGCAAAAGAGTCGGACATGACTTAGTGACTAAACGCACACAACGTTCATTTCAGTTCAGTTCAGTCACTCAGTCATGTCTGACTCTGCAACCCCACGAATCGCAGCACTCCAGGCCTCCCTGTCCATCACCAACTCCTGGAGTTCACCCAAACTCATGTTCATCAAGTTGGTGATGCCATCCAGCCATCTCATCCTCGGTCGTCCCCTTCTCCTCCTGCCCTCAATCCCTCCCAGCATCAGAGTCTTTTCCAATGAGTCAGCCCTTTGCATCAGGTGGCCACAGTATTGGAGTTTCAGCTTCAACATCAGTCCTTCCAATGAACACCCAGGACTGATCTTCTTTAGGATCAACTGGTTGGATCTCCTTGCAGTCCAAGGGATTCTCAAGAGTCTTCTCCAACACCACAGTTCAAAAGCATCAATTCTTCGGCACTCAGCTTTCTTCACAGTCCAACTCTCACATCCATACATGACCACAGGAAAAACCATAGCCTTGACTAGACAGACCTTTGTTGGCAAAGTAATGTTTCTGCTTTTCAATATGCTATCTAGGTTGGTCATAACTTTCCTTCCAAGGAGTAAGCATCTTTTAATTTCATGGCTGCAATCACCATCCACAGTGATTTTGGAGCCCCCAAAAATGAAGTCTGACACTGTTTCCACTGTTTCCCCATCTATTTCCCATGAAGTGATGGAACCAGATGCCATGATCTTCATTTTCTGAATGTTGAGCTTTAAGCCAATTTTTTCACTCTCTTCTTTCACTTTCATCAAGAGGCTTTTTAGTTCCTCTTTGCTTTCTGCCATAAGGGTGGTGTCATCTGCATATCTGAGGTTATTGATATTTCTCCTGGCAATCTTGATTCCAGCTTGTGCTTCCTCCAGCCCAGCGTTGCTCATGATGTACTCTTCATAGAAGTTAAATAAGCAGGGTGATGATATACAGCCTTGACGTACTCCTTTTCCTATTTGGAACCAATCTGTTGTTCCATGTCCAGTTCTAACTGTTGCTTCCTAACCCACATACAGGTTTCTCAAGAGGCAGGTCAGGTGGTCTGGTATGCCCATCTCTTTCAGAATTTTCCACAGTTTATTGTGATCCACACAGTCAAAGGCTTTGGCATGTCAATAAAGCAGAAGTAGATGTTTTTCTGGAACTCTCTTGCTTTTTTGATGATCCAGCGGATGTTGGCAATTTGATCTCTGGTTCCTCTGCCTTTTCTAAAACCAGCTTGAACATCAGGAAGTTCACGGTTCATGTATTGCTGAAGCCTGGCTTGGAGAATTTTGAGCATTAGTTTACTAGCATGTGAGATGAGTGCAATTGTGCGGTAGTTTGAGCATTCTTTGGCATTGCCTTTCTTTGGGATTGGAATGAAAACTGACCTTTTCCAGTCCGGTGGCCACTGCTGAGCTTCCCAAATTTGCTGGCATGTTGAGTGCAGCACTTTCACAGCATCATCTTTCAGGATTTGAAATAGCTCAACTGGAATTCCATCACCTCTGCTAGCTTTGTTCGTAGTGATGGGGCCCACTTGACTTCACATTCCAGGATGTCTGGCTCTAGGTGAGTGATCACACCATCGTGATTATCCGGGTCGTGAAGATGGTGCCAGCTAAATATACAGATATTTTCACGAAGAGACATCTGAGTTCACTTAGACTCTTCCCATTCTGATCATTACAGTAACAGTTTCCAATGCAGGACTGCCTAGCTCTGTCTCTTTTCTATATTGGCTATTTTAGTTTCCTAAGGCAGCTGTAACAAAGTACTACAAATTGGATTGCTTAAACACCAGAAATGTATTATCTCACAGTCCTGGAGGCTAAAAGTCAACATCAAGGTGTTGGCCTGGTTGGTTTCTTCTAAGGGCTGTGAGGAAGAATTTGTTCCATGCCTCTCCCAGAGTTCCTGGTCGTTTCCGGCCAGCACTTGGTGTTCCTTGTAGAAGCATCATTCCAATCTCTGCCTTTATCTTCACATGGCATTAGCTCTGTGTGCATGTCTGTGTTCAGATTTTCCCCTTGTCTAAGGATAACTTTCATTTTGGATGAAGGACCCATTCTACTCCAGTTTGATCACACCTTAATTCATTGCATCACAACCACTCTACTTCCAAAGGAGGTTCACGTTCTGAGATACTGGAGTTAGAACTTCAACATACGAATTTTAGGGGACACAATTCAACCTATAACACTGGCCATAGATTCTAAAGCAAAGATCAGTACACATCCTTTGACATGGTGTTTGACAAAGGGGCAGAATGCTTGAAATCAAGACTGTCTGGGAAATGTGGGGATTTAGGGAAGATATTTTAAGACTAAATCCAGGTATGTGCATCATAATCTGAAAGGTTTTAAGATGCCACAAAATAGATATTCAATTTTTAAAGTTTGAAATACACAGAATTAAGACCAGAAAACTGCAACTGCTTTACATAATCAGGTCCCACAAAATCTGAAAGGACTTGCCATGAAATTAACTTACTGGGAGATAAATAAACAGATACACACACACAATCTTACTTTGGAAAATAGTACAGGCTTAAATGAGATTAGTGTGCATTTGACTAGGTTCCTTTAGGATCAGCATGGAGAATTAAATAATTGTGTATGAGGATTGAGAAAAGCAGAATGTTCCCTGAAATATATACAATATTTTTCAAATGTAATTCTTATTACAAACTGGTACCATTTCCAACCCCACCACCAACCTTCACAACCTTGGAAGCATTTCCAAAAGGTATAATGAAAAACAATAGGAATATATTGTCCAGCTTAAAAATGTTTACAATTGGAGGGATACAATTATATGTTGAGGTAACTTGTATCTGTAACCTATGATAATTCTTGTCCTCAAACTAATTTCTGCATATTTGGTTTCAAGATAGGAGGAAAAACAGCTCTGGGGACATTGGAAATATAAGAAAAGTATGAGCCACAATCAAAACTGCTCCCCCAGTTCTCCTCTAAGGGCAATATATCTTCAGTATTAGAAAGCTAGTTAACAAGAGGCTATCTTACCTTTTCTGAAAATGTTTCCAGGCTCTAAACATTTGAATGTAAAGTAAATCATCTCAAACCATGTGGGAACTCAAACCAATGTGTAAGATATTAAATGAATATATGAAAATAAATAAACTTGTTGTTGTTCAGTTGCTCAGTCATGTCCGACTCTGCGACCCCCTGGACTGCAGCACGCCAGGCCTCCCTGTCCCTCACCATCTCCCGAAGTTTGCCCAAGTTCATGTCCATTGCATCGGTGATGCCATCCTGCCATCTGATCCTCTGCACCCTCTTCTCCTTCTGCCCTCAGTCTTTCCCAGCACCAGGGATTTTTCCAATTAGTCGGCAGTTCGCATCAGATGACCAAAATACTGGAGCTTCAGTTTCAGCATCAGTCCTTCCAGTGAATATTCAGCGTTGATCTCCCGTAAGATTGGCTGGTTTGATCTCCTTGCTGTCCAAGGGACTTGCAGGAGTCTTCTCCAGCACCGCAGTTCAAGGGCATCAGTGCTTTGGTGTTCTACCTTCTTTACGGTCCAGCTCTCACAACCACATGTGACAACTGGGAAGACCATAGTCTTAACTATACGACCTTTGCTGGCAGAGTAACGTCTCTGCTTTTCAATATACTGTCTAGGTTTGTGACAGCTTTCCCGCCAAGAAACAAACGTCTTCTGATTTCATGGCTGCAGTCACCATCCCCAGGGATTTTAGAGCCCAAGAAGAGGAAATCTATCACTACTTCCACCTTTTCCCCTTCCATTTGCCATGAAGTAATGGGGCCGGATGCCATGATCTTAGTTTTTTTAATATTTAGTTTTAAGCCAGCTCTTTCACTCTCCTTCACCCTCATCAAGAGGCTCTTTAGTTCCTCTTTGCTTTCTGCCATTAGAGTGGTATCATCCGGATATCTGGGTTATTGATGTTTCTCTTACCTATCTTGATTCCAGCTTGTAACCCATCCAGCCTGGCATTTCTCATGACATGCTCAGCATATAGGTTAACGAACAGGGTGACAGCAGACTGCCCTGTTGTACTCCTTTCTCAATCCTGAGCCAATCAGTGGTTCCACACCAGGTTCTGACAGGTTTATTGATCCTCATACAGGTTTCTCAGGATAATTGTGTTTTATATGGGACAAGGAGACAGGAAATTTGGAACTCAGCAGTGTAAAAGGACTAGACTGGAAAAGGTCAGTTTTCATTCCAATCCCAAAGAAAGGCAATGCCAAAGATTGTTCAAACTACCTCACAATTGCACTCATTTCACACACTAGCAAAGTAATGCTCAAAATTCTCCAAGCTACACTTCAACAGTACATGAACAAAGAACTTCCAGATGTTCAATCTAGATTTAGAAAAGGCAGAGGAACCAGAGATCAAATTGCCAACATCCGCTGGATCATCGAGAAAGCAAGAGAATTCCAGAAAACCATCCACTTCTGCTTCATTGATTATACTAAATTCTTCGACTGTGTGGATCACAACAAACTGTGGAAAATTCTTCAACAGATGGGAATACCAGACCACCTTAACTGTGTCTTGAGAAACATGTATGCATATGAAGAAGTAATAGTTAGAATTGGATACGGAACAACAGAGTGGTTCCAAATTGGGAAAGGAGTACATCAAGTGTGTATATTGTCACCCTACTTATTTAACTTATATGCAGAGTACATGATGGGAAATGCCCAGCTGGATGAAGCACAAGCTGGAATTGAGATTGCTGGGAGAAATATCAATAAGCTCAGATACCCAGATGACACCACCCTTATGGCAGAAAGTGGAGAGGAACTAAAGAGCCTCTTGATGAAAGTGAAACAGGAGAGTGAAAAAGCTGGCTTAACCCAGCATTCAAAAAATGAAGATCATGGCATCCGGTCCCATCACTTCATGGCAAATAGGTGGGGAAACAATGGAAACAGTGATAGACCTTATTGTCTTGGGCTCCAAAATCACTGCAAATGGTGATTGCAGCCATGAAATTAAAAGACGCTTACTCCTTGGAAGAAAAGCTATGGCCAACCTAGACAGCATATTCAAAAGCAAAGACATTATTCTGCTGACTAAGGTCCGTTTAGTCAAAGCTATGGTTTTTCCTGTAGTCATGTATGGATGTTAGAGTTGCACCATAAAGAAGGCTGAGCACCAAAGGACTGATGCTTTTGAACTGCGGTGTTGGAGAAGACTCGTGCAAGTCCCTTGGACAGCAAAGAGATCAAACCAATGAATCTTAAGGGAGGTCAACCCTGCTAAGGGAGACTTAGCACATAGGCACCCACGTAAATATATATGTACACCTGAAATAACGCAACATTGTAAATCAACTATACCTCAATTTTTAAAAAATCACTCTCCTTTGTGTATTGTGCACCGGCCTAGACAAAGGCCAAGTTCTAGGCTATTTCCTTATCTTATTTAATCCTCACAACAACCCTACAAGGTAATTATCCCCTTGATTTAACAGTGGAGGAACTGAGGCTCAGAGAGGTGAAGCAATTTGTCCAGTCCAGGTCAGCCAGGGCCCACAGCCCAGGCACACAGAGATGGTAAGGGGCCTGTGGGGGACCCGAAGCTTCTCTCCTGTGCCTCTGGAATATTTTCGTCCAGAGGTGACTGAGTAGGAGCACCGGGCATGTTGAGGAAGGCTGGAATGGACAGGGAGGAGAGTGCGGAGGGAGATCATGGGGCGTCGGGGCCCTGACAACAACTGTGTATGGGGAAAACAATTTTGTTCAACAGGGCTATTTATAGGGATGTTTTTCCTCAGTACTCCCTTCCCCCATCTCCTCCCTTTTGTGTTAAAAGGCTCCTGGCAGATTGGTAAAGGCTTACAGGCAATGCACAGGAAACTCTGGAACACAATGCACGGGGCGGAGACAGGTCCCCACCCACCTAAGAAAATCACTGGTTTCTGTAGTCAGAGACCCTGGGGGAGACCGATGGAGCTGGAACCACATCTCTGCTCCTTTCACTGAAAGAAAAGAAGGCAGTGTTCCCAAAGGGGTGCGGAACAGAGCAAAGCGGGAAGCAGAGGCAGAATGAGAGGTGGCAAAAGCAAAGAAGACACCAAGACAAATGGAATCCGCCAGACAGCCAAGTCATCGCCTCTCCTGAGGGCGCCCGCATTACATGAGGAGTCTAGTTTTTCCTTCCCAAAGTCTCTGTTCAGTCTGTTGAGGAACTCCCAAGGAACAGAGCAGAGAGTGAGAAAAGCGACCCTCAATCCAGTTGCTCTGAGGGATCCCAGAACCTACTGCTAGGTTCTCAGGGCAAATCCAGCCAGGCCTCCAGGGGCTGCCGCTTCCAGCAACGCCTCCCCACCCAGACATCTGTCCCTCTGGGACCCTGAACAGACACCCCCATCCAAATGGAGTCAAATTCAGACTCAGAAACGAAGGCCACTACTCTATATGAAATAATCAACAAGGACCTACTCTATAGTATGGGGACCTCTACTCAATATTCTGTAATAACCTAAATGGGAAAAGAATTTGAAAAATAATAGATATATATATAACTGAATCACTTTGCTGTACACCTGCAACTAACACAAAATTGTAAATCAACTATACTCCAACATAAAATAACTTTAAAAAAGAGAGAGAAATGAACGCCAGACCCTGCAGAAAGTTCAAAGTCAGTATAATGGTGATTCAGCCCAGGGCACTTGGCCCTCCCTCTGGCCTTGTGAAGTCTTTCTCTGCTTGTGACTCTAGGAAGGAAGTTTCCCGCTGCTGTTTGGCAGTGTCCAGTGCCCATGTGGAGCGGGACAAGAGGGTCTTGTGCTGCCTGGTTTGTTCATCTTTCTGAAACACTGAAGATTCATTTAGTCCCACACTGCATTATGGGTCAAATATGGTTTTTAAAACACTTCGCAGGACACTAAAGATCTCCAAACCTCTTGCTTTTGAACGACATTCATTGCAAAGAAATTAGAATGTAACTAAAGTATTGGAGGAGGAGGAAAATTTATTTCTCAAATAATTTCAAATACTGTGTGCAAATATCTGATCTAATCTCTAGTTTTAACTTCTACCCAGTCCCACATTTTACACCATCAAAGGGCCTTTCCTCCTGAAAGCTCCGACTTGGCCCTTGGCAATTACGTTTACTCTTTCTCTGAAGAATAGCCTTTACCCTGACCAGCCCCCAATCTGATAAACTTGGAGTCTTCTTGGACTCTACCTTCTCCTGCAGCTAGTCTTTTAAATAAAAGTCTGAGGTCCTGAATTAGCACGTAGGGGCACTGATTGATGAAATTTTTTTTTTTTTTTAAGTAAGACTTCCTTTTTTATAACTGAAGCTCTGCCGGTGGAGCCCATACATCAGTTCAGGCTGGGGGGTGGTGCAACTTGGGATCAGGACTTTGGGAAAAACCCTCAAGTCATTCCTGCGTGAGATCTTGAGTGAGGCTGGGCGGGGGTGGGGGGGGGGGGTGGGGGGGGGTGGGGGGGTGGTTGGGACTGAGATGGGAGGGAAGGGAAGGGAGCTGATCTGGGTTTGTGCTTGTTGTGACATGGTTTCTCCTCCCATCCTGGGCTGCTCTGGATAGAGCTGGAGGAGACAGAAGGGTTATAAAAGAGAAAGTCTTACTTTAAAAAAATAAAATAAAATTGCATTGATCAGTGCCCCTACCTGCTAATTCAGAACCTCAGACTTTTATTAAATAGACTAGCTGCAGGAGAAGGTAGAGTCCAAGAAGACTCCAAGTTTATCAGATTGGGGGCTGGTAAGGGTAAAGGCTATTTCTTCCTCATTATCCCCTCACCTCTGGTAGCACTCCAACCTTTTTGGCATCAGGGACCCATTTCGTGGAAGACTATTTTCCCACAGACCAGGGAGCAGGGGTAGGGGATGATTTGGGGATGATTCAGGCACAATACATTTATTGTGCATTTTATTTCTACAATTATTACATCGGCTCCTCCTCAGATCATCAGGCATTAGATCCTGGAGGCCAGGGTCCCCTGCCTTCTGCCCTTTCTACTCCAAAATGCCTAGTTGATGGAGAAGCAACTGAATCATACTCTGAGCTGGGGAACTGACTGTAAAGCTGTGCTCCCCAGTGCTTTCTCATTTATATATATATTTTTTTGCCCTGAGCAATACAGTTCAGCAACTCTAGGAACTGAAAGGGAACTAAAATACACAATACTTCAGAGACAAAGAGAAGGAGAGAGAATATCATTTATAATAGTAACTATGTCTGTCTTTGAACGTTTAAGCTGGGAGTAGGACCATTTAAAGCCTTCTTCCTTCATTCATATCACCTCATCTGCTTGTTCTTAGAAGCCCATTTAGAAGCAAAACTGGCTTTTATGGTTGCAGAGGTGGTAGAACTATGGGAGGTCAGCTGCCATGTTTCAGGGTGTACCACTTGCATGCTAAAGGTTACTCCTACTTCTAGGCTGGGAAGACTTATTCTTGTTTCTTCTCTCCTCCACTCCGTCCTGTTTGATTATTGTTGTTGTTTAGTTGCTAAGTCATGTCTGACTCTTTTGTGACCCCATGGACTGTAGCCCACCAGGCTCCTCTGCCCATGGGATTTCCCAGGCAAGAATAGTGGAGTGGGTTGCCATTTCCTTCTCCAGGGGATCTTCCCAACCCAGGGATCGAACCCGTGTCTCCTGCATTGCAGGCAGATTCTTTACTGCTAAGCCACCAGGGAAGCCCCCTTGTTTTAACAGAGATTAGTAATGTGGATCTCCCTCAACCCCACCAAAGATGTTTATCCAATCTCACTTGGACAATTAGAAGCAACAATTTGCATTATAAACTACATCTGGGAAAACATCCCCATAGCACAGGGCGGTGCAATAACAGAGTTTGGGATACAAAACATTCTAGAAGCCCTTTTGCTCTGGCCATCCTCATCCTCTATTAGCTTCAGATGCTCAGGGGTGGTTGGGCTCAGACCTCTCTCATGGAGGAAACTCACTGAATATTATATATCAGTCTGCTAGGGCTGTCATATCAAAATACCATACAGAAGGTGGCTTAAATAATGGAAATTTGGTTTCTCACAGTTATGGAGGATGGAAGTCCAAGATCAAGGTGTCAGCAGGTTTGATTCCTCCTGAGGCCTTTCTCCCTGCCTTGGAGAAGACCACCTTCTCACCTTTTCCTCACCTGGTCTTTTCTTGCGGTACACATTCCTGGTCTCAGTGTCCTAATCTCTTCTCACAAGGAAGCCACTCATATTGGATCATGGCCAAATCAAACAGCCTCATTTTAACTGAAGTGAAAGTGAAGTCACTCAGTTGTTCAGTCATGTCCGACTCTTTGCGACCCCATGGACTGTAGCCTACTAGGCTTCTCCATCCATCCATGGGATTTCTCAGGCAAGAGTACTGGAGTGGGTTGCCATTCCCTTCTCCAGGGGGATCTTTCTGACCCAGGGATCAAACCCAGGTCTCCCACACTGTAGGCAGACACTTTACCGTCTGAGCCATCAGTGAAGTCCTATTTTAACTTAACCACATCTTTAAAGGCTGTGGTCCACGTGATCAGATTCTCCAAGCCAGGGTTCAGCAATACATGAACCGTGAACCTCCAGATGTTCAAGCTGGTTGTAGAAAAGGCAGAGGAACCAGAGATCAAATTGCCAACATCCACTGGATCATGGAAAAAGCAAGAGAGTTCCAGAAAAACATCTACTTCTGCTTTATTGACTATGCCAAAGCCTTTGACTGTGTGGATCACAATAAACTGTGGAAAATTCTGAAAGAGCTGGGCATACCAGACCACCTGACCTGCCTCTTGAGAAACCTGTATGCGGGTCAGGAAGCAACAGTTAGAACTGGACATGGAACAACAGATTGTTTCCAAATAGGAAAAGGAGTACGTCAAGGCTGTATATTGTCACCCTGCTTATTTAACTTCTATGCAGAGTACATCATGAGAAACGCGGGGCTGGAAGAAGCACAAGCTGGAATCAAGATTGCCGGGAGAAATATCAATAACCTCAGAGAGGCAAATGACACCACCCTTATGGCAGAAAGCAAAGAGGAACTAAAGAGTCTCTTGATGAAAATGAAGGAGGAGAGTGAAAAAGTTGGCTTAAAGCTCAACATTCAGAAAACGAAGATCATGGCATCTGGTCCCATCACTTCATGGCAAATAGATGGGGAAATGGTGGAAACAGTGTCAGACTTTATTTTTGTAGACTCCAAAATCACTGCGGATGGTGATTGCAGCCATGAAATTAAAAGATGCTTACTCCTTGGAAGAAAAGTTATGATCAACCTAGATAGGAATATTCAAAAGCAGAGACATTACTTTGCCAACAAAGTTCTGTCTAGTCAAGGCTATGGTTTTTCCAGTGGTCATGTATGGATGTGAGAGTTGGACTATAAAGAAAGCTGAGCACCAAAGAATCAATGCTTTTGAACTGTGGTGTTAGAGAAGACTCTTGAGAATCCCTTGGACTGCAAGGAGATCCAACCAGTTGATCCTAAAGGAGATTAGTCCTGGGTGTTCATTGGAAGGACTGATGTTGAAGCTGAAACTCCAACATTTTGGCCACCTCATGCGAAGAGTTGACTCATTGGAAAAGACCCTGATGCTGAGAAAGATTGAGGGCAGGAGGAGAAGGGGACGACAGAGGATGGGATGGTTGGATGGCGTCACCGACGAGATGGACATGGGTTTGAGTGAACTCCAGGAGTTGGTGATGGCATGCTGCTATTCATGGGGTCGCAAAGAGTCGGACATGACTGAGCGACTGAACTGAACTGAACATCTTTAAAGGCCCTATCTCCAAATACAGTCAGATTCTGAGGGACTAGGGATTGGGACTTCAACATATGAACATGGAGGGGGCACAATTTAGCTCACACACCCAACAGTCATGACAACACTAGCATCTTTATTTTTCATAATTTATTTGTGGCTGTGCTGCATGGCATGCAAGACCTTAGTTCCGTGACCTGGGGTGGGACCTGTGCTCCTTGAACTGGAAGCAAGGACTGCCACTGGACTGCCAGGGAAGTCCCAATGCTAGCATCCTTAACCTGGAAAGGGGGAGAAGAAAGTGGGAGAGAAAATGTACCTAGCAGAAGGATGAGCTAACACTTATACCCTAGAACAAAGAATTCAGAGCATATTAACCACAGCCCATGAACAAGGAATTATATGACTATTTAATTGGTCGAGCATGAGGATAGGAGGGAGAGCTCTAAAACTGCTGATTTCTAACTTTTAGGGTTTTTTCCCCCTGGAGAAGGAAATGCCAACCCACTCCAGTATTCTTGCCTGGAAAATCCTACGGACAGAGGAGCCTGGTGGGCTACAGTCCATGGGCTTGCAAGGAGTTGGACACAACTGAGTAACTGAGTACACAACTCTAGTTTCATGGGCCACCTGGGTAAAAGAAAGGCTAAATCACAGGTGACATTAAAATCTTCCAGTACTGGGTGGGGTGGGGGCGGGATGGAGTAGGAGTTTGGGATTAGCAGATGCAAACTATTATATAAATAATGAAAAACTACAAGGTCCTACTGTGCAACACAGGGAACTATATTCAATATCCTGTGATATACCATAATGGAAAAGGATCTTAAAAAAGAATGTGTGTATGTATAACTGAATTAGTCTGCTGTACAGCTGAAATTAAGACAACACTGTAAATCAACTAGACTTCAATTTTTTAAAATCTTCTAATACTCTCAGTCTTCTTCATCTATTTATATACAGCATAGAAGATTGCTTCCACACTTAGTGAGTCAAAGAAGCTGATGGCACAGTTTGATAAGCATCAGTCTTAACCAACTGCAGATAAGATAAATCACAAGTGCTCAGCCACTCAGATGTGTCCAACTCTTTGCAACCCTGTGGACTGTAACCCAGGGATCAAACCCACGTCTCTTGCATCTCCTGCGTTGGCAGGTGGATTCTTTACCATTGTGCCACCTGGGAAGCCCAAGATAAATCATAGAGAAGGACAGAACTCTTCCTTGGGAGTTATATGTGAGCCAAGTGCTTTTTACATCATGATAATCTGCTAAGAGCATAATTTGTATTATCACCAAATAGCTTAATTAGTCCTCCTGTTAACAGTCCTACACTGTCTCCTTGTAACTTGCTTTCTGGGAAATCCTTAGTCCAGTGGAAAAACCCATTGGAACCCAAATCTGACTTCCTTCCACAGACCCAGAAAAAGCTACATATCTTAGAGTAAGGAAGGGGGAAAAGAACAACGGGAAGAGAAAGAAACATAGAGAATGTCCAGGACAAGGGCTAGACGTAAATTCAGCACCTATCACAGGGCTTACTCACCACTGGGGAGAGAGCAAATGGGGAGAGGATGACTTTCTAGCTCCCTGGGTCAGCCTGTCACCATGTAGTTTCATTATCCAACTTGATAAATTGTGAGTTCTTCCCACCATGAGGCCTAGACAGTTAAGAGCTATCAAACAGAGACAGAGACTCACCGTGTACACATTTCAAATAGGTTTTGTTCAGTTGGTCCAGACATAATGGATGCCTTGTCCAGTGCTCAGTATTACCTTGACCCTGAATCCTAAACAATCCGCAAACCCAGCTTATCATGAAGCAGGGGTGGAAAGGTCTCAGGCTGTTCCAGAAGGAAAATTCTGTGCTTGGGGAGTCCCTCTGGTGAGTCCTCAGTAAAGCACAGAAGAATCGTTGGGCTGAGTCAGTCATTAGCTTTATGGTTCATCTAGGAAAACTTGTTTTGTGACTACCTACACCTGCTGGGTTTGATGGTGCTTAATGGGATCTGGTACATATCATGGGAAGTGTTTTAGAATTATTTGTAAATTACTGTTTATTTAACTGGTGAACTTTACTGTCAGAAAGATCATATTTAATAAAAAATATGCAATTAAAAATTAATTGATATTGATTAAGGTCCACTGATTAGTCAATATTACTGTATCAATATAAATTTCCTAATTTTAGACTCTGGTTGTATGACACTAATATTTGGGAAAGCTGAATGAAGGTATATAGGAATTCTTTGACTATTTTCTTGTAGAATTTTTTATAAGCTGAAATTATTTCAACATAAAAAGTTAAACAGAATATTTTAAAACCTAGAGAAAGATAATTCACAGGACTTGACAATTTATTCCAAACTTGTGTTTAGGGGCTGGACCCAGGAAAAGAACAACCCTTCAGCATCTCTCCTTTGCTGCCAAGATGATAAAATGCACTGTAGGTCAGATATAGAGGTCTTTGATACAGTAAACTCCTAAATAAATATTAATAGTAATAATTATAGTCTCATGTGGAGATACTTCTCTATAAATAAAGGAACAAGTCATTATATTAAATACCCTACCAAATATTCTCCAAGTAGCTTACAAGAAGCTTAGAAACTGCTGTCCTAGAAAAAGAAAACAGGGAGTCGTTGAAAAATTTTGAGCAAAGCAGGCAAAGGACAACACCAACAGTTCAGGAAGATTCAACAGGCCTTTAGTGCACAGGATGAAGTGGAAAGAGACCACACTCAGCAAACCCCACTAGGAGTTATTCTAACAATTTAGGAGTGAACGGTCCTCACCGAATGGGCCTGGAAGGAAGAAGCCCAGAGGACAGGCATTTTGAAGCACTCATCAGTCTGGGCTGGGATTAGACTGGAGGTGGGGGCAGAAAGAGAGAAATGAGTCAGTGGTTACTTGAAGATGTCTCATCAAGATGACTGGCGCAGTGCTGGTGTCACTGAGAGGCTGATGGAAAATAGAAGGAAAGATCACACACAGAGCTTGGGGCGCAAACTCCAGTGGCTCCAGAGGCCAGGCAGGTGCAAAGTAGGGACGACAGGCCATGGTGGGCTTTCAAACTGGACAACTGATGTCTCTAAACAGGGTGGTGGTCCATGGGGGTTGATAGAGCTTGGCATCAGCAGTTCTTGCTATGTGGGAATGCACTTTTGATGTTACCAGATCTTCAATTTCTGCAGGGGAAGCCAGAAATCCAGATCTCATATGTGAAAAATATTAACTCTTTAATGTTGGCGATTAACTTTTTAAAACTTTAAAACATGGCATGTGCTAAACCAAACACATCTGTGGGCCAGATTTGGCAGGCAGGCTATCTATCAATTGTAAGCTCTGACAAAGAGAGAAGGTTAAGGGTCAAAGTTCATAAACTGTCTTGGTGATACATAGGAAGATAAGAGACTGTAACGGGATCCAGTAACTAAAATACTATACCTAAACTTTTTCCAGCCTTCTGAGCTGTATGAATGTCCCTACCCTTCAAGTCTATATATGGATTTGAATTTACACAGGAAATCTAATCTAATCCTCAGATGGTTAAATAATAAGAATTTAAGTGCTTACTGTGTGCTGAGTACACAGAGGTCAAAGAATTTCAAATTAAATAGAGAAGAAAACACATGCCCTCCTGAAACCGTGAGACAAATTATGAAATAACCTGGGAGACTGCTTTCTCCATATTAGATTAGAATATCTGAGTCACCTTAAATCCTAGACTGCCCCCCAAAATCACTTCCATTTAGCAACCTTTGCAATAACGCCTGTGTGTGTGTGTGTGGTATGCCTGAATCTCTAACCAGAAATCTGATTTCCTCAGCAGTGGTTGCAAAGCGACAGCCTGCCTCCATGCCTCCCTCCGCTTGGGAGGGACTCAGCTGGGTTGGGGGTACCTGGGCGCCGGCAGAGGAGGCTGGGAGTGGCAGGCGGAAAACCGCTTTCCGTCAGGTTTCTCCGCTGGAATCCCTGTCTTTGTTTCTGTCATTACTCTTTAAGTGTTTATGTAGGAGGAGACAGGCACCGAAATAGAAAGTGTCAAAGAGATGATGACAATGAAGATAAAAACAAGGCAGGACATTTTTTTTCGGTCCCACCTAGCCCCATCCAACCAGAAAGCCAGCGCGCCTCCTCTGGCGTCTTCAAAGAGCCGTCGGTGGGGCAGGAAGCGGGCGGTTCGGGCTGCGGGTGCTCCTAGGAGCGCGGCGATTTCCTCCGAGCCGCCCAGTTGTCTCCAGAGCCGCCGAGCAGCTCTCCTAAGAGCGCGTTCTCTCCCCCACCCGGTCCTCCTCAACCCACCCACCTACTTCCTCCGGCTCCATACACACACCAGAGCGGAGCTGCCAAAAATTTCCACCCTCCGCCCCCCTCCCTAGCTAACTTCCTTCCAGCATTTCCTGAGCTGGATGATCCTAGGATTTGTAAGACAGGAAAAAAGGAAGGCGTGAGGGCGGGCGAGAGAGACAGGATGCTGGGTTTTCGTCCTACCCAAGCCGTCTGAAGACTGGACAGCGCGCGCCGGGCGGTGGACCCACGGCAGCCCCCCCGGGCGGTCTCCGCGCCCCTCGCCGCCGCCGGCTGCCCTGCGCTCTCGGCCACTCCCCGGGCTTCGAGAAGGCGGACTCCGGAGAGCTCGCCCTCCCTCCGAAGGAGAGGAAAACACCCGAAGAAGACACCGCGGGAGGCCGTGAAAGTCCCGGGGACTCCAAGTGAGGAAGTGGCACTCCCAGCGCGCCGGCCCGCCGCCGCTGCCAGCTCCGCACGGCCTGCGGCACCGCGGCCCTGGAGGAGCGCGCCGTGGAGTTCAGGCTCCGCGCCCGCGCCGGGCTTCGCGCCCCGCGGGCTCCATGCGCGCTGCCCCGGGGCCCAGGCTCTTCCCCACGCCCATGCGGCCCCCAGCCCCGCGCCGCAGCCACTGATCTAACCTCCCCCCGGAGACCATCGCAGGCGCGGTGCCAAGCAGAGAGGGGAGGGCGAGACGGAGGGGCAACCTCTTTGGGACTAACTCATGAAGAACAAGGGTGCCAAGCAGAAGCTGAAACGAAAGGGAGCCGCCAGCGCCTTCGGCTGTGACCTGACGGAGTATCTGGAGAGCTCAGGACAGGATGGTAAAGTGCCTTCTCCCCCTTCCCCCCACCCCCCACCGCTTCTTTTTGTTTCGGAGCGAGAGAGGGAGACTCTCGCAGGGCGTGTTGCATTCATTTCACAAGTTAATGTATTCCAGGCCTGTGCACTCGTGGTACTTTTTTTAAACAAAAAACATATATGATTCTTAAGGTGCATAACGCTGCCACCCCGACGTGCAGAGGTTATGTCACTTCTTCCGTTTGTGTCCCACGAGCCGTTAATGGGCGGTGCTGCCGCACGTCTGACCGGCTACTCTGGGGGGTGCGGGTGAGGGCGTGAGAGGTCCTGCTCCCAAAACTTGGGTTAGGGAAGGATGAGGGCTGGACCTGAGGGATGCTGTTCGGTGGGTTTCTCTGGGCACATAATTATGACCGCCTTAGGTGTCCCTCCAGGGCTCTCCAATTTCGTCCGCTCACATCTTTTTTTATTAATGTGCTGGAAGGCGGGGGGTGCGGTGGATCCTGGCTGGGGGAGTGGTTGCACAAACATTTTCTGAATTTCTGAACTGATGCCAAATATATAGTACATCCCTCCCTCCCCCTTCCCAACCCTTCAGACCCTTTACCTCCTCTGGGCTCTCAGAGGAGCATTTGGTGTGTCAGACAAGAAGAGTGTTGTGAAAAGGTCAGAGGGCCTTGATTTTAAAATAGTTTAGGGCATGTAAGAGAATAGGAGAGCCTCTCTGTTTTTAAGGTCAGATTGGAGAAAAAGGAATCCTCCAGAGTAGAGACAATTTAAATATTTGTTGGGGGGAGGGTGAAAGAAAACAATCTAGAACAGAGTAATGGCATTTGAGGTTAGAAGTTTTTAATCATAGGAAAGTTGGGGAAATTGAGCATTAAATGACTCCTTTTGTAAGGTTGACTGGCCCTGCATTTATCCATGACAAAAAGGCCTTGTCTTCAGAAACTTAAGTGAGAGAAGAAAAAAATCCACTATATGGGCCTTGTGTTTATACATAGATAGATACAACAAAGGGGGGAAACTGAAGGGCTAGCTGGGCAGAATAATTCTGCCTCCAGGAAAGTAATCTCAAAAACTATTTGATTAGCTCATATCAAATGTGCATCTCAAAAACAGAGCAGTGCTTTTGTTTCTATTTCTTTTTTTTTTAAAGCCTCAGCACCACCTAGTAATTTGCAGTGGTGTGATATTCCTGTGGTATTCTTGAGTTCAGAGGCTGCCGTGTCTTTTGAACAAATGAATGGCTTAGTATTTTACAGCTTGAGGGACCACAGGTTTCAAAACTGCCTCTTTTAAAACTGGGACACAACGGAGTCAATTCATTTAATCCCATCCAGCAATCTAGAGAGGTAGATTTGAAATAACATCCTTGAATTGATTTTTTTTTTTTTTTTGAGAACTCCAAGTATGCATCTTAACCACTACCATCAGGCGTTCAGAATGAAATGTTTTCCTCCACCTGTTTTCAGCAGGGGGACTTCAGGGTCTTGTCCGGGTTCACTTATGAATGTTCCCACTAAGTGGATGTTAAACTCTGGGCCCTCACTCCAAAGCTGAGAGGTACATGGAGGTGCTTCTTAGCCCTGCCCTGTTCTGACCATGTCACAGATCCTAGGATAAGCAAAGAATCCCAGGGTTCCGTGAAGACACCTCAAAGGCAGCCTTAAACAGTTCCTCTTTCACTTGATTTATGTTTTGAGTTTTCATATATGTTTTGTGTGGGGAGGAAAAAAAGAGAGGGGGATACTGCTTAAAGAAAAAAAATGTTAAAACCAGTACCCAGTGCATCCTGCCCTGGGGAGAAGGGGGGAAGCCCAGAGAGGTAAACTGACCTGCCTAAGGTCATACAGTCAGTCATGAAGGGTGCAGAGGTCTCTGGCCCACTTGGCTCCTTTCCCCTCCTTGGCTTCCTTGTCTAGGCCAACATTCTCCTCTAATGATTTTTTTTCCCCCTAAATTGAAAGCAGACAGTCCTGCCCCAGAATCAGCAAGCTTTCAAGGCTGACATACCTGAATAAAGTTCAGCTTTGAAAGAGAAGGAAACTGACCCACTTAATGACCCACCATTATTGTGCAACGTAGGAATTAGGCTTGCCTAATAAGCGCTTATGTAAAATGAGAATAATTAGGATTTCTTCTCTCTCGTATCTAGAACTAGTTAGGCAGTTGTGTCATTTTCTTTAGAGGGTAGCATCAATAAATAGCGCTGAGGCTAATTGTTTTCTCTAAAACAATGTGTCCTCCTCATGACTGTTCTGAAACATGCATTGGTCGGCCTCCAGGGAGGAAAAACTGACTTAGGCAGTGTTCCTTTGCCCATGACCTTGGAAGTTCAGCCCAGAATACTGAGGGTGACAGGTAACTAGGATCTAGAAGGCTGTCACGAAATTAACATTGTGCATGCTAAGTCACTTCAGTTGTATCAGACTCTAGGCGAACCAGTGGTCAGCCCGCCAGGCTCCTCTGTCCATGGGATTCGTCAGGTAAGAATACTGGAGTGGGTTGCCATTCTCTCCTCCAGAGGTTCTTCCCAACCCAGGGATCGAACCCCAGTCTCCTCTGTCTCTTGAATTGGTAGGTGGGTTCTTTAGCACTAGCGCCACCTGGGAGCCCCAAGACTAACTTCACAGTTCCTCAAACTTTGGAGGTCAAGGATGGAATGAGACAGAAAAAATGGATTCAGGTCTGGGTGCACAGGGCAGAAGGGAAGAACAGAGATGTAGGGGATCCAGGAAAACCCCTGTGTCGTTGGGGGGAGGGAGGGAAATCTCTGAGCTAGGGTACAAGACAAAGGTGGTTGGTGACAGTTAAATGTTCTCAGGTCACCTGAACATGGGGAATTTACACCCCTGGACTGAGCAGAGAGGAAAAATGTCATTCACGTTTGCAATTTGCAGTAGCTGAGTCCTGCTGCATTCAGTTAAACAAATCTGATGGGGCAAGATGTTTAGGTGACAAATAGGTGTTCATCTTTGAGCAGATGTTGCTTGGAGCCAGTTTCGTCTTTAATCTTTAGGAGGCTGATGAAAAACAGAAACCTTTTCTTAGGAAACACTCACAGAGACACACACAGATAATGTCCTGTGTACAGTTTCTGTGGGCATCCACACAGATGCCAGGTTCAGATCCTGCTGTTGACTGTCCCCAGCTGCAGACAGAGGTGATGCAAATGGCCAACTTCCCCCTTTTGCTTCTACGGCCACTTTTCTCCAGCCTGGTGAGAACACCCAAGAATGGGGTGAAGTTGCTCCTGGGCAACCTGGCCAGCTCTTCTCTCACTTACCCTCCAGCACAGTGGCTGCTGCCCCAACCCCCAGCTCTCCCCTGGGAACCAGATAATTTTCTCTTCCTGTCTGGAATAGAGGGAGATGATCATCTCTTTCTCACTGCTGATGCTGAAAACAGTCGTTTTCTTTTTCTTCTTTTTGACCACTGACTAAGAAGACCCTTGCTTGCAGCTATGTCATGAAAACCACAGCATCGTATCGCCTGCAGTTGAGAGGCTGTGGGCTAAGCCCTGTGAGACCAGCACGCATCCAAGAGCATTTCCTACCTCTCCCCTCTGGGCCGAGTGCCTTGGGTCTTCTCACAGTGCCTGGAAATGTTGGGGCAAGGAGTCAAGGGACCAGTTAGAGAGCATTACAGGAAAGCTGTCTTCTGCCTCTATTCTGGTTGCACTCTCAGCTGAGGGCTTCCTCACTCTCCCCAGCAGTCTCTGCCATCTGACTCACTCCTGGGTAACCACTGTCGGGGTGGTGGTTTGCCATGATGGCAGCACAACAGAACCATGTGGGGAGCATTAAGAAAAGTTGATGTCTGGGCCTCCTCTCGGAACAATTAAATCAGAATCTCTCGGTGCATGGGTATGTTTTAAAAGCTTCCTAGATGATTCTTCTGCAGGAAAAGTTGAGAACCACTGCTTATAGTGCAGGGATTTACAGATCATTTAGTCTCTGGATAATCAGCCTTGACTATTCAGAAGGTGCCCTCTGAGTGTTTGATAAGAACATTGTTCATGAAGGTTTTTTCAAGTTCTTATCATGTTGAAAAAGAATATGTACTGATTTAATGGATGTGAGTTTGAACAACCTCCAGGAGATAGTGAAAGACAGGGAAGCCTGGTGTGCTGCAGTCCATGGGGTTGCAAAGAGATGGACACAACCTAGTGACTAAACAACAACAATGTGTATGTGTGTGTATTTGATTTGAGGAATTCTAGAAGGTTCATAATGAATAAATAAACACCCATTACCAAATAAAATTTTTCAAGCTTGATGAGAGTAAGATGGCCCTAGTACATCAAAGAACAAGGATAAGGCAATGAGAACTTGGAGGTGTAGTTATTCTAAGTGTACTTCTTAGGCTAAGTCATTCTCTTACTTTGTTCATTCACTTATTTAACAAACAGCTATAAGGTGCTGTAGAGGTATGGTGGAAGAGAAAGAAACAGACACCCCAGACTCAAGAAATTTATAGTCTAAGGGATGTGAACAAACTTTCAGAAACCAATGGCTTCGAAGTTAGTTGTTATAACTGAAGGAGAAAATGCAAAAGCTCTTATCTTCGATTAAACAGACAAGAAACCCAAACATAAACAGGACAAAGTCTGAGCAAGGAAGGTGAATGTTTTTCTGTTCAATAGAAGATTTACCACTGAATGGAGAACCAGGACAAGGGTATTCCGTTGGCTTAGTGGTTTTCTTCCCAGCGTCTTGCCTGGCACATCATTATCACACCTTCCCTAGCTGACTGTCCATCCTTTGGGTCTTAGCTGCTTCTGGAAACCTTCCTTGATCCTCCCAAGTCAGGTGCCCCCTGCTGGGGGCTTCCATTAGGAGTTCTGGAAGCGTGCTGTCTGGAGCAGAATCCAGACTTTGCCTGTTCCCAGCTGAGTGACTGTGGAGCAGGCTACTTACCCCCTCTGGCTCGCCCTTTGCTCGTTTGTGAAATGGGGATAAGGGGACTGATGTGAAGAGAAATGAGTTACTACAAGCAAAGCACTTAGAAGAGGTCATGCATAAGGTAAGCTCTAAATGTAGCTTCCCTGGTGGCTCAGTGGTGGAGAATCTGCCTGTCAGTGCAGGAGACTCAGGTTCGATCCCTGGGTCGGGATGATACCATGGAGAAGGAAATGGCAATCCACCCCGGTATTCTTGCCTGGGAAATCCCATGGATGAAGAAGCCTGGCAGACTGCAGTCCATGACGTGACTGAGCAACTAAACAACAACAACAACAACAAATGTAGCTATTGTCATCGTAACATTGTGAGTGTGCCCTAACATAACCACATACTATCTATGCCATGACCGAATGAATGCATAAGGGCTCCCATGAAACAAATAAATGATGTGGTCTGGTAAAGAATCTGCCTGCAATGCAGGAGACCCCGCTTCAATTCCTGGGTCAGGAAGATCCGCTGGAAAAGGGATAGGCTACCCACTCCGGTATTCTGGCCTAGAGAATAGTTCATGGGGTCGCAGAGTCAGACACAACTGAGCGACTTTCACTTCACTTTCACATGGGTTAGTTAATTACCAAGAGGGACAGGAAGCAGATTGGTTGCTCCACTAAGCGGAGAGTTCACAGAGGGATTTCCCAGAGCCCCAGTGGTGGGGGAGCAAAACGTCAACCTGAAACTATAGGGCCCTGAGAAAGATCTGAGAAAGATACCCTGTCACTCCCAGACCTGCAGGGAACTGAAAGAGAAGTCTAGTCCTGGAGGTGGAGCTTGTGGAGACAGAACAGCCACCTTCTGGGCTTGCGTTTGGAGAGGTATCCCCAAATCTGGGCTCTCACAGTGAAACAGGAAGAACTAAAAGAGGAGAATTAAGGCTTTTAAACCTGAAGCAAACTAACTGACAGCGTGAAGCCAAACTGTAAGTAACTGTGTATGGTCTGGATGTGGCAAACAACCCACCCAGAGGATGGAAACAGCCATTCCACCTACATACATCCCTCCCTCCTGCCCACCCTCTAGACCTCTGCCAAAGCCCCTTGACCACAGGCATAGCCTTGCCCTTCCTCCACCCCATTACCCCCACTGGCAGCTGCCTAGATGCCTTTTAACCTCAGGAGACCCAGGCCTTTAGACAGTTAAGGAAACCCTTGGTCCTGTTGCCCCAGACCTGCCCTGGAGCCCAGTGGACCATCTGCTGGGGAAGAGGGAACCAGGTTGAAACTAGAAACACATTTTCCCATAGATTATGCTGTGGGTGGTGGATTATCTCCCAGTGCCATTAGAGCTATGGTTTTTGATGCATTCTTTTTCTTTCCCCCCTTAGTCCATTAGGCATCTGTGGGCTGTCCTGGAAACTTTCTTCTGTGGGAGTGGGGCCTGGGGAAAAACACATAAATTCCCGAAGCTGAGCGACCAAGGCAGTTCTGAATCACTTGTTGAGGACCAGTTGTCCCCAGGAGTCACCTCACTGCAGAAAGTTCCTGGGATTTTGTGGCAGAGGGTGCAAGAGGAAGACAGGGGTTAGAGGCCCAGCATTCCATCTAGGGATGAGAGGTGACACTCAGCTCCTTTTCATTAGATATTGCAGCTAAAAATGTCTGGAACAAAGTACCCATAGACCCTCAGGTTGGGACTCCTTAGTGCTTCCTCCAGAACAACCCATCCTCAGGTTGGGACTCCCTGGGGCCTCCTCCAGAGCAGGCTGCTCAGGGTGAGTGGTACCTCCCTACCCCATCCCTGGTCTCAGGACTCCACTTCCCTCTGTGTGGTTCCTTCACACCAGTCTTGAGGCCCAGGAACATGGCTATGCTTGCTCTTTTGGTTTTCTGTTTTGTTTTGTTTTGTTTTTGCTTATTGCTTGTCCTGTATTGAAGCCAAGGTGGCATTTTCTTTCCAACTCATCATCACACTTCCAGTTAATTTTCTTTTTACTTGCGGGTGCATGTCCCACCTGATCTTCTGTTTCTTTTTTATGCTCCTACAATTGTCACGTGTCAGTTTAATGAGTTTTGGTGTTTCTCCCTCAAAGGACCATCTTTGAGTCCTAATTAAGGTGGGGCCACAGCCTGATAGAACTTAGGCCATCTAAATCGCATCCCCAGCCTGTCCCTCTAATCTGCACTGGCTCCCCCCACCGCCCCCCATGCAATTTTAGGTCAGGCTTAAAATAAAGGATCCCTGAGGAAACATGCTGATTTCAATTCAGAAGAGAATAGATACTGGTGCTAGATTTTTAAGAGCAGCTTTTTGATAGAGAAAGATGAGAATGTTAGGTTTCTAAAAGGAGGAAGAGGAAGGAGAGAAGAAACCCGGAAATGAAAGCTGAGCCCCAAATCACAGCTACTTGTTATTTTTATTAGTAGAATTACAATCTGCATTGTTTGTTTACTATGTGCCAGTCACTTGATACATACAAAGTAATATTTTCGAAATCTGTACGAATTGGGACATTTTCCCCCTTTTAATAGCGGAGAAAACTGAGAGGTTAAATCACTTGCCAAGATTATTGAGATAACAAAAGCAGAATTTAAATCAAGATCTGTCTGACTCCCAAAGCCACGCATGGTCTTAGGCACAAACACAATTTCCCAAAATAGCATATTTCATAATTTGACATTTATGTCATAGTTTTGTCCGAAAAAAAAAAAACCTTCGAAAAGTGGCCTTTTCTCGCTTGCCTTGTTCTTCCCCCAGCCTAGGTCTGCAATAGTAATAATAACAGCTAACGTTTGCACAGCACTTCACCCCTACCTACTTGCTTTCAAGTCCAGCCAGGCCCCACCTTTTCCTCCCAGGCCCCTCCCTGACCACTGCAGCCACAGTCCTCCTTCCTACTTGGAACAGCCCTTGCCTGAGACTCAGAGGCACCCAATTTAGTCCTCATTTTCCTCGTTACCCTGTTTTCTCACGGGCTTTGTGTTTACAAGGCCGTGAGCTCTGCTAAAGGTGGGGGCATTGGGCAGCTCATGCAGACTGAGGAGCTCGCTGGCCTCCCCAAGGCCAGCACACCGCTGATGTTTGGTTTCCTCCTCAGGAAGCCAGAGGGAGAGCCCTCCTAGGAAGCTCAGGACCTGGGCCGTGGCTGCCGTGCTGCTGGAATATAAGGAATCCAAGACTGTCCAAGGTTCCTCACAAGGGTGCAGAGCTCCTCGCAGATAGAAACAGACCCAGGCTTTGCACAGGGCGCCCCGGAAACATCACCTTTCCCTAATGCCTTGCCTGTCACTCATTGATATGAACCACCTTCTTGGTGGGGTCTCAGAACCAACTGAGTTTGTGGGATCGAGTCTCAGGCACTCTTTGTTCTAGTTCAAGCGTGGCTGATGCACATCAGGCCTTGGGGCCATGCCCATGACTTGATGCTGGCCAGTATGATGCCCATGACCAGTATGCCTCTGGGGGCCCCCTCACCACTACCCCCAGAGGGAGGTGGGGAGGTCACCCTCCCCAAAAGCAGCTTATACCAGCTCTTGCTTTATAGACAGCGGAAAACTGTTTGACATATAAAGCAGCAGGCTGGCAAACTACAAATCTGTAGCTTCAAGAACTGAGCTAATTTGTGTAGTTATGCATATTTCTTTCCCTAGCTCTTTAAATGTTTTTATTCAGAAGCCATCTTATATGGGGCTTTCAATTCAATGCAACAAATATTTAATGGGACTCTAATATGCTAGACGCTCTGGGGTTCACAAAGATGCTCTCAAGTTGCTCTCAGCCTAATGGGTTGTGTAAGACGGAAATTACGGAGGATGTAAAGAACAGACTTTTTGGACTCAATGGGATATGATTGGAGAGAATAGCATTAAAACATGTATATTATGACGTGTAAAATAGATGACCAGTCCAAGTTTGATGCGTGAAGCAAGGCACCCAAAGCAGGTACTCTGGGACAACCCAGAAGGATAGGGTGGGGAGGGAGGTGGGAGGGGGGTTCAGGATGGGGGGACACGTGTATACCTGTGGCTGATTCATGTTGATGTATTGTAATTATCACAATTTTGTAAAGTAATTATCCTCCAATTAAAATAAATTTAAAAAATTTTTACCAAAAAAAAAAAAGTACTGAAAATGAAATGAGGGCTTTACAGAAGGTGCAAGAGGAGATGTTAACATGCAAGGCAGCTGAGTGAAAGAAAACTATGAGTGGGTTGTTTGTAAGGGGAAAAAAAATCAATAAAACAATAAACATCATCTGACCGGTGAGGAATGACGGAGATGTGGGGAGATAGAGTGGTTGGTTTCTGCAGACAGGAAGCCACATGGCTTTGCCTGATACTTGTAATTGGTCACACCCTCCTGAGCCCTGGGGGAGAAGATGGTGAAACTGTGGGAAAGGTAGTTGAGAGTGACTTCTAAAGGCCAGGCTTGTAAGGGGAGATCCTGGCTGGGGGGTCAAGCTGCCTTCAGGGGCAGCGAGTGATCTACCGTCAGGAGAAGACGCTATGGCTGATCACAAGCGTGGCAGCTGGTTTGGCTGTGTCTGTGCCCTGCCCAAGAGCAGGGGAATGGAAAATTCTGTTTAAAGGGAAAACTCATAATGTTAACTGACCACTCTAATTATGCTTCCTGCCTAATCAAACAGTATGGCATAAATGTGCAACCTCAGTCTCTCCCCACTGTGTGCCAAAGTTCTTGTTTTGCTCTCCATTTTATCTTTTTATTTTTTGGCTGAGCCATGCAGCTAGTGGGATCTAGGTTCCCCAACCAGATTGAACCCTGGCCATGGCAGTGAAAGCTCGGAATCCTAACCATTCAGCCACCAGGGAACTCACCTTCCCCCATTTTATATATGAACACCAACTCTGAGAAGTGAAGCAACTTGCCTAACATCACCAAGCTAGGAATTGGGAGAACCAGAACTCAAATCACGTCTATCTGACGTTCAATTCCCTTTCCACGGCTTTGTCTCCTCTGGACCCAAACCGCTGCAGTTATGCTGGCAGGAAATCTGTCTGATATGCAGAGTTCATTTACTCATGCACTGTCAAGGTGATAAGTTCAGTAGGAGTTAGTTCGACTTTACTAAAACTGCTGGCATCCCCAGTTTTTCAAAGTCAAACATGTAGGTTCCAAATGGCAGGATTCTAAAGAGAGAGCATGCCCTGTTACCATAAGTAGCCCCTTCCACCACTGCTTTCCCATCTGTTTCCTGCATGCTGAGTATTATTGGGAAACAATGATGTCAACTCTTCCATATAAATCTACACCTCCCTGCTCGCCCCTCCCCTACAATGCATATTTTTGTTCCTCTTTCTGGCTTTTGTCTTACTGTTCTGTTCTTTAAGACTCACGCTTTTTGGCGTCGATTGTTGGCTTTCTTTTTAATAAGTTTTAGCTATTTAAGCTGCATTGTGGCCTTCAAAGTGCACATGCTTTCTTGGGTCCATATTTGGGAAAGCCTTTGTTTGGCTAACAGCTAGAGTATGGGCCTGTTGTTAGTGAAGAGAAGCCATTTTGCTTTCTGGAAAAGCAAAAGCTGGGTGCAGGGCTCTGAATCTGGCTCAGAGCTGAGGACACAGACCCCACTCAGGGGCTCTTGGGAGCTGCATTTAGCTGTTGGACCCTGGGCACTGAGCCTGCAGCTGAACATACCCTCTGAGTAATTTGTATTCCCTCACCCAAACCTGACTGTCAAACAAGATGTGGTTTCTTCAGTTCCCCCATTTTTTTTTTTTTTCTTTGTTTCAGAAAGGAATGGGGGAGCTGTTCTGGAGGCAGGTGGGAGGGAAGAGTGTGAGTTGTGAATTCTGGGTTAAAGAGTTCTGGACCCCTCTTTTTAAGGCTCTGGCAATGATACTCAAACTCTACCTGGCATTAAGTTTGACTAAAATTGTAGTGTTTACTTTTAAAGTTTAATTTCATTTAAAATTTAATTAAAATTTTAATCAAAAAGTTTAAAAATATTGGTCAAATTTTATACTGCACTATTAGGACACTATAAAGAGTATTAGAGATACTCCTTTAATTCCCTTTTGAGCTCCTTGAAACAAAATAGACCTGTAGCAAAAGTTTCAGATGGGCGTTTGCGTAGGTGCTGCAGTACCTGGGTCTAGGGAGAACATGCAATTCCTCGGAATGAGTTCTGCAGAGACAGGGCTGCCAGCTGTAAGTGTGCCTGCAGGTCGGTGTTCTGAGCTCAGCCCTTCAGGAACTCTGCTCTTGGAGGTCTGAGACGGGACCTAGGAATCCACATTTTTGACGATGAGCTCCAGGTGACTGTTTTATCTTTGGCCTACTGATCTCACTCTGACTAGCTTGTCAAAAGAAGCAGCTAAGTGAAACCACATGATTTTTATTTTTTTCTTGTTACACTTTTTATATTGCCCCAAATGTCAACAGTGAATATGTATTTTTTACCACTTAAATTGAGAGGAAAAAACTGTTAAAACTATGATGGGAATGGGGTGTCTTGATTCATTGAATTTTTCATGAAGCCATTTTGTTCTACTCCTTATTTAAAAGAATAATCTTCATAAAGTCTCAGTTTGGTCTCCTGCCTTGATAGCTACAGGCTCATGAAATCAGTTAACCTCTCTGAGAAGCAAAGCATGTAAGCAGAGTGGTTAGTGTGTGGCTTTTATGCTGATAGCCTGCCTTGGTTCAAATCTCAGCTCTACCCCATGCTAGTTTTGTGATTATGGATAGGTTACCAAACCTCTCTGTGCCTCAAGGTTCCTCATCTATAAAATGGTGCTGTGAGAATAAATGTGCGTATCACACAGGGTCATTGCGAGGATTAAGTAGGCTAGTGTACTGCCTGGAATTTAGTTAACCTTCTGTGAGCATTAACTACAGTTACTTCCTTGGTGATTAGAAATCTTAACCTGTTTCAGCCTCATTACTCAGAATGTGGCTCCTGAGTATGCTATAGACATTCAAGTTGAGAAGGAACTGAGAACAAATATTCCAAGGCCCCCATCTACCCCTAGGGGCTGCTGCTGCTTTTTTAAAAATACTATTATATACACATATGGAGAGGAAATGGCAGCCCACTCAAGTATTCTTGCCTGGGAAATCCCATGCACAGAGGAGCCTGGCGGGCTGTAGTCCATGGAGTGCAAAGAGTCCGACATAACTTAGTGACCAAATAGCAACAAACAGATATATGGATAATTATTTATTTTCTTTGGTTGAATGCATAAAAATGCTAGGTTTTAGATTCTTATTGGTTGATAAATATTTCTGGATGGGAATGTGGTAAAATTTCTAAATTGAACATTTCTTTAGTAATCAGAAAAAGAAAACAATTTAAAAACAAAACTGGAAAGAAATAAAATGAGGGTTATGGGTTATGGCAAAAGGCTGTAATCATAGTGACAGCCCTCCGACCTTCTACTTTTCATCTGTATTTCAGGAGACTTATAAATCTGGCAAGTGAGTCTGTTTGTGTCATTGATAGAACAGGGTAAGGAGGGGTTTTAGCCGGCCTGTATGACATTTCACATATGTCTGCTTCTTTGCTTCACAGTTGCATTTTGACAGTTGTCTGATGAAGTGTATCTGGCTCAATTTTAGGCTGTATGAACAGCATCTTAGGCTGTAGAGTGTGTATGGATTGAGGGACCCACACTGCACTCTTCACATGTTGGATCCACCAGGGAGTCTGTGTTCATTTCTCAGCGCTCCATCTGAAGATGGAAACTGATACACAGACGTGTATTGAGGAACGTGATCAGGATGGTAAAGTTTAGATGTTTATTACCGCTCACGTCCAACAGGGCTTCCCTGGTGGCTTAGAAAGTAAAGAATCGGCCTACACTGCACGAGACCCAGGTTCGATCCCTGGATTGGGAAGATCCCCTGGAGAAGAGAATGGCTACCCACTCCAGTATTCTCACCTGGAGAATTCCATGGACAGAGGAGCCTAGCGGGCTACAGTTCATGGGGTCGAAAAGAGTCAGACACCACTGAGCGACTAACACTTTCATGTCCAACAACTTGTCATAGTTTCCTGAATTGTCTCCATCTTTGAGTAGAAAGAAAATGAGCTCCTCGAAAACTGACCATTCTCTGTTTAGCTGTGTGTTAGATGTTTGCAGGGCTGGTTCCTTTCTGGAGGCTCTCAGGAAGACTCTGTTTCCGTAACTTCTCCAGCATGAGAGGCTGTCTTCATCCTTTAGCTTATGACCCCTCATCACATTACCTTTGTTCCCTCTGCCCCATCCTCACCTGGCCTTCTGTCTGATCTCCTGCCTCTGTCTTCTAAAGGCCTTGTTACTACGTCAGATAAACCAAAATAATGTTATCTCAAGATCTTCAGTTTGATCACGTCTATAAAAACCCCCGTAGCCATATGAGGCAACATTTACAGATTACAGGAATGAGGACTTGAACTTCTTTGAGGAACCATTACTCAACCTACCAGGATCTTTTTTCCCCACAACATATGGTCGGCTCCACAGATGTTAATAATGTGAATGAAGGGAATAGGGTAATGATTGCGAGAATGGAGGAAGAGATGAACATCAGCATTTTCTCAGCATCCACCACGCACCAGGCAAAGGGTCAGCTGGGACACAGGGATGAACAGGCATTGTCTGTCCCTGTGGGGCTCATAATCCCGATGCAGGAGGCAGACACATCCTCTACCGAGTCTCACACAAACCACCAGAGGAAGTGGATGTCATTAATTCTGACTCACAGAAGCTAGATCTTCTAAGATGAGAGGAATCTAAGTAGTCTCTGCCTGTCCCAGACAGGAGGAACAACATAAGCAAAGGTGTCGAGGTGTGAAAGCGTGGCAGGATCAACATTCTGCAAAGAACAAAGAGAACAAGTTGAAGCCTGAGCCACCTGCCTGCCTGGATGAGGTTTATAGGAACGAATGGCTTCTTCAATGATAAGTTTAAATCTTCCAGGGAAAGAAAAGAGTGATAAGGGAAAAAACAAATGATAGGCAAATGTGCCAGTGTGTAAATTCCAGAATGAGAAAGGAAAACGAATCTCAAGCCTCATTTAAAGTGTGTGTACTTTTTGCTGTTTCTGTTGTTGCTGCTGAGAAAAAATTGGGCCCCAGACTAGGAATAAACTTCCTCCAGGTGGAGGAAAAGTGAAGTGCACCAAACAGTTGTAACTCAGGCTTTCACAGTTTATATCATCTATTTATTTTCCATCTTGGGAAATTTCACTTCTCTCTTGTCTTGTGGATGATAACCAGAGTGATGTCTAACATTTCAAATCCAAGTTTTATTTGACATGAAAGTTTTTGTAACATTTGTTCCCACCTGCCTCCGGGTCACATTTCTACTGGAGCCCATCTCTTCCTTCCTCCAGCTTTCTCTTCATCTTTTCTTCCTCCAGTGTAAGAAATCACAGAGCAGACAGCAGATCCCTCATTCTTAGCAATTCTGCTCCCAGGTGGCGTCTTGAGCTTGGCCCCGTGAACTCCCGGTCCCTTCCTGGCTAGGTGCCCTCACTCAGAGCGGTGTCTTCTCCCACCCGCCTGGGTCCGCCAGTCGGAGACCTCAGCGTCCCTTGGAGGTGGGCGTCCCTGTCCCGTGCCCGCCTTGCCCTTGCCAGATTCCCGAACTCCAAGAACTAAAAACATACTTAAGTCTTTGCTTCCCCTGCTGGCTGGCGCTCAAACTCATCTTGTCTCTTGTGACTGAAAAGGAGAGTCCTAGAAGGGGGTAAGACTGGTGCGTGGTCAGCCGCTGCCTGAGAGGCTCCTCCCAGACTTGTGTTCACCGCGGACTGAGGGCATCGCCATTCCTTCCCTGGGCTAACTCCTCTAGCCGTGCTCTGCCACACCCCGGCTCCTGAGTGGAATGGCAGGAGTCACGAAAAAAAACAAATGCAGGACGCGATTTTCATGAGGAAGTAAGTGCCTCACACAGGTGCGAGCTATCCTTTTCTCCTAAAATTAGAAAAATAATTGTTTAAAAAAATGATGCAGAGATTTATGAAGTTTACAGAGCCCCTTCCTACATTGTTGCAGTTCCATTCATCAGTTCACAGTCTGGGCGAGGTTTCTGTAGACCAGTTCTGTCTGGAGAACTTTCTCACTGAGGGAAGTATGCTCGGTCCGCATTATCCAATATGGCAGCCACTGGCCCCATCTGGCTGTTAGCACTTGAACGTGGCTAGTGCTACCAAGGAACTGAACTTTAGCCACATGTGGCTCACACTACTGTATCAAACAGCACAGAGACCTTTCTTTGTGTATGTACTAAAAAATACACACAATGGATGATTCTCTTTGGTTATTTTCCCACAAAGTTGCAACATATATATGTCCTGAAAATATGCTGTTTTAAATAACAGTCGATCTTGGAGAACTATCCATTTTTGTAATTATAGTTCGATCTCACTCTTTTAAATCATTGCATGGGATTCTGTGGAATGGATGGTTTTTAAAGTTATTTTTTTTGGCTGTGCTGGGTCTTCCTTGCTGCACAAGCTTTTCCATAGTTGCAGCGAACAGGGGCTACTCTCTAGTTGCAGTGTGCCGGCTTCTCATTGTGGGGGCTTCTCTTGTTGTGGAGCCCAGGCTCTAGGGCATGCAGGCTCAGTAGTTGCGGTTCCTGGGCTCTAGAGCACAGGATCAATAGCTGTGGCACACAGGCTTAGTTGCTTCATGGTTTGTAGGATCTTCCCAGACCAGGGATCAAACCCATGTCTCCTCCATGTCAGGCAGATTCTTTACCACTGAGCTCCCAGGGAAGTCCTAAAGTTAATTTTTTAAAAAATCAGGTATCACATTTCTGTGGTTCAAAATGTGAAAGTATATAAAGTGAAAGTGAAAGTCACTCAGTCGTGTCTGACTGTTTGTGACCCCATCGACTATACAGTCCATGGAATTCTCCAGGCCAGAATACTGGAGTGGGTAGCTTTTCCCTTCTCCAGAGGATCTTCCCAACCCAGGGATTGAACTCAGGTCCCCCACATTGCAGGCAGATTCTTTACCAGCTGAGCCACAAGGGGAGCCCCAAAGTATATAAAGGACATAACAAACAAAATCTTCCTCCTATTCTTGTCCTCATCCTTTCTGCTTCTCACATGGGAAGCAATTAGTGTTAATTTTCTTGGAAATCTTTCATAGATATTCTGTGCATATACAAGCAAATATACATACTTTTTAATAAAATACCATGATTAATTTTTCTAATTTATTTTTTATTGTAGTTCATTTACAGTCTTGTTAGTTACATATATATACATTCTTTCAAAATATTCTTGTTTATTGTAGGATATTGAATATAGTTATTTGTGCTATTCAGTAGAACCTTGTTTTCCATTCTGTATATAAAAGCTTACATCTGCTAACCACAGCCCCCATGTCCATCTCTCTCCCAACCGTCTCTCCCTTGGCAACCACTAGTCTGCTCTCTATGTCTGTGATTCTGTTCCTGTTTTATAATAAGATAGGTTTGTTTGTGTCATATTTTATGTTCCATATATAAATGACATCATTAAAATATCATAATTTATTTGACCATTTCTTTACATAGAAATCTCCCTCTTTTTACAAGTTCCTATAAGGCTAAGGAACTTAGCCTTACTGTCTAAATACTGATGGATTGATTTAGTATTTATTGAATATGTTGTATGGGCTATGCATCATTTTCATTGACCATTTCTATTATCAATAACTTATTGAATATTAATACTGCTTCCCTTTGCTTATAATGAAGGTAGAATTTCCTAGCTCAGTTATTTCTGATTACACTTTAAACTTGTTTTCCTGTCTTCCTGAGGGATGTTGGTTGGTCAGCCCATATTCTGTCGCTTGGGAGTCCAGGCCCTAGGTTATGGCTGAGGCTGGGAGTAGGGACAGTGAGAAGCTGTTTGCTGGCGTATTCATGGTGTCTTGATCAGCACACTGAGTGTGCTCTGTTCATCAAGCCAGCCTGGCCCAGGCCACAGAGACCCAGGAAGAGCAGCAAAAGCAGGTGAAAGGGAGGTAGCGCCTAAACAGAAGCATCCTAAAGTTGACCATCTACAGTTGTGCAGAAACTAAGGCCAGAGGATATCTTAAAGTAGGATTGAAATTAGTTATGACTGTAGATTCTTACAGTGGGCAAAAAGAGAATGTCTTGATGAAAGCTTGTCATCAGTGTCACTCACTAAACCTTTCAGTGACTTCCCAGTGCCCTCCAGACAAACATCAACTCCATAAATACCAGCAGGGTTTACCAGCCCATCACCTCAGACACCTGTGTCCTCTGAGTCCTCAATGGACACCACCTCCCGACCTGAGCAGGTCCCCGGGCCACACTGTACTTCTCGTGGTTCCTCAAAAGTGCTGCACTTCTCGTGGTTCCACACTGTACTTCTCGTGGTTCCTCAAAAGTGCTGTACTTCTCGTGGTTCTTCCCTCAGGTGTTTGTGCATGCTCCACCCTATGTGTAGCTCCTCTTTTTAGCTCCACTTCAGTTTTGCCAGCTCCAGCCCATCCTCTGGGTCTCTGCTCAGTTGTCTCATCCTCCAGGATGCCTCCCTCATCCCTCTGAGGAGGGGTTAGGTGCCCCCCAACACTGTTCTTATCACACTGAGTGTACCACTCTCACCCCTGCTGTATCCTCGCCTCATTCTAGACTCTAGCTGACCTTGGATCAACTCTGTGAGGCCGGGAACCGTGTCTCCTCGTTCATTATTTTACCACCAGCCGCCAGCGCAATGCTTATCAATGTGTGTTGAATGAGTGGATGGATCCAGGGAAAGGCAATGTGTCTTGGGTGTGTGTGGTGGTGGGGTGAGGATGGAGGGTGTGTTCTACCTGGGTATTTTGCACATGTGTACATCCGTCATATGTCTGTGGATCAAAGTGGAGACTGTGGAGGTGGAAGAGGAGCAGCTTGAGCTCTGGTGGAATTTAGAATCAAGTCTTCATTTGACAAATGATGTCCTCTGGTTTTGGGCAAGTCATTACACTCAGCGAATCTCAGTTTCCTCATCTAAAAGACAGGACTGAGAATCTGATGAGATAATATATGCAAAGGGCTTTTAAAATGGAAAACAAATACTGTAATTATCCTGCAGTTTAGACAGTGGTGCTCAAAAAGGGCTGAATGACCCCAAAGGCTGTATTTACTGATACACAGTGAATCTGATGCCGCCTCGTAGACCTCACCCACAGCCATATTGGAGGGAAAAATCAGAAGAGCTGTTTCCCTTACGTGACCCTCCCCCACGGCCTGTGCCTCCCGCAGCCCTGCCAGCTTCAGCCACCCACTCCCAGCAGAGGTACTTCGCAACCTTGCCGTATGTCGTGAAGGTGCACCCTGGGGCTCCAGTGGTGCCCTGGTCACTCAGCACCAGGATCAGCCTGGACCAAGGCAAACACAGAGATGAGTGAACCAGACGCTAACACGTCATGTTTGAGCTGAAAGCATCTTAGGAAATCGCTATGCAAACCTCTTATTTAACTCATAGAGAACCTGGGACCCTGGGGACTACGGTCATTTGCCCCAAAAGATGCAGCTGGCCCAGTGTGGTTTTCTGGCTGCTTATTGGTGTTGGCCACAAATCACGGGTCAGTGTGTTTCTCAGAACCATCCAGCGTCAGGGATCTGAGATGGGAGAAGAGGCGCAGATGGTGATGCCCTTAGGAGAGAAGGAGGATTCATAAGACCACCTCACAGCTTAAGGAAAATACCTCTTGTTGTATAGCTGGTTACAAGAATGACACATAATTACTGTCATAGAATGGTGTCAATATTTAAGTTTAAAAGTTTACAAAACAGCATATGAAATATATATAATTCCATTTTGGTAACTATGTATGTAAGAAAAATCATGAAGGAATATGCTCAAAACATTAACGACGGCTTTCTCTAGATGAATCCTTTTCTCTTTCTTCGGCATACTTTGCTGGTTTGCTGTGTTGTCTGAGGTTTTGTTTGTTTTCTAATGATAAACACATACAATGTCTATACTTTGATAAAACAATAAGGTATTTTCATTTTTGTAAGAGCATACGTATTATCTAAATTATTTCAGCTTTCTTTACTCTGATTTTGTGTTTGATGATCAGACATCTTTTGTCATCTGTAGCTTGCTTTCCTGTGCAATGCCCTCATCTATATAGAGCCTAGACCTAATTCTGAATTCCTATGAAAAATGGTGAAATTGCCCTTTGACTTTACAAAGTCATCCCCTCAGAACTTGGTTTCAGAAAACAGATCACTCTCAGATGGACTAGCCGAATTCAGGTTCCGATTCTGCCAAGCAGACAAAGAGCCCCACCTATGATGACTCCACAGAGGCCCATGCACACACCCTTTGAGGCCCTTCCCACACATCAGCTGGACTCAGTCCTTACAGCCGCTGCTTGGGCTTCAGGGTAAAGCAGTCTTGGGAACCTTTGGCAGTGAATCCCTGAATCTCCAACATGGGGTGAGAGCTTCAGTTTGAGGTTGTACAAAAGTATGGCTGGCTGCTCTGGCCACAGGCTGACACTCCTAAGAGACTTAGATGATACCGAAAGAGTGTGAGATAAACTGGGGGGAGGGGTTTGTAAAGGTGAAGTTCGAGCTACCAGAAGGACAGAGAACCTGCAGGGGACTGGGGATTGGGGATTAACTAACCCCTAGATGGCACCTTACAGAGTGATTGCACCAAATCATCTCTTATCCCTCACAGCCCTGAGAGTAAGATGAAGCAGGTCATTATTACACCTGCTTTCTCCAAGGACACAAAACTAGTCACCCCAAATCTGTGGCCTTTACTTACTGCTCACTAGCATGTAAGATTTATGTGCATCAAGTTCATGTTTAAAGCTATAGCTTGGGTATCAGAAGATCTAGGTATTTGTAGATTACAAGTCCTTGTGGGATCCCCTTCATCTTGCTGAATGTTAGCTTCCTCATCTGTAATTTGGGAATAATAATACCTGTTTAACTTGCCCCCAAGAGCTTGGGTTAGGGGCTCTTCCAGAAATAGTTGCCTGGAGGACCATATTTTAATCCTAAGAGATTGACCTTGCCTGCTTATTTCAAAGGATATTTAAGTACAAATAATTTTAAATCCGTGCTGTGCTTTTCACATAGCAGGGGCTACTGGAGGGAGGGAGGGAGGACCCCCTCCCACCAACACTGCTTAAGCCAGAACACTCTGCTTTCTTCATTGCCCTTTTTTCCTATGCTTCAGGGTGAAATTTATCTAAAGAAAGCACTTCATGCTTTAAAAAAGAAAGTCTGAAAACCACTACTACTTAAATCTTCAAATCACCAAACTTTGTCTCATGGTCAGCCACCCAGCCAACTATTTATCTCCCATGCCCACTCCTGACCTCACTAATACCTCCTCTCTGAGGTCTGCTGCCCTGGGTTTGCTCTGGAGCCCTTCCTCTGGGCAGTCCAGGTGTTGTGTTGTGTTGTGTCTTGTTTGGAGACAAGACGTTTCACAGAGCCTGCAGAATACATATGCAAAGCCAGTTCTGAGAGGGGGGGTCAACTCTGATATGTAATGTGCTGTTTTATGTTTTATATTTTCAATGGAAACAGTAAAGAAATGAGGCAGAGCTGAAGGGCTGGCCTTATTGACACTTCTCTAAATTTCTATGAGTAATCCTCAGCCTTTTCACCATCGTGGGACTTGCCTGGTGGCTCAGACGGTAAAGAATCTGCCTCCGATGAGGGAGACCGGGGTTCACTCTCTGGATTGGGAAGATCCCCTGGAGAAGGGAATGGCTACCCACTCCAGAACTGCCTGGAGAATTCCGTGAACAGAGAAGCCTGTCCATGCGGTTGCAGAGAGTCATACAGGACTGAGCAACTTTCACTTCACTTTTCTTCAGTTTTTCTCCACTGTGGATATAAATGTTTCTTATGTGAACACTGGCAACATAGAATACTTTCTGACACTACAGGTCTATCCCAGTGAATGTTTGATTAGAGGAAAAGAGAGGAAAAAAGGAAGGGTGATAGGAAGGAAGAATGAAATTGGAAGTTGGCACAGAAAAGTAACTTTAGAATTTTTGAAGTGGCCAACCTAGGTTGAAGTCCTGTTTTTGCCAATGATGTTTTGTGTGACATGGAATAACATATATCAGTTTGTTTTTTTTTTTAATGTCTTATCTTTGGCTGTGCTGGGTCTTTATTGCTGCTCCGGCTTTCTCTAGTTGTGGTGTGCGGGCTTCTCACTGCAACAGCTTCTCTTGTTGCTGAGCACAGGCTCTAGGCATGTGGGCTTCACCAGTTGCAGTGTATGGGCTCAGTAGTTGTGGCTTCCCAGCTCTAGAGCACAAGCTCAGTAGTTATGGCACATGGGTTTAGTTCCTTCTCTGCATGGGGGATCTTCCCAGACCAGGGACCGAACCCATGTCTTTTGCATTAGCAGGTGGATTCTTTACCACTGAGCCACCAGGGGAGCCCAGTATATCTGTTTTTGTTGTTGTTTAGTCGCTAAGTCAAGTCCAACTCTATTGTGACCCCATGGCCTATAGCTTGCCAGGCTCCTCTGCCCATGAGATTTTCCAGGCACGAATACTGGAGTGGGTTGCCATTTCCTTCTCCAGGGGATCTTCCTGACCCAGGGATCGAACCCACGTCTTCTGCATTGTGGGAGGATTCTTTACCACTGAGCCACCAGGGAAGCCCATATCCGTTTCATGAGGATAAAAATATTTGTTTCATAGACCTCACAGGGATGCTGTGTGGATGGCTGAAACCATGAACAGGAAGGGACTTTCAGATTTCAGTTAAGAGGCCATTGTTTTTCCCCAGCTGAAGACTCTATCATCAATTTTTTTTTTTCAGTGTTCTTTGAACAGATGGTTTGAAGGATTAGGGTCTTTCCCTCTTTCATTTTAATTTTGAAGCTTGAAACTAAACCCAGCTGTTTCTACAGTTTTCAAATGCTAGGTCTCAATGGGTTTTCACCAGGTAGAATTTAAAATTGACATAAACTATGTCCATTGGAACTCTTGAATAATGATGAGAATAAAGATAACACTACTGACAGAGGAGTTTCACTCTAATCTTTTAAAAAAATACATCACCTAATAATTTGAATTTTGCCTTGAATGTAACTTTTCCACTCTGCCAATGCAGGTAAGATTGATTTTTCATGAACCTTGCATTATTTAGAAAAACGAAACATTTTACTTCACGATTAACTAATTTAGTTTCGCAGGGCCTAAAGAAATGATAGTTTCCTTTTTTCCTGGCTAACACACCAAATTTCCAAATGAAACAGATTATTTACATATTTTATTTAGACTTCTTAAGCCAACTAGGACTTTTTTATACTTGCGTACTCTTAATTAAATGCTCTCTCTCATTTATGACTTACTTTGAGTTAAACATTCAAATCTCTATCTAAAAGATTTTAAAACTAAGCTCAGCTGGTGTGGAGTAGTAAATTCAATGAGCAAATATTTCTGGGAAATAAATGTGAGAAGTGATGAAAACAACCTAAGCTACATTCCAGTATTGGACGGACATCCATCTCTTGGTCCAACAACATGCCTGTTATTATTATTTTTTTTACATACAGGTCACATTGCTCCCCCAAAAATTCCTTTTCAAAATAAGCTATGCTGCTGATCTAGTCTATCTTGGGACTCATTGTTAAAAAATTCTTCCCTTCTTTGGGGCAATACCAAACAAACATTAACAACTGTGGAGCAGATGTTCTAACTGAAGATTCCAAAGCTGGGCTCAGACATACCCCGACCAGAACCCCAACCACAGAGATTAATCTTTGGTATGGGTGCTATGAGATAAAAGCACCTTCTGGATTTCAGCACATATTTTTATAAAACATACTCTAGAAGGTTTTTTTTGTTTGTTTTAAGGACTGAAAAGACCCTGATGGTGGAAAAGATTGAAGGCGGTAAGAGAAGGGGACAACAGAGGATTAGATGGTTGGATGGTCTCACTGACTCATGGACATGAGTTTGAGTAAACTCCGGGAGTTAGTGATGGACAGGGAGGCCTGGAGTGTTGCAGTCCATGGGGTAGCAAAGAGTCGGACATGACTGAGCAACTGAGGTGAACTGAACTGACTTGAGAAGGTTTTTTTGTTTGTTTTAAGGACTGGGTCAAAAAGTTCTTTCATTTTGTGAGCCCAAGTATCATACAAGTGCTTATGTTTGGTGTTTGGGTTTTAAACACCAAACAAAGTAAACAGAAATGCTTTCTGTTCCACTATTCTATTTTTTTATTTTTTATTTTTTAAATAAGATGATTTCTCTGCTGCTTTTTTTTTTTTGATGGACAGTATTAAGAAATCATTGTACATTGTAGCATAAGGCTTTTTAAGACGATGAATTTTGCTATATTATGTGAATTGCAGGATAGCAAAGAAGACAGTTCCTACCTTCTATCTAAGTACCCATACAAAGTCATATGCAACCCAAACACTGTGCTCCCTATTTCTTCATTTAACCAACAAATGTTTCAGTTCAGTTCTGTTCAGTCACTCAGTCGTGTCCGACTCTTTGTGACCCCATGAATCGCAGCACGCCAGGCCTCCCTGTCCATCACCATCTCCCAGAGTTCACTCAGACTCACGTCCATCGAGTCCGTGATGCCATCCAGCCATCCCATCCTCTGTCGTACCCTCCTCCTCCTGCCTTCAATCCCTCCCAGCATCAGAGACTTTTCCAATGAGTCAGCTCTTTGCATGAGGTGGCCAAAGTACTGGAGCTTCAGCTTTAGCATCATTCCTTCCAAAGAAATCCCGGGGTTGATCTCCTTCAGAATGGACTGGTTGGATCTCCTTGCAGTCCAAGGGACTCTCAAGAGTCTTCTCCAACACCACACTTCAAAAGCATCAATTCTTTGGCGCTCAGCCTTCTTCACAGTCCAACTCTCACATCCATACATGACCACTGGAAAAACCATAGCCTTGACTAGACGGACCTTAGTTGGCAAAGTAATGTCTCTGCTTTTGAATATACTCTCTAGGTTGGTCATAACTTTTCTTCCAAGGAGTAAGTGTCTTTTAATTTCATGGCTGCAGTCACCATCTGCAGTGATTTGGGAACCCAAAAAAATAAAGTCTGACACTGTTTCCACTGTTTGCCCATTTATTTCCCATGAAGTGATGGGACCGGATGCCATGTTCTTCGTTTTCTGAATGTTGAGCTTTAAGCCAACTTTGTCACTCTCCTCTTTCATTTTCATCAAGAGGCTTTTTAGCTCCTCTTCACTTTCTGCCGTAAGGGTGGTGTCATCTGCATATCTGAGGTTATTGATATTTCTCCCAGCAATCTTGATTCCAGCTTGTGCTTCTTCCATTCCAGCGTTTCTCATGATGTACTCTGCATATAAGTTAAATAAGCAGGGTGACAATATACAGCCTTGACGTACACCTTTTCCTATTTGGAACCAGTCTGTTGTTCCATGTCCAGTTCTAACTGTTGCTTCCTGACCTGTATACAGGTTTCTCAAGAGGCAGGTTAGGTGGTCTGGTATTCCCATCTCTTTCAGAGTTTTCCACAGTTTATTGTGATCCACACAGTCAAAGGCTTTGGCATAGTCAATAAAGCAGAAATAGATATACAAATGTTTGTAGATATTCTAACATTGACCTAGTGCCAAAACATCCTGTCTCCTATCTTTAGTTAGCCTTTAATTGTAAAAGTTTGAAAAGAACCATGATTTGGCTCTTCCTGCATACTATAATCTAGTCCATTAGATCAGATTAATGGAGATAGAGTGATTCAGCTGGGGAGGCTGGAGGATGATGATACTGAGGAAACTGTAGTGTTGTTAGAGGAAGAGTCAATCCATGAAGGTCCAGATTCTAGCCCTGAACCGAGTGGGTCTTTCCACCTCATTAGATGGGGAGGGAAATGAGAAATAGTCCACACGATGAGATCAGCAAGGAATCTCCCCTGACGGGGAGACTCAAGGGACGGGAACTAGAATCATCCAAGGGCATCATTAAGCCCAGACAGACAGCTTTCTGTGTATGGTTTGGTAAATTCCTTGTTTACTACTCAGGGAATCCTACATTTCCATCCCTGAACAAGAGCTTTGCCTTCTACGTAATATAATTTCAGATCCATCAGTTGTTTTCACACAATATCTAGTGTTAAATTTCTTGAAGGATACTTCTGTAGTCTTCATTCTATCAGATCCTCAAACAAAACCAAAGGAAGCCTGCTTTATATTTTCACTGCTGCATAAGGATCTCAGGAACACACAGCACGTAGACGTGAAGCCTTCTTGGTTGTCTCCTACCCCTCTCCCCATAGAAAAGGAATGGGCTCCTAATAAGGGAGCCCATTTTGTTAAGCCTTTCTAAAAGCATTTCCCAATCCATAATCATCTGCTTGAGGTGAGATATAAAATACTGCTATCAACAGCCATGGACTAAACAGAAACATGTTGAGTTCCTTTTGAACATCTAATCTCCATGATTAGAAACTATTCTCCTGATAAATACATTTATTGTAAAAGAAATTTTTGTGGTGCCATTACCTTACCGTTGACTTCCTTATCTCCTTTCCTAAGTATGTTTAGAATGTATTCTTTCCTTTGCCATTAAAAGTTGTATTCCAATCTTGGTCCCTTCCACCCATGAATCGGCATGTCCTTGCCAATCAGGAATCAGCTACAATCACATCATTTCCTTTTTGTGTATTCTAATACTCAGATATTTGTCCCTCCTCTCGTCCACCAAAGGCATGCCCTTCCTTTTCATTAGTGTATTGGATGCATAAAAATTGTCCATTCCTGAAACCCTCCTACACTGCAGTCAGATTCTCTACCCCTGAGCTATATATCCCCACAACCTAACCCTCTTACACTGTTGGTGGGAATGTAAGTTGGTGCAGCTATGCAGCCACTATGGAAAAGAGTGTGGCGGTTCCTCAGAAAACTAAAAATAGAATTACCATATGATCCAGCAATCCCATTCCTATAGGACAAAACTATAATTCAAAAAGATACATGACCCCTACGTTCATAGCAGCAGTGTTCACAATAACCAAGACATGGTGGTGGGGGTTTAGTTGCTAAGTCGTGTCCAACTCTTTCGACCCCATGGACTGTAGCCTGCCAGGCTCCTCTGTCCATGGGATTCTCTAGGCAAGAATACTGGAGTGGGTGGCCATTTCCTTCTCCAGTGGAAGAAGACATGAAGACAACCTAAATGCCCATCGACAGATGAATGGGCAAAGAAGATGTGGTACAGATATACAATAGAATACTACTCAGCCATGAAAAAGAATGAAATAATGCCATTTGCAGCAACAAGACGCAACTAGAGATTATTGCACTAAGTGAAGTCAGAAAGAAAAAGACAAATACCATATGATATCACTTACATGTGGAATCTAACTATGGCATGAATGAACCTAACCACAAAACAGAATCAGACTCACAGAGAACAGACTTGTGGTTGCCAAGTTGGGGGGGGGTGGGGGTCAGGAAGGGAAGGACTGGCAGTTTAGGGTTAGCAGATGTAAACCATTATATATAGGATAGATAAACAATAGGGTCTTACAGTATAGCACAGGGAACTATATTCAATATCCTGTGATAAACCATGATGGAAAAGAATATGTTTAAAAAAGAATCTTAAATGGGTATAACTGAGTCACTTTGCGGTACAGTAGAGATTGTTACAAAATTATAAATAACTATTTCAATTAAAATTTTTTTATTGCCCATCCCCATTAATTCCCACATACCCTTTAAATTATGGAAAATCTTTCATTTAATAGAAAAATTGCTCAAGTACCTCTTACCTTCTTTCACCCAGGTCTGGTGACTTCCTATTCATATATATATATAAATGAAATTGCTACTATATATATATATTTATATTTAAGAATATATATATCCATAAAACATACATTATATATATCTTACAGAGATAAAAGATTTTGAAATATTCAATATTAAAATTAATGATACATGCTTATCCTCATTGTACAGAAACTGGGAAATATTTAAGTGTTTTAGAAAGAAAAAAGTGCTTGAGTTAATCTCACCATACAAATCCTTCCAGGATTTTTTTTCTACGTATATTTTCCACATAATTGTATATTGCATATATCTAATGTATCTTGCTTTCTCCCTTAGCATTATAACTTGTCTTTATTCTAATTACCAAACTATACTTTTAACATTATTTTAAGGCTCTGTAATATTTCATCATATAAATGTACCAGTTTATTTACTCCTCCCCATACTGACATTTAGATTATATATATATATATATTAATATTATAAAGAAGGCCACGGTGAATATTTCGAGGCATATGGCTCTTTGGTTATGTTATAATATTTCTTTGGAGGAGATTCCTAGAAGTAAAATTACTGGATTATAAGGTGTATTATTAGTCACGACTTTTTTGGTTGGGAGTAAAGGAACTCAAACTACTAAAAAAAGGGTGGGGCGGGGAGCAGGCCAGTGATTACTGATTCATATATGCAAACTTGAGCAAAGGCAAGAGTGGGGGTAGGGGTGCTTGACCTCTGGAGGCTGGGGCCTGAGACTAGTAGCTTTTCCCTGTCTCTGTAATGGCCTAATAGCATTTATCTTTCAGAGATAAGTGTAAATAGAGATAATGCAATTCAAGTGCCTAACCCACAGTGACAACCCTGCCCCATCTTACACGTTTGGGGGAGGGGGCGTAATATTTTGTTTATAAAGTTGTCTTGCCTGGTGGTTAAGCTTTTCACCCATCACCCCTCCTGGTCCCCTTTCTCCTTCTGGCCGGCTGTGTTCCTTGGATGCCCCCACCCCGTGCCCGCCAGCTCCATCTTTGTTTCCACTCCGACCGTCCTGCCCAACCATCTCTGACCCCAGCCGCCCACCACAGTGCTGGGAGGCCGACGTGGAAAACAAAGGAATCTCTGAGGGAAAGCCCGCTAGTCTGGGAAGGACAGGCCGAGAAGGGGATATACGAGGAGGGTTTTTTTCGGCGGAGCACTCACTTCACTCCATTTCCCTCTCTGCCTGCTCCTCTGTCGTTCGCTTGCTCACCTGGATTTAGGTGAGACCCGCGCCGGGCACCTTGTCGGGGTGGGACAGGCCCAGCCGGCCCCAGGCCGCTGGGTCCTGCGACCCCCTCCCCTTCCCCGTGCCCGCCCCCCCTCTCCAATCCACATCGCAGCCCTGCCCCCTCCTCCACCCCCCTGCCAGCCGAAGAGGGACACCGCCCTAAAAGCCCTTGGGACCCGAGAGAGCACAGCCGCTCTCGGTACCCCTTCGGGCGGCATCTTCATCTTTACTATATAGTTAAGGCCACGTTCCTTCGGATCCCTCTCAAAAGGAACAATGACACTGCCTTCGCCCTGCGCCACGACTTCCTCTCCCGCCACTCCGCCCACGGGTTTCTGATCCTCTTTAGCGTCGGGAACCTGACCCCCTGCGGCTGCGGGGAAAGCTCTGCGCCCCCGCGCGCCTTGCCAAGCTTCCCAGACGCCTCGAACCGCACTGAGTCACCCGACGCCCGGCGGACCCCTGGGCACCGCCGCCTTCCCCGCAGGAAGCGGGGATCCCCGGGCAACCAGAGGCCCCATCTCCCCCGAGGTCCCTGGAGCTCACGTCCGGTCGGTGAGGCCTCGGCAGAGGGTGGGATCCTCACCCCCAGGGCCATGGAGCCGACCCGCACACAGAGCAAGAACGGAGGGAGGAGGGACGCCCTGAACACCAAAATGGGCTTTTATTTGTTTGTTTTCTTAACCACACACAGGAAGAAGGAAAACCCGTCAGATAACAGGAAAGGAAAAATGAGAGGAGATGCATTAGAACTTTAGGAAATTGTTTTAATTGCCTCATGTGATATACTATCAATTGATAGAGGGAAGCCGGTGGAAACACCAGTGGGGGCTGGCCAAAGGCCTGGCCTGGCCTGGCCATCTGGGGCGGGACAGCGGTCCAGGCTGGATCTCACTGGCTGGAGGCTCTTGGGCAGGTCCTCTGGGCTTCAGGGTCTCAGGCAAAATCGAGTGAATCTTTACCAGAAAATGTTTACATCACTTCTGTGATTCGTATCCTTCCTTTCAAAGGGAGGGACTAACTTTATTATATGGACTGCAGGGAGATCCAACCAGTCCATTCTAAAGGAGATCAGTCCTGGGATTTCTTTGGAAGGACTGATGCTAAAGGGGAAACTCCAATACTTTGGCCACCTCACGCGAAGAGTTGACTCATTGGAAAAGACTCTGATGCTGGGAGGGATTGGGGGCAGGAGGAGAAGGGGATGACAGAGGATGAGATGGCTGGATAGCATCACCGACTCTATGGACATGAGTTTGAGTGAACTCCAGGAGTTGGTGATGGACAGGGAGGCGTGGCATGCTGCAGTTCATGGGGTCGCAAAGAGTCGAACACAACTGAGCGACTGAACTGAACTGAACTTTGGTCTTCAGCTATAGTGAGAGACTTTCTTTTGCTCTCCTAGCCTGGCATTTTAATACATACTAGTATATGTAATTTGGCTCCAAAGTCCCTACAGATGGTGACTGCAGCCATGAGATTAAAAGACGCTTGCTCCTTGGAAGAAAAACTATGACAAACCTAGACAGTGTATTAAAAAGCAAAGATAGCCCTTTGCCAACAAAGATTCATATAGTCAAAGCTATGGATTTTCCAATAGTCATGCACAGATTTGAGAGCTAGACCAGAAAGAAGGCTGAGCACTAAAGAATTGATGCTTTTGAACTGTGGTGCTGGAGAAGACTCTTGAGAGTCTCTTGGACAGCAAGGAGATCCAACCAGTCAATCCTAAAGGAAACCAACCTGAATATTCATTGGAAGGACTGATGCTGAAGCATCAGTGCTTTGGCCACCTGATGCAAAGAGCTGGCTCACTGGAAAAGATCCTGATGCTTGGAAGGGCTGAGGGCAGGAGGAGAAGAGGGCGACAGAGGATGGCTGGGTATCATGACCAATTTGATGAAAGTGAATTTGAGCAAACTCCGAGAGAGAGTGAAGGACAGGGAAGCCTGGTATGCTGCAGTCCATGGAGTCACAAAGGGTCAGATATGACTGAGCGACTGACCAACAAACAACAATGTAGGTTTGGACTATTGATGCTGTTTTTTCCATGTGCCCTCTCCTTCATCCTTGCCCTTCCCTCCAGGTGGGACCCCCGAAGAGACAGAGAAGGTACACTCATGAATGAAAAAGAAAAGTTGACATCAGGGACATTCTGCTACTCTTAGTCGCCTTTCTTCAAATATGTGAGGTTCCTGCCATCCTTGCTTTTTAAAAGTGATCAAGTTCCATGCAAGCCCAATGTGGTTGGACTCTGTTATCTGCTATCTTCTCTGTTATCTGTATGTGCTACTGCTGCTGCTAAGTCACTGCAGTTGTGTCCGACTCTGTGCGACCCCATAGACGGCAGCCCACCAGGCTCCCTCATCCCTGGGATTCTTCAGGCAAGAACACTGGAGTGGGTTGCCATTTCCTTCTCCAATGCAGGAAAGTGAAAAGTGAAAGTAAAGTCGCTCTTAGCGACCCCATGGACTGCAGCCTACCAGGCTCCTCCACCCATGGGATTTTCCAGGCAAGAGTGCTGGAGTGGGGTGCCATTGCCTTCTCCATATCTGTATGTAGTCTGAGGCAAAATGAATGCTGTAGAGTTTTTTCTGTTCTTTGTTTCCACCTTTTGAGAACATGCCACCTTCTTTAGCTCCCATCCATCTTCAGGACATTAAATATTCTTAATTTACTTCAAATCCTCCTAGCACACAGGCAGAGCCCTTGGAAAAGTATGGACTATGTAACATATTTATCTGTGGTTTCATCACAGTTTTAAGACTTCAACTGGCCTTTCTTGAAAACAGTCCTTTATTCTGAAATTGTGTTCTTTAAAACTTTATTTACTTTGAACTGTCCATTCTGCTATGGAATAATAATGTTTTATTATTGTTTTTAGTTGATGTCCTCTCTCAGAAAAATACAGAATCAGTGAACCAATGTGAATCCTCTGAAATAATTTATAATTGATTTGTGAAAACCAGAAATCAGGCACTGTTGTTCTGTTCAACATCTGGTTCAAATCAAGATGGTGGGACCTTCTTATTGCCCCTCCCATGGGCATTTGCATCTATTCAAAGAAACTGCCAGAATGAGAACCTCAAAGAATTTCTCTCTCTCTCTTTCTTTTTTTTTTGACAGGTACACACTGCTTTGTTTTTGGTTGTGTTGGGTCTTCGTTGCTGCATGTGGGCTTTCTCTAGTTGCCGCGAGCAGGGCCTTCTCCTTGCAGTGCACAGGCTTCTCATTGTGGTGGCTTCTCTTGTTATGGAGCACAGGCTCTAGTTGCAACTTGCTGGCTCTAGGGCCAGTGGCCTTCCATAGTTGCGGCACAGCAGCTCATTGGTTGCGGCTCGCAGGCCCTAGAGTATGCAGGCTTCAGTAGTTGTGGCGCGGGCTCAGTTGTTACTCAGCATGTGGAGTCTTCCCAGACCAGGGGTAGAACCCGTGTCCCTGGCATTGGCAGGCACATTCTTATCCACTGCGCCACTAGGGAAGTCCTCAAAGAATTTCTAAGGAGGGATGTGAGGAAAATCTATTTGGGCAAAAATGCCTTTCTGGACTCTCTCCACAGCTAGCGCTTAGTCTGGTTAAAGGCACTACAGTTGTATCTGTTCTTAACTTCTGGCATTTGGCAATTAACCTGACTTTTGGTGGACCACCCCTTTTAGTAAAACAGAGAACCTATTTCAAATGTGCCAGAGTCTTTTGGTCTTTCAGTTTACACATTAGCAGAATGACTAATGAAGATGCTATGCTTTTCCTTAAAAGGTGAAAATAGGGCATGTGGGTAAGCAATAAGTAATAGTTTTCAGTAGAAGTGTATTGTGATCTTACGTCTTACCATCTTAAATTGGGCCTCATTGGTTAATATTTATCGAATACTCACAGGGTGTTTGGTGACAATTAAAATATCCTCAAGCCACAGAATTACTGCCTTAATGTGCAGTGAGGTCTATTGAGATCTGTTGAATGGCACTTAGCCACGTCAGTACAGACACTGCACGGTCATACCCATTCCTTTGGGATGTTAAAGATCAAACTTTGCTTAAAATTGTTTGCTTAGATTTGGGAAGTAGGGGAAAGGCAGATTTTTTAAGTTGGAAATGAACATCCTAAGACTTCTTGCCAGGATGTCCCACCAGTTCTCAAGCACATTGTTCAGTTGCTCAGTTGTGTCAGACTCTTTGCAACCCCATGGACTGCAGCACGCCAGGCCTCCCTGTCCTTCACCATCTCACAGCTGCTGCTGCTGCTGAGTCACGTCAGTCGTGTCCAACTCTATACGACCCCATAGATGGCAGCCTACCAGGCTCCTCCGTCCCTGAGGTTCTCCAGGCAAGAATACTGGAGTGGGTTGCCATTTCCTTCTCCAGTGCATGAAAGTGAAGTCGCTCAGTTGTGTCCGAGTCTTCATGACCCCATGGACTATAGCCTACCAGGCTCCTCCGTCCATGGGATTTCCCAGGCAAGAGTACTGGAGTAGGTTGCCATTGCCTTCTCCACACCATCTCCCAGAGCCTGCTCAAACTCATGTCTATTGAGTCGGTGATGCCATCCAACTGTCTCATTTTCTGTCGTCCCCTTCTCCTCCTGCCTTCAATCTATCCCAGCATCAGGGTCTTTTCTAATGAGTCAGCTCTTTGCATCAGGTGGCCAAGTATTGGAGTTTCAGCTTCAGCATCAGTCCTTCCAATGAATATTCAGGTTGATTTCCTTTAGGATTGACTGGTTTGATCTTGCAGGCCAAGGGACTCTCAAGTCTTCTCCAGCACCATAGTTCAAAGGCATCAATTCTTTGATGTTTGTTCAGGCATATTAGTACCCTCCGATTTTAAAAACACTTTAACACATGACCTCTGTTGACATTCCCCAAGATCCTGTGACTCCAGGAGGCAGACTGGAGAGTATTGTTGCTCACACTATACAGAGAAGGAATTTAAGCGGCTTGCCCAAGGCCACATTGCTGGGTGGGGAGTCTGCTCAGTTTCCCCTCCCACTGCCCTCCTGCCTCCTTCAGCTGTCTTCTTCACTCTGTGTAGTCCTCCACGACGGAGGCGAGTACAGGGCACTTGAGCCAGGGGATAACGGGTAGAGGGGAAGCCACTTCTGGTGCCACATGCCTAAGAATCCACCTCAAGACTAGGGGCGTGCTGTTCGACAGCCAGGGAGAAACAGTGGGGAGAGGACGTTGAGGGAAATGAGAGAAGAGCTACCAGTAATTCTCAAACTTTGCAGCATATTAGCATCAAACCTGGGAAGTTTAAAAAATTCTTAGTGGCCTACTCTCACCCCATGCTGACTAAATCAGCATCTCTGAAGGTGAAAGCAGGCACTGGTATTTTTTTTAAAGTTCCTCAGGGTTTTACAGGGTGCAGCCACTTTTGAAGATGAGTGGCTGAGAGCTCATCAGACTTCAGTGTGTGCAGGAATCACCTGTGGGTCTTGTGAAGCTTGGAGTTCCGATTCAGTTAGGTGGAGGGTGAGGGCTGCTATTGTTTAAGAGTCAGATAGTCCAATGGCGCGGAAGGGCTCCTTGGAGGAGGATGAGTTCAGGCTGGGCTGAGAAGAGCACTTGGCCTGGGTGGTGGACCATCAGAGGCCTGCAGGTGGAGGCATGTGAGGGTACTTGGGGGACAATGGCTGGTCCAGTGTAACTAAAGGGAAGTTTTCAGATACTTGCAGCTTAGCCCTTGGCAGCTGACTGCTTATTGTTTCAGGTGCAGATGTGTTCTCCTCTTCAGCCTCCTTGTGCAGAGCCCTGTATTGTACTTCTTTTGTCTCACTTGGTGCTAAACCTTCAGCAAGTGTCCAGACCATGACTGAGGGTTTTCATCTCTGCATGCTATTCCCTCGGCCTGAAATGTTCTTCTAATATACTTACCTTGCTCACTCGCTCACTCCCTATGAGACTTTAAACTCAACTGTCACCTTCCTTAGTGGGGCTCCCACTGTTTAAATATATGTAAAGGGACTTGGCCATCTATTTAAATGGAAATAGCCTCCCGCACACTTCAGGCTTCCCAGGTCGCTCAGTGGTAAAGAATCTGCCTGCCAGGAAGGAGATGTGGGTTCAATCCCTGGGTCAGGAAGATTCCCTGGAAAAGGAAATGGCAACCCACTCCAGTATTCTTGCCTGGAAGATCCCATGGACAGAAGAGCCTGGTGGGCTACAGCCCATGGGTCACAAAAGAGTCAGACACAACTTAGCAACTAAACAACAACAACCCACACACCTCTTCCTGCTTTATTCTTTTCTTTAGCCTGTAAAGAATCCACCTGCAATGTGGGATACCTGGGTTCGATCCCTGGGTTGGGAAGATCCCCTGGAGAAGAGAAAGGCTACCCACTCCAGTATTCTGGCCTGGAGAATTCCATGGACTGTATAGTCCATGGGGTCACAAAGAGTTGGGCACAACTGAGCAACTCTCACCTTCATTTAGTACATCTAAAGAGAACCATGTAAGATATATTTTATCATATACATATTCACTTTTTTATCTTGCCTAGTATCTGTCTCCTCCATTAAAAGGCAGCTCCACAGTAACAGAGAATTTCATCTGTGTTATTCATTGTTGTTTCATCTGGGCCTGGAACAATATTAGACACTCCAGGAATGTTTATTGAATGAGTGAATGAACTGAATTGAATGTGTATACAATGCTGTTGCCAAAACAGTAAATTCAACATTCAAGGGCAGAAAAAGCCAAGAGAGTCTATCTTGCTACTGTTCCCTTTTTAGAAGGGGAAATGATGATGGTATTTGAAATGGTGGTCACTAGGTAGGAAAATTTGGAATAATGTGCTCATAAAGATAAATTACACTCCCTGGTGGACAAGAGATCTGTTTCAGATGTCCTGGATTATGAATCTAGGATTAAATGTTTGGCTGATTAAAAAGGGTGAAGTATCTGGGAAAAAAATTGCTTTAAAGATTCTTCATAAAACCATCAATTATTCATTTCATGTTGAAGTATTTACAAATACAATTAATTCAAGTAAAGTCCACCAAATATATTAGATTAAATGCCATGAAATACTAGGAGGGATAAATATAAGATCTGAGAGGATATTTATGAATTAATTGTGGGATTTAGGGGTACAAAGTGACTTTAAATCCACTCCAGTAATCGTGCTTGGAAAATTCCACGGACAGAAGAGCCTGGCGGATTACAGTCCATGGTGTTGCAAAGAGTCAGACACGACTGAGTGACTGAATAAGTTACTTTGAAGGTCATGGATGCTTGTTTGCTCCAGGGGTGGTAAACTTACCAACTCACTAAGCAGACGCGTCTGTCTGTGAACAGTGCTGCAGATTGGAAACCCTGCCTACTGTCGTGCAGTCAGCAACATCCTCACACTAGTTTTACAACCGTAAAGAACTGACTGCCTGTTACGATGGCACTGGAGAACTGCCTTCTTCTGCACAGCATTGCAAAGTTTGAAGATCTCTACTCTATCCTTTCTCCTCCTCACTACCCCAACTCCTATGTGTTGCCAGAAACTCCAATTCTTTTCCAAGCCAACAGAGCTCAGATCCTCTGTTTTTCTGCATAGGACATTATTTTGGGTCCTTCAAAGTAGACTTTCTTGAATCTGGCCCAGTTTGCCTGTGCCCCTCTTATACTGTGTTGCCCCAAAAGAGACTTGATGTGCCAAGCGTCAGCTGAGGAGCCTGAGTGGTGTTCTCCCTCTTTCTAGACACTGTGCTTCTAGCAATGCCGCCGGAGAGAGTCCAGTGTCCACATCACACTTTGGACATCTTGTGTTCCCTGGCTGGTATAAGCAGCAGGGAACTGAGTTGTGCCCTTGGAAATGAAAAAGTGATACTCTAAATTGAATACCCATTATATGGCAATAGACAATGCATAGTGGTTTAGTTGCTAAGTCGTGTCCAACTCTTTGCAACCCCATGGACTGTAGGCCACCAGGCTCCGCTGTCCATGGGATTGCCCAAGCAAAAATACTGGAGTGGGTTGCCATTTCTTCTTTCAGGGATCTTCCAGAACCAGGGATTGAACCTGTATCTCCTGCACTGTGGGCAGTCACCTGTATTGCAGGCAGATTCTTTACCAACTGAGTCACCAGGGAAGCCCCTAGACAATGTATAAGATGTTTTAAAATTGAATGTGGCATCTGCTCATTACTTTCTCATCTATGTTTATCATAAAGTTACAAGCTTTGAGAGCAGACAGACAAGCTACCATTGCCCCTTCCTACTTGTGCAGGCTTAACCTCTGAACCTCTGTGTTCTCATTTATTAAAGAGGATTATAATACCCACATTTCAGCATGGTTGGGGAGAGGAAATAAAATCATATATGTAGATGTCTGGCATATATAGATGCTTGAAATGATAGCTCCTGGAAAAATAATGATCATCATTGTTCCAAGAAATTTCTGTTGGGCAACTTAATCACCCAAGAAGGGATGTCGTGACATGATCACCATGTGCCTCAGCACCTTGGAGGGCACCTAAAATCCCTATGACAAGGAAGTTTGTCTGAGAATATGGGCCCAGGGTGCAGAATCCCTGAAAGTTACCCTGAGCTCAAGACTTCAGGGTCCCTGCCACTTCAGTGTCTTTTAAGATCATGATGGCAGACGGTCACCAAGTTCACCATTCTCTGCAGCTTAGTCTCTAGAGCCACTGGAGCTGTGTTGAGTTGACCCCAGGGTTGCCTGAGGTGCCACCGCAGGCCAGAACTGTGTGCACGTGCTGAGCAAACACCACGGGCTCCTCCTGGTCCTCCTGTGTAAAGTCCTCGCAGCCTGTGTGTGTGGGAGCAGCTGAGCGGAATCAAAAGGTGTTAAGGGGGAGCTGGAGACACGGAGAGCTTCATGCAGTGGATCTGTCCCCACCGGGGTCCTTTTATCATCGGCCTGCAGCACTTCTGTTTCCTCTTTCCCATTCTTTTCCCTTGTTCATTGCCAGGCCTAGAACCCAGCCATCCATATCCGCCTTCTGAGGAGCCTCCAGTGACAAACAAAGGCCCCTCACAGGGCCTTGCCACCCCCACCCGGCCGTATCCAAGGTTACAGTGGGGAACTTGGAAGCCTGGCTTGGCTAGCAGTCAGAGGATGCCCTGCATGCCCGCTCACAGAGCTGCGCTCATTCCACCACGGCCAGTGAAAGGACAGACTGTTCTGGGGCTGCGCCGTGTCCACAGTGTCCCCAAGCTTCATTGTGTGGGTCCTTGCTGGGGCCCAGAAGCCAGTACATGAAGACCCCATCTGCATAAACAAACACAGACACTGAGGGAGTCGCAGTGGAGAAGAGAGGCTGTGTCTAAGGCCAGTGGCTTTTCCACTGTCATCAGCGACTCTGCCAGTTGCTTCATAAATCCAACTGGTTTGCTGAGTGTTTCCACTCAACTGACTGATGTTTGAACTGAGCTAATAACCGCTCTGTTTAGTACTCTGGGCCGAGCCTTCAGGAAAGGAGTAAACCGAGCTGGAAGGCAAGACTACACACTGGCAAAATGTAGGGAATGGGGTTTGTGTCTTTTCCCATTTGCCTCTTCATATCCTTAGTGGATGGAAACAGCAGTCATAGAGAACCCGGGGCTGCCCCAGAGGTTGAGCGATGTAGGGCTCATTCTACTCTGCAGGCAGGGTGATGCCAGCAGCTCAGCCCGCTGGCTTCATAGGAACAACCCTGCATTGCATGCCAGCAGCATGACTGTTCCTGTGACCCGAGTGAGAACCCCATGGTCTGTATTGCAGCAGCCAAAAAATGGGGCAGGGTATGCCTCCTGGGATGAAAACCAGGGCTCCCGGCCCCCAGTGGCTTTGCCCATTTTTAGCCTTGCCTTGTGGTTTACAGTATGGATATTTTCTTTCCACCATCACATAATAAACTCTAGTCTTAGAATCAGAAAACCTGGGCCTAGCCTTACCTTTCTGACAACCTTATCATCTCCTCTCTTGGAATCCCAGTTTCCTCATCTGTCAAATGAGGAAGATGGAGATGGTGTGGGAGTCGCTGGCAGATAGGGCATATGTAGTATAATACTTGGGGGGAGAGGCCTGGCCTTCTCTATCTCTTCATCTTTCACCCCACACCACTTAGGAGAAGCCATTGCTAAATGAGCTTTGAAATGCTTTTAAACAGCAGTCGTGTATATATACCATGCATAGAAACAGATCTGTGCCGTGTATGTGCAATACATTTATAAAGTGTGCACCTTTGAAAGCATTAGAAATAATCTCTGCTGTCAAACTCTCGCCTCACCAGGGCACTTTAAAGCTGCTCTGCTTATCAATGGCTCCTTCAGATCCGCCACGTTGCGCATTCCTTGGGAGGTGGCTGGGCTGGTGGTGGGAGTGGGGTTGTTTATAATTTTTCAGATTAAAATGTCATTGGGTGCTCCTCTGAAACTGCTGACATGTTTCAAATGTCCACTTCTGATGGTCTGCCCCTGCTCAAATGAGTTCAAGGGGTGCTTGGCTAAGAACTCAGGGTTCCCAGATTGCCTTTAGCCCCAGGATCCCATGCTGAATAGTTGAACATTGTGTGAGCACTGAATTGAACTTGTATAGCAGTCCATGCTTGAGATTTAAAAACTGTTGTATTTGAGGGGAGAAAAGAGGGTCAAAATTGGCCCTTTTATCAGTTTCCTTCTATGTGTGTGTGTGTTTAGTGTTCTGTACAAATACTCTGTGAACTTCAGAACAATTGGAGAAAGAAGACCAAAACTAAAATGGCTTAAGGGTAGTGATATGCACTGTCTTTAGATTTTAAACTTAAAAATAACTTAACTTTCAGATGAAGCAATAATAAATAGGATTTGGAGGTCCAGTGGTTAAGACTGTGCTTCTGCAGGGGGCGTGGGTTTGATCCCTGGTTGGGAACTAAGATCACATGTCTCAGAGTGCGCCCCCCCCCCCCCAAAAAAAAAACCCCAAACAAACAGGTCTCTGACTCCAGGATGGATTTTTGAATGGGAAGGAGGAGTCAGGAGAGGTATGTATATGGTGCCTGGAAACTTCAGAAAATATTTATTCTCTAATTCCAGACTGTAATGGAAATCATCAAAAGTGTTCTGAATCTGATAATGAAAGGAAAACAGCTCAACATATTCACTGTTTCCTCTGACTTTTAATATGTCTTCAGGCATAACCACCTTAATTAACCGTTTTAAAAAATTCGAGATTTATAAAATATGATTTCATAAGACCAAAAAAAAATTATAACAGGGTTATAAGATCCAGGACTCTGTTAAGGGCCAGTTGACTCAGACAGGCCCTCGAAGGGCAGTTAATCACCCCCATTCCCAGGGCAGGAGTCCTGGACCCTAGTGTTGGTGAGGTGACATTCCCGTGGGTAAAGAGCTCCTGGTGATCGGGAGTCACTCCTGCGTTTGAGCCACACAGTGCGTCTGTCATTTTTACCTCTGGGTCCTGATTTGCTCTTCAGACTCACTGGGAATATGTCTTCACCTTCTGCAGGAAACCCTTTACCTAGTTGGAAACCATTTTCACTTTGTCCTAAGACTTGTCTTTTCTGGGTTCAACCCTCCAGCTCTTCCAACCACTCTCCAAATGAGGCAGTGTTCACACCCACTGGACTCCTCGTCACCTTCCTCTGGATGCCCTGTATTTTAAGAAGGGCATTTGTAAGCTGCACCTGGAGCTCCAGATGTGGGATGTGGTCTAATTGAAGCAGAATACATAGGTCTCTCTCTCCCCCTCTCCCTGCTCCACACACAGACACACACACACACACACACACACACACACACACACAAACACACACGTTCCAGACCCTATGTTTCCATTTGCAATGCCTGGGGTGGCTTAGCTTTTTTGGCAGCCTTGTCTCACCACTCACTCACATTAACTAGTAGCAGACAATTGCCATGGTTCTGGTCCCGGACTTCCTGGCAGTGCAAGGCAGAGGTCAAAGTGTTTTCACAGTGACAGTGAGTTCCCCCCATCTCTTCTCCCCCCATCCCCCCGTTGCCCTGTGCCAGGCACTATACTCGAATTGTGGTAGATGTTAGTTCAGTTCTCATAGCAACTAGATTAGGTGGCTACCACCACTTCCATTTTCCAGGTGAGAGCACCGAGACTCAGTAAGGCTGAATAACTTGCCTAAAGTCGTACAGAAGCAGTCAGGGCCAGCTTGAAAAGGAGCCCGGGCTCATTGGATTCCAGGGCCCACACGTTTTCTATAACACTATGGTGCTTTGATCAAAGGTGCTGCTTGTTCCATCTATTGACATATTGGGCCAGAAGAGATCAACTCAGCATTCTGGTTCAAACCAAGTGTGTTTGTTGGAAGGAAAAGATCATCCTTCTTCAAAACTGGACTCTGAAATTCCATTAGTATTAATATTCTAGTATGGGCCTATTATCCTGTATCTACCTCAACTTTGGGGAACCATATTATGTTTTCTGTTTCCAAAGGTAGGTGTGGTTAGCAACTCCCAGTAACTTATTCAAGAAGCATTTCTTTGGTGTTTGAAATTGTCCTGATTCTAATATAACAGAACCTGTTCATTGTGACCTTGTGCTCATTAAGAGAGTCTGTGATGCAATCAGCGAATTTGGCTGTTAACAGAAAGGTTGGTGGTTCGAGCCCACCCAGGGACTCCCTCGCCTGCTATTTGGGACTTCCGTAGCAGCCCAGATGGTAAGAAACCTGCCTGCGATGCAGGAGACCCGGGTTTGATCCCTGGGTTGGGAAGTTCCCCTGGGGAAGGGAATGGCAACCCACTCCAGTATTCTTGCCTGGAGAATTCCACAGACAGAGGGGCCTAGAAGGCTGCAGTCCATGGGGTCGTAAAGAGTCGAGCAAGACTGAGCGACTAACAGTTTCACTTTCAGCTATATTATTTAAATGTGGTGTTATGTTTCTGAGCGTCTTTCTTAAATACAAATTATGAACGTCTGCTTTAGAAAAATATTGCCACATGATTATCTTTCTATGTCTAGCTTGTATTTGTATAGCACTCCACAGTCTTTGTAGTGCTTGACCACCCATGTGCTTAGTCACTCAGTCGTGTCCGACTCTTTGCAACCTCATGGACTGTAGCCCATCAGGCTCCTCTGTCCATGGGGATTCTCCAGGAAAGAATACTGGAGTGAGTTGCCATGTCCTCCTCCAGGGATCTTGCCAACCCAGGGACTGAACCCAGGTCTCCCATTGCAGGACTCTTTGTTTACCTTCACAACAATTATTTCTTCATTGACAATTGGGGGAAATGAGCCCAGGAAGATGAAATGACTCATCTCAAGAATCAATGTCACAAAGAGAGACCCTTCACTGTTCACTTGAAACTGTCACAATATTGTTAATCGGCTGATTAACAATATCACAAAATTGTTAATGTGTGCTGAGTTGCTTCAGTTGTGTCTGACTCTTTGTGACCTCATAGACTATAGCCCGCCAGGCCCCTCTGTCCATGGGATGCTCCAGGCAAGAATACTCGGGGCGGGGGGCGGGGGGCTGCCATGCCCTCCTCAGGGAATCATCCCGACCCAGGGATTGAACCCGAGTCTTTTACATCTCCTGCACTGGCAGGCGGGTTGTTTACCACTAAAAACACCTGGGAAACCCTAATCACCTGTTAGTTAGTTAGTTAGTTCAGTCACTCAGTCGTGTTCGACTCTTTGCGACCCCATGAATTGCAGCATGCCAGGCCTCCCAGTCCATCACCAACTCCCGGAGTTCACCCAAACTCATGTCCATCGAGTCGGTGATGCCATCCAGCCATCTCATCCTCTGTCGTCCCCTTCTCCTCCTGCCTCCAATCCCTCCCAGCATCAAAGTCTTTTCCAATGAGTCAACTCTTCGCATGAGGTGGCCAAAGTATTGGAGTTTCAGCTTCAGCATCAGTCCTTCCAATGAACACCCAGGACTGATCTGCTTTAGGATGGACTGGTTGGATCTCCTTGCAGTCCAAGGGACTCTCAAGAGTCTTCTCCAACACCACAGTTCAAAAGCATCAATTCTTTGGCACTCACAGTCCATACATCACCACTGGAAAAACCATAGCCTTGACTAGATGGACCTTTGTTGGCAAAGTAATGTCTCTGCTTTTTAATATGCTATCTAGGTTGGTCATAACTTTCCTTATACCCCAATACAAAACAAATGTTCAAAAGAAAAAAATAAAATGAATGTTAAAGAGGCAGAACCAGGATAGAAGCAGATTCTGACTCCCATCCTGTTATTCCTCTCTCTAATCAAGCTTGCCTCTTGATTAGTAGGGCTTTTAATCATGACTCCTCATTTACAAGATAGCTACTTCATGAGAAGTCAGTACTCTGTGAGTAGTACTCAGGTAAAATTAAAATATGCTGCAAATTCTATTTATTGAATGTGGCAAATTGACACAAGCAGATGGAGGAAACGTTGCCTTGGGAGATTTAAATGGCGCTGCCTACATTATTTTTTTTTTTAATTTTTTAGTATGTATTTATTTATTTGGCAGTGCCAAGTCTTTGTTGCGGCACATGGGATCTTTTTAGTTGTAGCATGAGATTTTTTAGTTGCAGCATGTGGGATCTAGGTCCCTGACCAGGGATCAAACTCGGGCCCCTTCAACTGGGAGAAGAGAGTCTTAGCCACTGGACCACCAGGGAAGTCCCCCTACATTTTGTTTAGTCTTTGTTATCTCCGGCAGTCTCAGAATCACTGATCAACCCTGGCACATATGTGATGTCATGGAGGGTACAACCCGGATGTGCCCTAGACAATGCCTCAGCTCCTTTAAAGATGAGGAAGGATGGAGCCAGATACCATGGGGGCCTAACGCCCAGGTACCCCCTCGATGCACAGTGAGACCCATTGCTCTTCCGGCACCTTGCTGACCTCCCGTACTGATATCTCTGACACTTTGTCTCCTGGCTCACCCTCACCTCCTGTTTGGCTTGCCGACTTGGCCTCCTCTCTAGCCCCCACCCTGCCCTTGTGGCCTGGCTCCTTGGCAGGACTCCTGGCTGACCAGACATTTGCGTGACTGTCTGTTCTTTTGGCTGGGCTCCCTAATCCCTGTGAGCTCTCTTCCTGGCTTCAGAGCCTCAACTTTGCTTCTGGGAACATCCAAACAGTAGCTCTCAGCTCCCTGGTGAGATGCTCCTGACAGAGGCCCAACTTTCGTATAATTATGGAGCTCTGGCCTTGGGGTTGTATGATCTTGTGAAGTCACTGTTCCTGGGCCCCACGGGCCAGCCATTTGCAGGTAAGGTGACCATATAATTTATCATCCATATTGGGGCATCTTAAGAGTGAAAGGAGGCATCTTTACTAATTCTGCCTGCACAGCAGGATAAACAAGGGTCCTTCCTGGCCAATGGGGATATATTCTGGGTTGTAGTGAGCCTGACTCCACGCTTAAAACAATAATACACATTTGTTGCAGATGGACTCAGTGCCAAACACTGCACTAGGCATTTTACTTGCCTGCCTATTCATTAATTCTCCTAATAATCCTGTGTGTAATGTTAACCCACCCTGCAGAGGAGGAAACTGAAGCTCAAAAAGTTACATAATTTGTTTGAGGTGACATCTAACAAGTGGCAGGCCCAAGCCTGACTCCAGAGTCTTTGTTTTGAATCTTCCATTTGAGTCCTGACTAGCGTAATAATGGAATCAATAAAAATGAAACTTGGTTGGAGAGATGATAGTCAGCCCTCAAATTAAAAATGACTTGTGCTCTAGAGGAACACTTGTACTTTGAATGCTTGGAATTTGAAATGCATTTTCCCATGAGAGAGGGGGAAAAAAAGGTCTAAAATGGTGGTTAGGCTCCAAGACCAATCAACAAAAGTTATGCAGGCTTATAATTTCATTGTGGTTTACTCCTCCGTATAATACTGAACTGGAATAGGAAGCAGAAACCATAGGTTTCTATCATAGCTCCTTCACTTCTTGGCTATGTGATTTGGGATAAGTTAGTTAACCTCTCTGAACCTCAGTTTTATCATCAACATTGAGAAAATGTCTGGAAAGTGTTCTAGGAGCTAGAAAAATGTGTACCTCCTAAAAAGTGCAAGAATTACAAGAGGCAGTGTACATGAAAGTCCTTTAAAAATAGCACTTATAGCACAGTAAGAACCGACTACCGTTCATGACATTGACAGGAGGCAAGTCAGCATTCCAAAAACGCTGGCTAACCCTGACCCTCGAAGTGGAGACAAAATGTCTTTTGAGCTGCTGGAGTAACGGGTAGGTCTGGGAGCCTCTGGGGAAATGTGTCGTTCTGAGCTGGAACTGGTGGCACTGTGAGTAGGCGGATGAGGAATACCAGAGAAGAGTGTGGAGGGGGAGAACACACAGGCTCCCACAGACTTGGGGCACAGTCAGGAGAGGGGCCATATGTGGTAGCCATGCTGCCACGGGGCTCTGGACTTGGAGGACCAGGGGCACTGGGCCATGGCTGGTGTCGAGGGTGGGATAATCACGGGATCAGTGTCTCCAAAGCCGTGGGAACAGGGATCTCTTACTGTTTTGGAGTTTGGAAAGAGCGGCAGACATTTATGGACTGTTCATCAGTACAGGGTGCTCTGTGCTGATCAACTGCACAGCAAATCTGAATCCTGGGGTTGAGTTTAAAAACAGTGATTTCTGAACAAAAAGTCTATGGAAAACTCATTTGACTATATAAAGTTTTATTTCATTTTTAACAGGCTGTTTTCAGGGACTACTCAGTTGTAGCATGTATTAGTACTTCATTCCTTTTTATGTCGTGTAATATTCCTTTGTATGGACATGCCACCATTTATTTATCTATCCATCAGTTAATAGACATTTGGATTGTTTGCAGTTTTTCAGCTATTGTGAATAATGCTGCTGTGAACATTCATGTATGAGGTTTTGAGCCGATGTACGTTTTTATTTCTCGGGTATATATATATATCTTGGAGTGGAATTTCTGAATCATGCTGTGATTCTATGTTTAACATTTTGAGGGACCGTGACTTTTAATAATACATATGCAAGAACATTTAGTACATTAGTACATTTTTGATACTTATCCTTTAGTAAATATTGTATTCTACATGAACGTTGACTTGGAGACCACCAACTTTTACAGCCATCCCCTAACACAGGAGGATTCAACTACAGCTGCTCATTTTAACAGTTTATATTGGTTTGAATAGTTTGAGCTTGTTTCAGGTGCAATTTATGTCTTCAGCCCCAGTGGTTTTACACATCCCTGCATTTAAACAGCAGATGTCATATAAACAACAACAGCACAGTGATTACAAATAGGGGTAAACCAAACTTAATTCATTCATTACATGAGCACTTAAGGTTTATGCTGCTGCTGCTGCTGCTGCTGCTAAGTCACTTCAGTCGTGTCCAACTCTGTGCAACCCCATAGATGGCAGCCCACTAGGCTTCCCTGTCCCTGGGATTCTCCAGGCAAGAACACTGGAGTGGGTTGCCATGTCCTTCTCCAATGCATGAAAGTGAAAAATGAAAGTTAAGTCTCTCGGTCATGTCCAACTCTCAGCGACCCCATGGACTGCAGCCCACCAGGCTCCTCCATCCATGGGATTTTCCAGGCAAGAGTACTGGAGTGAGGTGCCATTGCCTTCTCTGCTTAAAGTTGATACTTGTGGTCAAAATTTAAAATGTAAAGTAGAGTGTATTTTTGTTTAATATTTATATTAAACAATATATTATATGGCAGGGTATAATATTATTTTTCATAAGTTCAAATTGTAGTTCATACATGAAATAGTTTACTGAGCATGAATATTTTTAAAATAGAATTCTATTTTCCTTTGCAGGTAAATTGATGTGAAATTAAAGAACAAAATACAAAAATAACAATTATTACTGTATTACTATTATATGTTTATCACTGAAAGTAATTCCATTACATAAAAGAAGATGGTATTAAAAAGGACGTGCTCTGGATGTCAGATATGCTGGTGTGCCACTGTATATGAGCATGTGCAAGATGACTGAGTTATTTAGGGAATGTTTCTGGCATGGAGTGAGCTTGACTTGGTAGAAGCAAATGGAAACAGATTAGCTTGGCAGTGTGGAAGGAGTTCCTGACTAAGTTCTAGGAATAGAGAAAAGTCCAGAGTCATGAGTTACTGGGTATATCAAGAATGAATGAGAAATGGAAGTTTCAAGAGTCTGCAGAGAGGGTAAACTTGAGTAGAGAGCCATTTGAGACCCCCAGACAAGAACTTTGTGGAGGAGGGTTCGAGGGCCATCATTTCAGCAGCAATAGGCAGGATGAATGGGGGAGCAACCGAGGAGCACAATCCAAAGGCAAGTTATAAGGTTAGTCAAATAATTCAGACATGAACTAATGACATTCTGCTGTGGGTGGCAGTGATAGGAATAGAGAAAGAAACAAAACAAAACAAAAAGGTTCTTGTAGCCTCACCACAGGAAATGGTGTCAGTTTCCCCCTAAAGTGACCTATATGTTTAATGCAATTCCTATCAAAATCCCAGCAAGGTGTTTAGACACGCTTATTCTGAAATATATATGGAAAGACACAGGTCCTAAAATAGAACAATCTTGAGAAAAAGGAGAAAATGGGAAGAATCACTCTACCCAATATTAAGGCCTAGTACATAGCTACAGTAGAAAGAGAGGGTAGTACTGGCAAAAGGATAGACACACAGACCAATGGGACAGAACAGAGACCCAGTAATAGCCCCACATGAGTGCACCCAACTTGTTTTTGACAAAGATACAAAGGCAATACAGTGGAGGAGGGATGACCTTTTCGAAAAAATAGTACTGGAGCAATTGGATATTCACAGTTCGAAAAATAAACCTCTACCTAAAACTTACACAAAAGTTACCTCAAAGTCAGGACTTCCCTGGTGGTCCAGTGGTTAAGACTCTTCTAATGTAGGGGGCCTAGGTGCAGTCACTGGTTGGAGAGCTAAGGTCCCACATGCTGTGCTGAGTGGCAAAAAAATAAAAGTTAACTCAGAATGGATCATGAACTTACATGTCAAATGCAAAACTATAAAACTTTTAGAAAAACAATTAAAATCTTTAGGATCCTGGACTAGGTAAAGAGTTCCTAGACTTTACACCAAAAGCATGATCCATAAAAGAAAAAATATTGATAAACTGGAGTTCACCAAAATTAAGAACTTTCGAACTTCATCGGCAGCCCAGTGGTTAAGACTCCGTGCTGCCATTGCAGGGGCACAGGTTCTATCTCTGGTTGGGGATCTCTGATCTCACATACTGTGCCACATGGCCAAAAAAAAAAAAAAAAAGTTTCTAAACTTTTGCTTTGCAAAAGATCCTGGTTAATAGATAAGAGACAAGCTATGGAAGGGGAAAAGATATTTCCAAACATATCTGACTAAGGACTAGTATATAGAATATAAAGAATTCTCAAAACTTGGCAATAAAAAAAAAGAAAACCTAAAACAATCCAATTAGAAGATAGACCAAAGATATGAGCAGATATTTCATTGAAAAGGATATACAGATGGATAAATACATGAAAAGTATTTACCAACATTAGCCACTTGGGACAGAGAAGGCAATGGCAACCCACTCCAGTACTCTTGCCTGGCAAATCTCATGGATGGAGGAATCTGGTAGGCTGTAGTCCATGGGGTCGCTAGGAGTCAGACATGATTGAACGACTTCACTTTCACTTTTCACTTTCATGCACTGGAGAAGGAAACGTCAATCCACTCCAGTATTCTTGCCTAGAGGATCCCAGGGACGGGGGAGCCTGGTGGGCTGCTCTCTATGGGGTCGCACAGAGTCGGACACGACTGAAGCGACTTAGCAGCAGCAGCAGCCAGTTGGGAAATGCAGCTTAAAAACCTCAATGAGATACTTGTCATGTAGTCACTTCCAGTTTTGCTGAGCCACACATTTATGGCAGTCACTGAGGGTCTGATGTGCAGAAATTAGTAATTTAGCCAGCAGAAGAGCATAGTTCATCCCAGTGGCCATCCCTTAAGGTGACTTATTCTCTTCTCATTTTATCATGTAAATTCGGTACTCTAGTTGTATCCCCAAATTTGAAACTCCACAAAGGTCTCCAGATCCAGCTCTTCCAAATTCAGTCTATACTTCCAGTAGAACTTAGTGACTAGTTAGATATAGGAGTAGCTCAAATCAGCACCATTTGATCCCATTAGCCATGGAAATAGTAGTAGCTTGGTGAGGTGAATGGAGTCTGGGCCACTTACCAACTGCATGATGTGGCAAGGGACCTCTTTTTTTGAAACTCAGTTTCCTCCCCTGGAAATGAGAATGATGATATGAGGGTGTTGCGAAGATCAGATCAAAACCCACAGACATGAGGCATCCAGCCTCGTTCTCACAGTGTGAATGTGGGTATCATTTTCACACATTGGTCAAGGCTGCAGCCTCCAGGAGAAATGTAAGTGACTCTTTCTGGAGCAGTTTATTGCTATTGACCATGTGGCCAAGAGTAGGAGACAATCCTATTTTTATTATTCTGCCTAGCTCTTCTGTTAAGTAAGCTAATGCTTGTCCAAACCCATATCTGGATTGAAAAACCCATCGTTGATGTTATGTGAGAACCAGAAATCCATGCCCAAGACATTCCTGCCACCTCTCAAGAGTCTCCCAGCTGTCCTCTCACTTTCCGACACAAGACACAGAAGCTCTGGGCTCTCCCAAAATGTTGCTCTAAACCGTATCAGACTGCATATCACAGCTCGTACCCAGCCTCGTCCCCACCACTTTTTTCTTAAGGTGATCACTGCTTTACTTTGTTAATATTCATTGTCACATTCCTCAAAGTAAGTCCATCTGTGTTTCACAGCCTGATGTCCTGTGATTCAGAGAGTGTATGTGTATTTGCGTGTAACAGAATGTGTGCTGTGACTGCATGTGCTTTGAGAAAGCAGTTCTATCCTAGGCCAGCAGCTTCAAGGGTTTTTTTCTGTTCAATAAGCTCTGCATCTTCATCCAGCTGTAGCAGTGCTCTGCTAGAAACAGACTGAGGTCATTCATGTGTAAATGGAAACACACCAAGAAAAAAATTAATACCAAATGTACATCCAGATCAAAAGAAAAATAAATTTCTCAGTAGAATACTCAGAGTTATGCAGAGAGTTGGTTACTGCTGGTTTACATAAAATTGAAGGTCAGAGAGTGTTTCAGTAAAGTTCTTAAAAAGGCAGTGACCAGCCAGAGGCTATGATTTGAGAATCCCACAAGGATGATTCCTCAAAAAGCCAGCTGACTCCTGAATTACACAGGGATATGTTTCCCCAAAACACTGTAATGAATGCAGACTATAACTAGGAGCATCAAGGTCTGTGGGACTCAGGACCTATCACCAAAACGTTTTCATTTAAAAACAAGTACTCCAAATATTGTAATGCAATTAGTAGCCATGAAACATTTGATCACGAATTATACTTTGATGAATTTTTTAAATCAAAAATATATAGACACATCATGGCAAATCATTCTTTTGATGATCATTGCCTGGTGAAGTTTACAGAAGTGTGTGTGTCTCCTTGGGTCTAGATACGTTCGTTTACACATTCAATCAAGCCTTTGTTCAGGAAATAGTAACTGAGTACCTAGTAGGTGCCAAGGTGTATTCTGAAAAAAGAGCAAAGTGGGAAGCTAATTATGAGGGGGATTCAGAGTCAGAGAGATTCAGCTTCAGTACCACGACTTGCTAACCAAATGATGTTCAGCAAGGCAGTAAATTTCTCTCAGATCCTCACTTCTCACTGTAAAATGAGGATAGTTATACTTGCCTTGCAGGGTTGTATGGACTGGATGAAGTAATACATACCAGATACTTAGCCCAGTACCTGGCACACAGTAAATGTTCTAAGAAAAAAGTAGGTGGGACTCCCAAAATTTGCACTCCCTTAAGTCAGAGGATAATACCCTGGTATCTTGCTCCTTCCTTTTCTAAAAGAGTGCTCAAAAATATTCTTACCCATCCACATACTCATACAATCAAAAATATACTTGGTAGCCAAGGGAAGGGCCACCAGGAGGTGGGAACATGCAGAGGCAGGCTTTGAAGACAAAGAAACCTATGGGAAGAGAAACCCTGATCACAATGTCAAGACTGGCTTCATCCTTGTTCTCTCTCTTTTCCCCACCAGAGACCAGGTGGGGAAAGAGCTCACCTTATCTCTACAGGGAGGGGAGCCCACCAACACTGCTGGACATTCAGATGCCTCTGACCCAATGAGGATTCTGGCCCCCTGACATATCCCTACCACTTTCTCAGTTCCTCTTGTTGGAGGGAGCTAAATTGTGAGAGGTTTCCCATGGATAGGCCTCAGTTCTGTTCAGTTCAGTCACTCAGTTGTGTCCAACTCTTTGCGACCCCATGGACTGCAGCATGCCAGACCCCCCTGCCCATTACCAACTCCGGGAATTTACTCAAATTCATGTCCATTGAGTTGGTGATGCCATCCAACCATCTCATCCTCTGTCATCCCCCTTTCCTCTTACCTTCAGTCTTTCCCAGCATCAGGGTTTTTTCCAATGAGTCAGTTCTTTGCATCAGGTGGCCAAAGTATTGGAGTTTCACCTTTAGTATCAGTCCTTCCAATGAATATTCAAGACTGATTTCCTTTAGGATGGACTGGTTTGATCTCCTTGCATGTCAAGGGACTCTCAAGAGTCTTCTCTAACACCACAGTTCAAAAGCATCATTCTTCTGCACTCAGCCTTCTTTATAGTCCAATTCTCACATCCATACATGACCACTGGAAAAACCATAGCTTTGACTAGATGAACCTTTGTCGGCAAAGTGACGTCTATGCTTTTGAGTATGCTGTCTAGGTTGGTCATAGCTTTTCTTCCCAGGAGCAAGTGTCTTTTAATTTCATGGCTGCAGTCACCATCTGCAGTGATTTGGGAGCCCCCCCAAAATAAAGTCTGTCACTATTTCCACTGTTTCCCCATCTATTTGTCATGAAGTGATGGGACCAGATACCATGATCTTAGTTTTCTGAATGTTGAGTTTTAAGCCAGCTTTTTCACTCTCCTCTTTCACTTTCATCAGCAGGCTCTTTAGTTCTTCTTCACTTTCTGCCAAAAGGGTGGTGTCATCTGCATATCTGAGGTTACTGGTATTTCTCCTGGCAATCTTGATTCCAGCTTGTGCTTCATCCAGCCCAGCGTTTCTCATGATGTACTCTGCAGGTTGGTCAGTAGGAGTCAGGGAAGATCTATGGATGTGACTCTGTGAGTATGAGGCTTAAAGAGAACACTGTTGGAGGGGAAGGGACAGCAAGCAGGAGGAGATGGACTCAGACATAAGGTCACCATGCTTAGCAAATAAAATAAGACACTCAACTGAATTTGAGTTTCAGGTGAATTACAAATCATGTTTTCATATATGTTCCATGCATTATTGGGAACATACTTACACTAAAAATTATTCATTGCTTATCTGAAATTCAAAGTTAAGTGGTGCTCTGTATTTTCTCCAGCAGCCCTACTCAGAAAGGGAATTAGAATATCCTAATATTCTCCATGATTCAGTCTTATGCAAAGTAGGAAGCAACATTTTGGGGCAGGTCACCAATCAGCTGTTTTACAAGTGCACCCTGGTGTGGCTAAAGCCTGTGAGCCTTTGGGCAGACGTAGAGTCCGAATCACCACTGTGCTGGGTGCTAGGGATCCAGAGAGGAGGAAAACAGCCCTGGATGTAAGGATCCACTCATGGTGGAGGAAGGACCAAGTCCAATGGCACGACAGTCACTATGCGAATAACAATGGCGATTATTAATATGTACTGGAAGTTTATTGAGATACTGTTACAAGTACTTTTCAGATAAGTGTGTTTAAATCCCACTCTATGAGATAGGCTTTATTATTAACTCCAGTTTCCCTATAAGGAAACTGAACCTTCCATATAGTTCAGGAAACTGAACTAACCATATAGTTCTTGACCCAAATTGGGAAACATTTTAAAGTGAAAGGGATTACAGTCGGTAATTACACAGAAAGGCAGGCAGGACCTGGAAGCCAGCAGTCACACCAGGACTGTGGCATCCACCTCCAGGAGACATGCCCATCTCACTGGCCAGAAGTGTCAGAGGGAGGATTTGAATCCAGGCCTAAAATCTCCAGACACTGTGCTCTTAAGCAGGCATAGTACAGGAGGAGATTCATTTAGATGAACTGCCCTCCCCACTCCATAGACTCTAAGGGCTCCCCTGGTGACTAACTTCTGTGGTGAAGAATCCACCTGCTATGCAGGAGAACCATCCCTGGGTTGGGAAGATCCCCTGGATGAGGGCATGGCACCCCACTCCAGTATTCTTGCCTGGAGAATCCCATGAACAGAGGAGGCTGGTGGGCTACGGTCCAGGGGGTCACGCAGAGTCAGACACAACTGAAGCGACAAGAGCTGGACTCTGAGCTCCCTGAAGAGGGGGCCTGTTGTTTCCATGCCATCTTGGCAACTAGTGTGCAGCCCCCAAGCGCAGAGTGGGTGCCAAACCATACCTGATGGACAGACGAGTCTGCGAAGGGGATGGTGCGTGAGCACAGCTTGAACAATGTAGATGACTAAGGCAGGGACCTTTTCCTCCTCCCTGATGCGTCTCTCTTCCCAGATACTTGAGAGAAGGTAAGCGAGAGAGGACCGCTGAGTGAGTGATAGTCGTCAGTCAGGTCCAACTCTTTGCGACCCCATGGGCTGTAGCCCACCAGGCTCCTTTGTCCATGAGATTCTCCAGGCAAGAATACTGGCGTGGGTTGCCATTTCCTTCTCCAAAGCAGGGACCTTCTTCTCTTCCCTGATGTCCCTCTCTTCTCGGATGCTTGAGAGACGGTAAGCAAGAGAGGACCACTGGGTGAGCTAATAAGCAAGTGGGTCCAAACCAAGACAGCGGGACGTACGTCGTGAAGTCTGCACTCGAGACTGAGTCATGAAGGGTCCAAGACTGAGTCATGAAGGGTCCATCAGCCCTCGCCCACCTCCTTTGTGTGGACACCCAGGCACCTGCTGCCTGCCCCCTCAATCCCTCTCAGATCCCCTGGATGGAAAGTCAGTCACATGGCCTGCGTCCTGGGCAGTCAGCTACCTCCGCTGGGTCCTGGGGCACCAGAACTGTTCCATCCTCCGTACAGAGTTGATCCTCCTGGCAGGTCCCCCATCTCCTCTACTGGCTCAGGCCTGCTTTACTCTGTGTCCCCTGGCCTCTCCTGCCACTCTGTTCTGAGAGCACTCTCAAAGGCTGCTTGCTATTCTGTCTCTCAGTCTTCAGGTGATTTAAGCCATTGCAAGTCCGCACCCTCTTTAAACAGGAATTGTGGAGTCTTTAAAACAATAGGCAAACCCCTCCTCCTTGCTCAGGATTAGCTAGTCACTTTTTAAGCAGAGAAAGCAAATTTATAGAAGAAAGAGTCAGCCTCTGGCAGCTGACTCCCTTTCCTCTCTCTGCAGAAAGATATCATTAAACCCAGCTGACTCCTGCCTGACAGCTGTAGTATGAACAAGAAAGGGCTCTTCCTGACTTTTTTGTTCTACCCACAATTTAACCGCATGTAATTGAACTAACTAGACTGTAAGCTGAGGTCCTGGGCAGGGTCTTATAAGTGCAGGATACTTCTTTGAATCCACAGAATCTGGCACAGGATTTTACATGTGAAGATCCAATAAACAAATTTAATTTGATTTGACTGCTAAGGGTGTGCCTCAACTTAAATACCCTAAACTACTTCTGACACCAAAATGTTAGTCAGTCTGGGCCCAAGAGAGGCCTACCAGGCATTTAAACTCTAATCTAGCAAATCGGAAAGAAAGGAAGTCCTAATCACTTTTCAACACTCCGATACCCTTTTCTCTGTCTCCCTCTAATGCTAGGGCTTTACCGCTGTCAGCCGAGTGACCTTGGATAAGTCTCCAAATACCTGGAGCCTCAGTTTCCTGACACTGAATCAAGCGGGTTATCTTAAGGTCCCTTCCACTTCTGACATTCCAAAATTCTAAAGATTCTAGTTGACCAAGCATGGAAAAAAGGAATGAGACGCTTGCAGATAAGGATGGGGCGGTTGCAAAGGAGAAAATAAATATGGAGTTGGGAAGGAAAAGAGCCCTGAAGACCAGTCTGTGCTTTGCATCTAATCTGGTCCTTGCTCGGACAGTGTCATCTCATCATGTCCTACATAAGATCCAGATGACGGTCATGTACCTGGCCAAGCCTTTCTTTTCATCATCCATCCATGTGTGAGCTTTGCCTTGTTTCACGTGCTGCTCGAGGACTAGACTGTATGCCAAGATCATGGGCAATACAAGTTGAGCAAGATAGGCATAGCTCCTTATAGAGTTTATGGAATAGAAAAAAAAAAAGATATTTAAAAAACACCAAAACAAAACCCACTCAATCAAGTATGAATTTTGCACAGGTTGCTCTAAGACCACTCACTCCTTTTGGAGATCAGGGATGGCTTACCACAGGAAGTGATCTGGAGGTGAGTTACCCTGTGCCTGGACTCTCTCCCAGATTTCTCTGCTTCTAGGTTCTCCTCACTGTGATTGATACTGACAGATTTTTTTTTTAATATTGGAGCATAGTTGATTAACAGATCTTTCACAACACCAGTTTCTTGTCATTTTTCTCTTCGTGGAAGCTTTACAGTGGCCTCCTTGTATGCAAGCTTGGGCAGAGACTCAGTCTCCATTTGGAGCCTCTTTAGGCTGTTACTTCAGCATAGGCTGTTGCCCTCTGCCAGAGAACCTCGGGGCTTCCCTGAGCCCTTCTGTTTACCCAGGGAAATGGACCAGAATCTGAGCCTTACCATTTAAAAGCTGTCATCCTAGGGCTACCCTTGGATCAGAGCTGACTGCTGAAATTTTCTATAGCAAAAAGAAAGCAGCAGAAAATTCCTTTTTTTTTTTTTTTTTTGGCCTTGCCATGAGGCATTTGGGATCATATTTCCCTAACCAGGGATCAGATCGAACCTGTGCCTCCTACAATAGAATCACTGAGTCTTAATCACTGGATTGTCAGAGAAATCCCAGAAAATTCCAGTTTTGGAGCTGCTAAGGAAAAAGTAAAGAGAACAAAAGTTAGAAATTTAAAGCATAGAGAAGTATTAATATTTGATTTCCAGCTTCTCTAACTCTAGAAATAAGTCTGCATGGTAAACTAGTATTTTCTTTACTAATTGCCTACATTCTTTAGGTATTATTTCTGACTGCCTCCTCCTCTAAGAAGGTGCCCAGAACTTTGACAGTAATCCTTCATGCCATCTTTATCATTGAGCCTTAGTCTTAAACATATCTGGTGAGGATCACTTCTAAAGACAGAGCTGAGAGAAAGGGTCTAAGAGTGGTGAGTAAGGAAAGGAGTGATCAGGTTCAGAGAATTATAGTATCTGGCCTCTGCATGAAGCTGGTTCTGTGCAGGAGACACTCAGAGCATACTAAGTAATTCATGAGCTGCAAAACCAGGATAAAACCTTCGATATCGTCTTCCCTTGACCTTTTAACAAACTGCAGATCTCTGTTAATTTTGCCTGATTTTGTGTAAGGAATAATGCTCTCCCTGCAAAGATAAAGGTGCAGTCTCTGGAGAGCATATTTTTTTGTTGTAATGTGTCAGAGATTCAGAGAGAAAAGTGGGGAAGGGAGGGATGCTAGTCTCCAAAATGCTCTACATCATATCCCTCAACTGCGTTTCCCAAGGCCAAAACACAGAAGCTCAAAGAAATTAGACGATCTTCATTTGCCTCATAAAATGGTGCCCAGAGTTCTAGACAATACAGCAGAGCGTTGTGTCCTGTTTTTTGGTGATTTACTCTCTGAGGCTACGGGAAAGGCTCTAGAGAAGTAATCTGAAGAACCATGAAGCACCTGGCTGAGGGGTGTATCTCAGTCAGTAGAAGGAGAGGGCAGCATGAGGGATGGCCTTCAGGACCGACGGGGAGCGTGCTGTGACTAGAGAGGTTAGCGCAGAGGAAAAGATCACAAAGAACCGAGCATGCCCCCACTGTGGTTCTTGGTCTTCCCTAGGGACAAACACAATCAGATCTGTGTCTTTGAAAGTTCATCGTGGCAGCCTGCAGGGAGATGGATTGAGGAGTCTCCTAGCCCTTAAGGGCTTCCCTGGTGGCTTAGATGGTAAAGAATCTGCCTGCAATCTGGAGACCCAGGTTCGACCCCTGGGTGGGAAGGATGCCCTGGAGAAGGGAAGGGCAACCCACTCCAGTATTCTTGCCTACAGAATTCCATGGACAGAGGAACTGAAGGCTGCAAGTCCATGGGGTTGCAAAGATTCAGACACAACTGAACAACTTTCACTTTCTTTCTTTCCTTCTAGTCCTTAAAGTCCCAACAGTGTCACTGCTCTGACACCTCTGCAACCTTTATTATGTTCAGTTGCTGCATGAGCTCCTGCCATATTTTTTAAAATTTATTTATTAACTTGGCTGCACTGGGTCTTAGTAGTAGCATGTGGTATCTAGTTCCCTGAACAAGGATCGAACCTGGGCCCCCAGTACTGGGGCATGCAGAGTCTTAGCCACTGGATCACCAGGGAGGCCTTCCTGCCATGTTTTTTAGCGGAGTTTTAAAGAGGATCTCTTTCAGAGTTTCTCCAAGAATAGTGCTGAGAATTTGCAGGGGCATCTCTGGGAATCTGCACTTTCCTTAAGCTCCTCAGAGCTTCTTTGGCAAACAAATGTATGAGAACCTCCGAGAGGCTGGTTTCTAGGCAGGCCTCCCTGCCTCTGTTTCAGCCTTTGGGAATGGGTGGCCCTGGGTCCAGCGTAAATTCTGTATATGTAGATGCATAGTCTTAAACCATGAACTCCAAAGAGGTCTCAAGTGCCAATAGCAAAGCATGAGATTTAGTGACTTTTTTTTTCCTTTGCTGATCTGTATTTAATTTCTTTTCTGCTTGTAGCCCTTATATAATAAGGGGGTGGGGGGGAAGCTAAATAAGTTTAATGAACACACAGTATTTGCAAACACAAAACAAACCTACCACAGCCTTCTTCTCGTGGTAGAAATGAGTTGCCCCAGAAGGGTTACATAGGCAGGCAAATGCTGTTGTTTTCAGCAGGAAGGAGAGGCCTTGTAACAACAGGAAGCTCTGGGAGGCCAGGGTACCAGGGCTTCCAAGCAGAGCGGTTCTGGAAACAATGGCTGCCTGTGGCTCGGGAATACTGGCAGGAAATGAAAGGATGCTAGGAGAGGGTGTGCCCGGAGAAGCTGATAAGGGCTACCTGGCTGTTCTTCCCTTAGACACAGTGGGCCAGCGATGAAGTTGTTTTTTTCTAAATGGTCCCCATTTTTCATTAGCAAAGATGATTTTAGGAAAACCTAGAAATGAAAAGAACCCATGGTGCCAGAGACCTGGAAGCCATCAGGAAGCTGAGGCTCCCAGGAAACCCAGAAGGTACAACAAGCAAGAGAGATATTTCTTGCTCTCAGGCCATGGTCCCATCAGTCGAGGGGGACCTTCAAATGAACTCAGCACCATTTAAAACCAAGTCCCTGGATGATTCCAGGCTCCATAATAATCAAAATAGCACTGGGGTTAATAGGAGTCCAGCCATAGCAAAGAGATACATGTAAACCTGCTGAGATTGAAGTTTATTTAATACAAATTTCTATTCTTATGGATGGGGCAAGTCGGGGAGTCAATGAACAATACAAATAAGAAACAGAAACAAAACTAACAAGAACTTGAGTGTTTTACCCTAGCAGTCCTAGATATAAACCAGAACCAGTAGGGTGAGGACCTGAATATCGAAGGTAGAGGTCAAATCTGGCTTCTTAATTTCTAGCCCAGCTTCTCCCCAGCTTCATCCAGGAAGTTCACAGGTCACAGGATGTTAGACCTGGAAGGACCATTAGAAATCGTCTAGATCCAGAACTTGAACCTGTGCAGATGAAAGCCCGAGGCTGGGAGTAGCTATATTTTTGCTCGAGTATATACAACTGGTCACGTTGCTTTAACTAATGTGTACTTAGCACCTAGTACCTGTGAGTCACCTGGGGGCAACTCAAAGCGGAACATAGTGGATGCTCTCCTCAAAGGTCTGAAATCTAGTACCTGGAGGTCAGGACTAGAACCCAGGTTTCTTAATTCCTTGTCATAAGTCCTTCTCTCTCATCAGGTTACTTTCGGACATAAAAGTGAAAATGTTAGTCGCTCAGTCATGTCCGACTCTGCGACTCCATGGACTTTATGCCAGAGTCCTCTGTCTGTAGATTTCTCCAGGCAAGAATACTGGAGTGGGTAGCCTCTTCCTTCACCAGGGGATCTTTTCAACCCAGGGATCAAACCCAGGTCTCCGGCATTGCAGGGTGATCCTTTACCGTCTGAGCCACCAGGGAAAACCCAATCACCTCAATTTTCTGCAGCTTTCTGGTCTTCCTCATGCCTTCTCTGTGCCTGGGTTTCCCTGGTGTAGAGGTTAGGCTTATACAATGTACTGGAAAGTACATGAACTTGGAATCCAGACAGACTCATAATTGTACCCCAGCTTTGCCACTAACAGTTTGACCTTGGGCAAGCCATCCAACCACAACAAACCTTAGTTTTCTGTCTGTATGATAGGAATAGCAATGCCTACACCTCAGAGTTGTGAGAATTAAATGAACTGACAGAGTCCCCACAGAGCATTTTGTTAATGCATCCCATGATCACCTACTAAGACATGCAGGAAAAAAAAAAAGGTGGCCTAGAGACACTCAGATGAGAAAGAAAGCGTATATTGTCCTCATTCTTAAGATGACTGGTATTAGTGAGCACGCAGTTCAAGAAGCTGGTTTGTTTTCCCTATTTCTGTCTTATTAACTGACTCAGCTCCATCCTTCCCCCTTCTGGGACTCTCTCGGTAGCCAGACATGGCCATCCTCGTTATCCATCACTGTTGAAGAGCCTCCATCCGCGGCATCTCAAGGAGCAGGTGGGAAGAAAGAGAGGGTCTGCTTTAGTCCAGGAAATAAAATCTTGATCGGGTGAGCCAAGCTGACTATGGTGTGGATGCAGTTAAACTGATGAGTTTAATGATTCGTTGGCAATAATAAGGGAACTAATGCTCCCAGCTGGGCCTGGGAGTGTGCTGGGGCATGCCCGGAAGAACTTTCTGGCATCCGTGAGCAGCCTTGTGGAGTTGAGTGATGTCTGCTCCACACTCCCCTGAGAGCAAAGTCAGACAGTAGGAAAGATGAGCCAAAAAAAAGTCTTCATAAATTATTGCAAAGCCTAGCAACCCCCATGTTCAGCAAGGGACAAGAGGGACATTCCCAGCAAAGGGACATTCCCTGCACAGTTCCTATGTACAAGGCAGGCAGGGCCCGCTCTGAGCCCGAGACCATGTGGGGCTCCTCCAGGTTTGTTCTCCGTGTGGCCTCATCACATCTCACCCAGGTTCTCTAGTCAGCTCCACCCTTCCTTGTGGTCACAACCCTCCCCTTGCTGAAACCAAAACACACCCCAGAGGCCACTGTGACAGGCCCTGGTAGGCTGTTTCCAGTTGCTCATTAACTGATGATGTGTTGCCCCAGGTGTTCGGCTGCCCTCAACCAGCCTTTTATCTTTGACTCACAAAAGCATTGAGCTTTCTTAAAGGAATTTTCAGAAGCAACCAGAAAAGAGTAGGCCCTCTCACCTCCCCTTTCATCTTATGCAAAGTGTAAGAGGTCCTCTGCTGCTGCTGCTGCTAAGTCGCTTCAGTTGTGTCCGACTACACTGACCCGAAAGGGACTCCTATTTTCTCTTGTTGGAGTGATATGTTTGTGGCAAGTCTTTCCCTTCATAGGACTTTCCTGGTTGCTCAGCTGGTAAAGAATCCACCTGCAACGTGGGAGACCCCCGTAGTTCAGTACCTGGGTTGGGAAGATTCCCCTGGAGAAGGGAAAGGCTACCCATTCCAGTATTCTGGCCTGGAGAATTCCATGGACTGTATGGTCCATGGGGCTGTGAAGAGTCAGACACGACTGAGCGACTTTCACTCTCCCGCTCCCTGACCCAACTTTCTCAACAGTCTGTTCCCTTGAAGGGAAGAATTCCAGGGTTACCTCTGAGTAGGCAACTGTCTAGATTGGACATTATTCTATAGGCAGTGGGGAGCCAGTGATGGTTTCAGAGTAGGGGGGCTTTATCATAGTGTGTTAGAAAGGTATTTCTGGCAGTGGAGCTCAAGACAGAACAGTCTTCCTTAGCTGTCAGAACTCCCCCAGTTTACCTGAATTTACCTTCCCCTCCACCGGACAGGTCTAGTCAGCATTCCTGGAATTCACCACATTATTTCTTGTTTTCCTACCTTGTTTATACCATTCTCTGCCCCAGCTCCCATCAGAAAGTGGGTAATGCTTACAAAGTGCTTATTGTATGCTGGCAGCTTGCCTAAGCTTTCTGCATATATCGCAGTATATATTGCATCACATTGTATCTAATCACATCACAGCATCTCAGATCACCCTCTGGGAACCAATGTCAGAGTTCTTATTGCATAGCCTTGTAGGTCCTTCTTTATCCAGTGATCTCACAGCATCGTGAGGCACCGGGGTGAGGTTCTGCCTCAGTCCTCTTTAATGAAGTTCCTCTGTCACTATCAGCCCTCTGTAATGCACACAATTTCTTGTTCTTGATCAACACCTAGAAACCCTGCCTGACTTCCCCCATCTTTGTGGAATCTTTTTAGAAGAAATGCTGTCACATTTTTGTGCCTCTCAAGGGCACTTAAGATATTTCACTTGGTCTTTTCCTACTGGCTGAGTTGCTTAACGCCTCTGAACTTCAGTTTCCTTGTTTATTAATATAAAACAAGGACATACCTTCCTCAGAAAGTGGTTGGGAGGATTGCACTGAGTATAAATAATGCATGAAAGTGGTGAGCCCAGGGGTCCACACATAGTAAGTGCACAGGAATTGTCTCTTCCCCTCTTGGTTTCTTGTGAGCAAAGATCTTATTCGCCTTTTTGTCCCTTAGGCTGGGTAGACTCTCAGTACATGTGCTTTTGATGGAAGAAGAATCACTGTCACTGGAAGCAGTGGGCATATCAATAGTAGAGACCAGAGGGCTCAGGTGGGATGAGTGAGGGCATGGGCCAGAGGGAGGACCTGGACACTTCTGTGGGAAAGAACCATCTTGACTTGGGAGCCGAGAGCCTGGAGGGGAGGAGAAGAGGGGCCTCTAGGATGCAGTCTGACGTCATCAGCCTCACCTGGCAGTGGAGCAGTGTTAGTCCTTGGCCCCACCAGGGCAGCAGGTTAGGCAAATACTTCTATTTAACCAGGAGTAATTACCTCCCAGGGTCATTGGGAAGGACTTCAACAAACATACAGAAATTGCCTCACTTACTTTAGAAAACCCTTTGGCTTCTTTACTAAAACTTATTTAAAAAAAAAAAAAACCCATTCTTTAAAAAACTTATTTGTACCGCATCCTCACTACAGAAAACTCAGAAAAGCAAAATAAAGAATATAGAAAAGTAAAGACATGCTATTAACTTTTCAGCATGTGTCTCTTTTACTGTTTAAGATACTGGGGAATGTTGTGTAAAAGGGACAGTGCAGTCACTCTTTGCTCTTTATATTTGTGTATCTTTTTCATTTTTTTTATTCTTTTACCCAGGTTTTATTGAGATATTATTGATATGTGTGTAACTGTGCTTAGTTGTGTCCGACTCTTTGCAACCCCATGGACTGTAGCCTGCCAGGCTCCTCTGTCCGTGGAGTTTTCCAGGCAAGGATACTGGAGCAGGTTGCCATTTCCTCCTCCAGAGGATCTTCCCAAACCAGGGACTGAACCCACATCTCCTACATTAGCAGGTCGATTCTTTACCAATAAGCCATCTGGGAAGCCAGTAATTGACATACTCCACTGTATTTCAGTTTAAGGTGTACAGCATAATGGTTTGACTTACATATATTGAGAAATGATTACCACAGTAAGTGTAGTTAGCATTCATCATCTCGTATAGATATAATATAAAGAGAAAGAAAAGAAAAAATTTTTTCCTTATGATGAAAACACTTAGGATTTACTCTATTAATTTTCATATATAATGTACAGCAATATTAACTCTAATCTTCATACTGTCCATTATAACTCTAGTACTTATGTATGTTGTGATTGGAAATTTGTACCTTTTGACCACCTTTCTCCAGTTCCTTCTCTCCACCTTCCCCATCCCTGCCTCTGGTAGCCACAAATCTGATCTCTTTTTCTATGAGTCTCTTTTTTTTCTTCTTAGAATCCACATATAAGTGAGATCATACAGTATTTGTCTTTCTCTGTCTGACTCATTTCACTTAGCATCGTGCCCTCAAGGTCCATCCATGTTGTCACAAATGGCAGAATTTCCTTGTTTTTATGGCTGAATATTATTCTGGTATATATGTGTGCCACAGCTTTTTTATTGGATCATCTTGAGGGACGCATGTTGTTTCCATGTCTTGACTGTTGTTAGTAATGCTATTGTGAACTGGGTGGTGCAGATATCTTTTCAAGTTAGTGGATTTGTTTCCTTTGGATATATTTCCATAAGTGTAATTACTAGATCATATGGCAGTTTTGTTAATATTTTTAATTTTCTGAAGATCCATACTGTTTTTCATAGTGGGTATAGCAGGTTATAATCTCAATAGCAGTGCACAGGCATTCCCTTTTCCCCACATCCTTGTCAGCATCTATCTCTTATCTTTTTGATGATGGTCATTCTAACATGAGGTGATATCTCATTATGGTTTTGATTAGCATTTTTCTAATGGCTAGTGATGTTGAGCATTTTTCATGTATGTGTTGGCCTTTTGTATATTTTCTTTGGAAAAGTGTCCATCCAGATCTTTTCCCCATTTTTTGACTGTCTTATTTAGTTTTTTACTATTGAGTTGTTTGAGTTCTTTTTATTTTTTGGATATTTACCTCTTATCAGATACATGGTTTACAAATATTTTTTCGCATTCCATAGGTTGTCTTTTCACTTTGTTGGTTGTTTCCTTTGCCGTGCAGAGCCTTTTTAGTTTGATGTCGTGCTGCCTGTTTATTTTTTATTTTGTTGCTTGTGCTTTAGATGTCAATGCCAAAAATGTCATTGCCAAGACCCATGTCACGGAGCTTTTTTCCTATGTCTTCTTCTAGGAGTTCCATGGTTTCATGTCTTTAGTCCATTTTAAGTTAATATTGGTAAGTGGTATAAGATACAGGTCTAGTTTGATTTTCAACATGCGAGTATCCAATTTTCCCAGACTGTCTTTTCTCCATTGAGTCTTCTTGGCTTCCTTGTCAAATACAATTGACCTAAAAGCCATCACCACCATAAGGCAGGGACTGCAGTGGTAGAATTTCAGACATTTTCTAGTCAAGGGCAAGGAATCAAACAGCTCTCCTTAAATGGTTAAATGGTGCCTCTATACCTGGCCACTAACTCATGGAACCTGTCCTCCTGACGAGGAGGGTTTGAATCAGATAGGTGTACTTGGCATCTACTAGCTGTGTGATGTTGGGCAATTTACATAACCTCTCTGAGAATCATATTTCACATTTTCAAAATCAAGAATTTTACCTGTTTTGTGGATTGGCTATGATTATGGAGGCTACTAAAAGAGAAAAGTAGCACCTTATGCAGTACTATTATTTCATGATACATATGGGGAGGGAGGTGGGAGGGGGGTTCATGTTTGGGAACACATGTAAGAATTAAAGATTTTAAAATTAAAAAAAATAAAATAAAATAAAAAATAAATTAAAAAAAAATCAACAAATAGTAACTTCATGATGTCTCAGGCTAGAAGTTTACCAGTTCAATGTTGAACAGAAGTAAAGTACTTTAATAATCAAAAAAAATAAAAAATGCAAAATGCATTTCAAAAAAAAAAAAAAAGAAGTGTTTTCTTCTTTGAAGGACCCAGATATCAATGGAGCACTGAAAACTTATCTGGAGAGTAATGACCAATCCCTTGTTTAGCAGCACACTTTTAGTGCTTGTGTTTTCAAGGCTATTTTATGAATAAGACAGTGCTATCTTCACTGTCCCTAGGGAGCTCACAGCTTAGTGATGGAGATGACATAATTTCAGGCAACACCCAGTACCTAGTGCTGGGTAAGAACAGATTTGCAGTATTTGTTGAATTGGGTTTTTATGGAAAAAACTGGGGAAAGGTAATATATTCTTATAGTTCAAAATTCAAAAGTATAAAAAGTATATAATGAAGAGTCTCCCTCTTACTGATAGCCCTGACTCCAGCTTCCCAGTTAATTTTCCTCCAGGCAACTAAAGTTATCAAGTTTTTGTATGTCCTTCCATAGATATTAATACATGTACAAAGGATTTTATAGCGATTCTTTTATTCTCTCTTTTTAAAAAACAAATGTTAGTATACTGCTACACTGGTCTGTACCTCATTATTTTTGCTTAACAATTTATCTTGGGAGAATGCTTCATGTATATCAGTATATACTTCATGTATATCAGTATATGAAGGTTTCCTCATTCTTTTGATGACTATATAGTATTCCATTATATGGCTATGCCATCATTTATATAAATAGCTTCCTATTGATGGAGTATCTCATGCTATTACAAATATTGCTGCAGTGAATAACCTTGTACGTAGAGAAATGTTCTGGAATTGGAGTAATGAAAATGTTCTGAAATGTGATGGTTGCTTAACTCTGTCAATATACTGAAAACCACTTAATTGTGTGCTTGAAAAGGGTGAACTTTATGACATTTGATTTGTATCTCAATTTTGTTTAAGGTTAAAAGAACAAAAAAAGAAACTACTCCAAGGAAGACAGGGCATACTTAAACCTTTTTTCCCCTTGGAAAATTAGAAAGCAGTTAATTTGCTTTTTGTAGAAAACAGAAAACATTATACTTTAAAAAATAAACACCACAAATTCAATAACTCTACATTAGGCCAGGAGGAAGGGAGTAGAAAGAAGTTAAAACAGAAAGGAGGAATAAGAACTAAAGCCGGTGGGGGTCGGGGGGTGCAACTGAAGAAGGAGAATTGCAGGACAGAGGCCTCTTAGCCAAGCCAAGACCCACAGAGGCTGCGAGGAACACAGCAACACAGCACCGGAGTTGGGAGTCTCACACCGGAGGAAGGAGGGAGCAGAAATACAGAGTGGGAGCTGGCAGAGGGAGAAGCAGGGGAGCTGCTCTGACAGCTCTTGGATTCCTGGGGGATGGAAAGCTAGGAAGTTCTCTGCTGACTCCCAAGAATAACAGAAAAGGGATTTAAATCTTTATTTCATCTCTTGAAAAACTGCCTCATTCAAGCACAGCAGAACTACTTGAAGCCCTCCCTCCGTCCCTCCCCTGTGCCCAGCAGAAGAGTCTCAAAGCTTTCTTCCCTGTTCAGCTGCTTGTCTCTCTTTGCCTTTCCTTTTGCAAGTATCAGTTCTTTATCCACCAGTGATCCTTGGTCTTTTCTACTACTTCAATCAAGATGATGAATGTATCCATCATGCCCCAAGTGTTCTCAGCCCCTCTGCAGTCCTTCCTCTTCCTTGCTTTCTCCCACTATAAATTGGTTTGCATTTTCTCCAGTTCTGTGTGGATGGAATCATATGGCTTCTGTCACCCATATGCTGTATCATTCTTAGTTATTGTTGAGTAGTAGTCCATTGTGTGTTTGCCTCACTAGACTTTACCTTGAAGATTAGGGATGCAGCCCCCAGAGAGAAAATGATATCTGAGCAGCCCAAGACCTTAACAAAAGTCCAGAATGGGGAGGGGGGAGTGCCATGTTTCTCTGAAACACAAATGCAGTTTGCATTGTGAAAGAATGTGGCTGCCAAGACCACATAACTGACCAAATAAAACTGCTTTTTCCACTCTCCATTGCCAGATCTGGTTAGATCCTGGCCATGCAGGGAGCTGGGGTAGCTTAGCAGACATTACCTCTAGGGGGGATTCAAAGAAGTGATTTGACTGCTGGCCTTTTCTTCCCTAAACCCTTCAAGAGGTTCAGAATTGAGGAGACTACCCCCACATTTATTTACAAGTATACAATGTCTTTTAGTTGTACCAAGTTGGATCGAATGAAACAAAGGACTTTAAAACATTTGTAAACTGTAAAGTGTAAATCAAAGTGCTCTTTTTCATCACAGAAAACCACCTCAAGATTTATTTTGTACTCAAACTAAAATTTAACGTTTAAGGTCGCTGATCCAGAAAAAAACAGAACAAGAAAGGGACTTAGAGAACCATCAGTGCAACAATTTGAAGAAGTTACAGCATTATATCATAATCAGCAACTGTGTGCCCCTCTGTAGGAGGAGACTTGAAGTTCTTTGGGTCCATGGTAAATCCCACAGAACTAGCTCTGTGACTCCAGCCTCCAACAGCAACCTAAATAGACAATGGACACTTTCTTTCCATCTCTAACTACTCAGCTATTTTGTTTCAAGCTTTTATCCTGTCCAGAATCCTAGGTTGTCCCCAATTTTATTGGACCCCAGGAACAATAGTCTAAAGAATTCTGAGACTTTGAGACTAAACTCTTAATAAGCCCCTGAAATATCACCAGTCAGTTAGAGCATTGCTGCCCTGAGCATGGGCTACAGATTGGCTGTATCTGAATCACCTGGGAATTTGTCAGAAACGCAGATTCTTGACTCCCACCCTCCCATTGGAATCTGCATGTTCACAAGATCCCAGGGGGTTGTATCCATGTTAAAGTATGAGGATCACTGGTCTAGACCGTGATTTTTCAGCTTCAGCGTTGAGGCACTTGCGAGGCAGCTACTGCTGCTGGCCCTCTTCGGGACCACAGTCTGAGAAGTGCTCTGCTCTGGCTCTAGAGCTGGACGGTTACAGAGGTCAAGTGGCTCCTTTCCCATTCACTGTGAGTGATGGAGAATTCCTGCGTCTTCCAACTTGACCCGAGGCGAGAATCCAGGAAGGCCAGCACTCCTCAAGGACTGGGACCATGATCTTTTCCCTTGGATTGTTTTAAAATTGCCTCCTGTTTAAACAGAGCTGTGGACAAGAGGTTCTAGGGCCTCTGTACCGAAGCCAGAGTAAATTTACGGCAGAGGCTCCATCCGGGAATGTGTTTTCCTCACCTTGAAAACAAACAGAGCCTGAGGGGCTGCGGTGGAGTGCCCTGGTGCTGGGAGGTGGCTCTTTGAGAAGGGGGTAAGACAGACTTGTGACCCTGCACTGCCCTTCTGTGGAGTGTTCTTTATAAAGTCCCTTCGAGGCTGAGGATTTTGTCTTTGAGTCCTCCTTGGGACTGTCCCCAAGCTCTCAAGTCCACCGGTGCCCTGCAACAGCTGTATTCCTTGGTACGGACACACACTGAGAAACATCAAGGGCATGCATAGTTCAGAAATCTAACAAAATCTGTACCCTGTTGGGTGCCACTGCCTTTGTTTTATGAAGATATACCTCAGCGCATAGAAAAATGGCATCAGGTGAGCAAAATCACTTCAAATAAGAAACACTGAACCATAGAGGGATGCAAAACCCATTCCGCATAGTGGAGGTGAATATGAACTTGTAAGCCGTTGGTCAGCTCTGCCCCACTGCCTACCAGGTAGGAGGTAGCACAGTTTTCACCAAGACTGCATCTCACAAATGATAAGCTTACATCATACAGAAGCTTCAAACAGAAACAACTGTTATTGTAGAATGCATACTGTATTCCAGGGTGTGTGCTAAGTGTTAACAATTATTATTTCAGTCCTAGCTATGAGGTTAATATCGCTGTTATCCTTATTTTACAGATGTGGAAATTAAGAAACAGAGACACTGCATATTTTGCCCAAGGTTACAAAAGGCACTTTGGAGTCCAAAGCTGGACTCTCCATCACGGCCACCCGTGGCAGGCTACAGAACAACAGCTTGGTGTGGTGGAGGCAGTCAACCTGTTGTGCACAATAGGGATCTGTTTTTAAACAAGACAAGTTTTTTAAGCATTGGAACTCTGTTTGCCACTTACTTATTTATATATAAAATATATTTAGAGGCACAAGGGTAGGAGACAAAAATTTCACCAAGAACCTTTTTCATAAAATAAATGAAAGTAAAGCTCTTCTGCTTGAAGCCAGGCAGGGACTCTGGACCCCTGCCCATGCTCACAGCCCCTCATGTACCACACCCCACTCCCACCCTGTATTCATTCATGGGGGTAGGTAGTTCCACCTCTGTGGTCTCTGGCCTCAGTAGTTCCAAGTGCAAGTTCACTCCCTGCCCTCTTTCCACCTGGGGTAAGTTGGTCATGAATGACCTGGAGGGGAAAGGCTCTGGAGATGCATGGTCTTTGAAAGGTGGGTGGGATATGGTAAGTACGACGAGTTTTACTTAGCACCTAAAATGATTAGTAGTTGAAATGGTGGGGGAGTTGTGTGGAAAGTGTTGTAATAGAGAATCCAGGAAGAATGTTGAGTCTGAATGCCTAGTATCTACTCATGTAACGGTCCAGTCCACCTTGGAATTGTTTGCAGGTGTGATCAAGTGCATTAAGCACTGATAGATTGGTATTAGTCTAATCTAAGAAGAAAAGTTATGAGCAACCTAGACAGCATATTCAAAAGCAGAGACATTACTTTGCCGACTAAGGTCCGTCTAGTCAAGGCTATGGTTTCTCCTGTGGTCAGGTATGGATGTGAAAGTTGGACTGTGAAGAAGGCTGAGTGCCAAAGAATTGATGCTTTTGAACTGTGGTGTTGGAGAAGACTCTTGAGAGTCCCTTGGACTGAAAGGAGATCCAACCAGTCCATTCTGAAGGAGAGCAACCCTGGGATTTCTTTGGAAGGAATGATGCTAAAGCTGAAGCTCCAGTACTTTGGCCACCTCATTGCGAAGAGCTGATTCATTGGAAAAGACTCTGATGCTAGGAGGGATTGGGGGCAGGAGGAGAAGGGGACAACAGAGGATGAGGTGGCTGGATGGCATCACGGACTCGATGGACGTGAGTCTGAGTGAACTCTGGGAGATGGTGATGGACAGGGAGGCCTGGCGTGCTGCGATTCATGGGGTCGCAAAGAGTCAGACACGACTGAGCGACTGAACTGAACTGAACTGAAGATATTAATGGATTGTGTATGTTTTGGGGGAGTGAGCACAGCGCAGTAATGGAGTTTCCATCCTACCTCTATGCCGGAAGACTTCAGCACCCAGGGCTTTGTTAGTTCCGTACCATCCACAGCATGCTCACAGAGGGACCTCAGGTGGATCTGCCCAAGGACCAAAGTGGCAAGTCATGGAGTCTCCCCATGCCATCCAGAGGGCTTGTGGCTTCCATTCTGGGTCACTGAGCTGGCTGGGCTGATCAGGTCCAGCCCTGAGGAGAGAACAGCACAGCCACACTCTTCTACCCAGACATTGGACTTGAGGAGTGGCAGGAACTCAAGAGGCCATGTTGGTCCCTTTTATGAGGTCCATTCAATCAGTGACTCTTTGACCCATTTGGTGGTGGTGAAGTGAGGGGTGGTTCTCACCTTTAAAAAAAAAAACAGTTTAACTTTTAAATCACCTTTAACATTCTGGCAAATATTCTTCCAGTCTTTTTTCCCTTTGCTGTTTTCTAAACATAGCTGAATTCACAACATATATTTGATTTTGTGCCTTTTCTTTCACCTATCTATATCATAGGTAGACAGGTACATCATAAGCATCTTCCCATATGTCAATTACATTTTACAAGCAACAAGTGCTCTTAAGCGAGGTAAATAAATTTACCTGCCCCTTGGCTTCCTCATGTGTAGAATAGGCAATAGTTCTCTAATTTTATCACAGAGGTCACGTGGAAGACTTTTTAAAACACAGATTGCTGAGCACCACCTCCAGAATTTCCAGTTCAGTGGGTCTGGAGTGGGGCCTGGGAATCTGCACTCCCAACAAGTTCCGAGGAGAGGTTGGTGCTGTTGGTCAGGAGACCACACTGGGAGAATCAGTAAAATGACGAGACTGACTTGTGGGATTTCCAGGGTCACCGCTGGTTTCAAAAATCCAAGTGTTTGCATATTTTTCAAATTCTTTAAGACCTAACTCTTAAAACACACGCATTTTCCAACTTTAACAAAACCCTATGATTTTTTTTTTTAAATACCAAAGAACATCATCTCCCATTTAAACGTAATTGTTTCCACTTGTAACTCATATGCGTTCCTTACTTCTCTTTAAAGTTACCTGGATTTTTAAAAGCCTATCTCTAAAAGACAGTCAGACTTAAATGTAATGCTTTTTTCTTTTCCTTTGCATAGTTCCATATGTATTGAAGAGCTGTGCAGAATTTATAGAGACTCACGGCATAGTGGATGGAATTTATCGGCTTTCAGGAGTCACCTCAAACATACAACGGCTAAGGTAAGCCCAAGAATCGCCCCCAAAGAATTCTCCCATGATCTTTCCTCTGTCCGTATGCTCATCTGCAAGTGCTGGGAGTACTAAAACCTGAAGGGACTGAGGGAAGGATGTCAGGGCACAAGATCAAGTGCTAATGTTTTCAGATGCCTAACTGTTCTTAATCTCATCAGGAAGCTCAATCTGATGTAATTCCTTCCAACAGAAACTCCTGAGGGCTTTTAATCGGTTCCTATGTCTTGCACCAGATTTATTCTTCTCAGGTGGATTCAGCTGAACTCAAATGATTTAAATTACAAGTTGGGAAAAAAGGATTTATTGTTACTCACTTGCCGATCCAAAGCTCAGATCCCAAACCATTACATGGTATTCAGAACTTAGAGGTCAGTGTGAGTTTTTCTGTTGACACACACTTGACATTTGATAATTTCCTCTGGTTCGAAAGATCAGAAGTCTGCATGATTGTGCATTTCCCTAACTGATGCCTGTATTTTTGAAATTACTGATACGGGAACTATTTCCAATTCTATGGATTTATCCTAAACAATTCTAAAATGTATCCCAGAATTTTTTGACTTAAAAGGACGGTAATCTTCAAATATATATTGATATTATAGCTGTGAAATAAAAGTAGTATATGTAGTGTATATATAGAATATATACATTACATACAATATAGGCACTAGTGGTAAAGAACTTGCCTGCCAATGCAGGAGACATAAGAGCTGTGGCTTCGATCCCTGAATCTGGAAGATCCCCTGGAGGAGGGCATGGCAACCCACTCCAGTATTCTTGCCTGGAGAAGCCTGTGGACAGAGGAGCCTGGTGGCTACAGTCCAGCATCACAAAGAGCTGGACACGACTGAAGTGACTTAGCACACACACATAGGTATATATATATAGAATATAGACTTTATATATAATATATATAGTGTACTAGGACTAAAATAATAGGTTTATGTATTTTAAAGATTGTTCTTTAATACAAAAGAATACATTTTAATATATTCATTATATATTCTTTAGTTACAAATGTAGACTTTTAAAATAAAACATTGTTACAGGATTAATGTGTAAATTTCACACTGTGCAGGTAAGTCATTTTTATCTTCTTCCTCCTATTCAGTTTTCTGCCCCTCCTCCTCAAATCTCAATTGTCATAAAACTATACCACAGGAATAAAACATCCTTTTTACTCCCGGAGAAGTGATAACTATTTTAAAAATAGCTGTTTTTTTGCAGCCATAGATTTTAACACATCTGTGTGCTTACATCAGTTCACTGATTTACTCACGTGATATTTTTCAGAGTTTCAACAGCAAGTACTGGTTTACTCTCAGCTCTGAAGCATACTGCACAGAAGGTGGTATTATGGAAGGACACTTGGACAATGGCCAATTCTTTTTCACTTAAGGGCTGACCTTAGCCTTGACAAGGGAGATTTTTGGCTAACTAGATGAATAAGCTCTAAGTTGTTTGTGTTCTGCCCTTGTAAAAAAAACACATGCCTGTGAATTTATGAGGCCACTGCATGGTTTTCTTTTCAAGGCCTCACTCAGTCCTTTTCAGGTTCTGGCAGCATCAGGGATTTCCCTTCTCTTTGTTAAAGGGCAGAACCACAGGAGAAGGGGCAGCAAGCTGTTGCCAGATGCTGGTTTTGAGAGTCCAGTTGCCATTGTCACTTCTTGCCTGACTAAATGAATACTCTCAAAAAACCTAACTTCTCTTCTGTATTAATGCTCAGATTTATCATCTTTTACATAAATTTTTAACTTGCAAGTATATACCATTTGAGGCAGTATATTCATTAATCATGCTCAGAAGTGTTTTTTCAGTTAGAAATGAGGCCTGGAGTCTGATGATGTTCTCAAACACCCCACTATAGAGTGTTTAAGAAGATATTTATAAGCTTATTTGCCCTGTGGGAGTCACTGTCAGGCAGCCTAGAAGTTTCCACTCAGTATCAAAGAGAGAGTTGATTGAAGTCCTCAGACCTTGAGTTTGAGTCTCCAGATAAAATAAGTTGGCTGACATGAATATGTGGACATGAATGATAACAATCTGACTCACCCTGGGTTTGGTTTCTCCTCCAAGAGAGAGAAGTTCATTTAGAACAATATTTTGGAAAAACTGAAATCTCAACAGGGTTTTTGGGAGATTGTTTTCGTATTTCTTCACTATTCACGATTGAAACTACAGACATAATGCCATTAGGAAGCCATTCGTAAATGGGATTATGTCTTTCTTATTACAGCAGCTTCTGCAGGGATGACCCAGACCTAAAGTGGAAATCTTTCGTAGCTTTCTTGGGCCTGGAATAGAAGGTCTTTTTGAATCAAGGTCAAAAATATGGTCAGATCAGCAGTTTAGGGTCTTTTCACCCTCTAAGGAGCCCGAGTAGCTGCTGACATGGAACACATGTTCCTGGGATTGTTATGTCTCTGTCTGTGTTGTTTCAGGCAGGAGTTTGGCTCAGATCAATGTCCAGATCTGACAAGGGAAGTGTACCTCCAGGACATCCACTGTGTGGGCTCTCTCTGCAAGCTTTACTTTCGGGAGCTGCCCAACCCCCTCCTGACTTATGAGCTCTATGAGAAATTCACAGTGAGTGTTTGGATTTCCATTATGGTTACTGGGTGGGATGCATGGATGGGCCAAAGAAAGTTTCAGCACTAAAATTACAATAACAATACTTACCAGCTGGTTGCCATTATCTTGGTGATGGAATTAGGATGGTATTGTGAGGAAAGCAGGGTGATGGCACTATTTGCTATATCTTTCCTATCTTAAATTTTCAGAATGTTTGTTTGCTTACATGAGCTAGTTTAAACCATCTCCATGTTTACGTAACCAAATGTGCGTCCGTAGATAGGAAGGAAACAAAGAAGCAGAGAACGAAGTGACTGGCCCAAGGTCACACTCTATCCCCAAACAGAATAGGAAGCTGAGACTTCAGATGCTACCCGCATGGTTAATTCATTTCAGGCTGTTCCTTCGGTGTTTCTGTTGGGAGTTGTATAAAGAGGTGGGTGGGTAGAGAGGGGAGAGAGAATTAAACAGAAATCAAGAGAGAGGTCAGAAAGCTGAGGAGAGAGAAGATTCTGGAAAAAGCAGCTAAGAGGGAGTGTAGATTGGGCTAGTGAGTTGGGTGGTGGAGGACAAATGGGCAAGAGAAGAACGCCTACCTAGCAGTTGCAGCATCACCAAATCCCACCCCCACAGGAAAAGGAGAATAAATGCTTAGAGCATGTCTATAGTGTCAACCTTAAAAATAGGGCTTGAACATTTGGCTGTGATGGGGGTGGGGGAGGTGCCGAGTAGGTGAAGAGTTGGGTTTAACCAAGGTTTAGGCTCAGCTAGAAAAAGAGGGGGAGGGAGATCAGAGTGTGTGCAAGCGAGTGATTGAAATAATTGACCATAGAATTTTGTCTGGATAAGAAGAGACAGGAGGGCCTAAGGCGGGTAACAGTGAAAAAAATAGATCAATGGATCCTTCATCCCAGTGAAATTAGTAAACTGTTAAAGTAGGGTGGTCAGAGGGGATGTTTGAAATTAAGTTTAAGGAAGACTTGCAATTATCGGTAAGGACCAGACCAAGGCTCTAACCATGGGCAAGAATCTTTCTTATGTCTCTTGTAATAAACCTATTTTAGACATATAAATGTTCTTTAATTTGAAATTACATAGGAGTTAATGAGTGCTATTCACATTTCAGAAGATACCCTTACAGATCTGTCTATCTGTCTCTCTCTCGGTATCTCCCTTTCTCTCTCCCTACTTTTGTTCCTCAGTACTATTCAATACATTCTAATGTTATGGAACAGTGCTAATTCAACAATTCGACCATCCTTCCATGGTAAAAAATAGAGAGAGACACTATTTTTACAGGGTATTATCTCATATACACAGTGATTTCTTAAACCAGATTCCTACTGATGGGTATTTAGACATTTTGTTTCTTAACATTTTACTTTTATCAGCAATGTTATAGTAAACATTTTTGCACATATATCCTTATACTTTTTTCTGTTTATATCCTTATGGAAAAAAATCACAGAAGTAGATTTACTAAGTAAAAGGATCTTATTTAAAATTTTGTCGCATGTTGCCAAGTTCTGCAGAGACATAAGAATGTTCTTTTTCCTGCAGCTTTGCCAACACTGAGTATTTTTGATTTACTAAATTATTTCCCAATCTTAATCAACCAAAAATATATCTTACTGTTGTTTTAATTTGTGCATAAGACTTTCTTGTTTTCTACATAGTTTTAATCTTAGTACAGTATAATAGTTTCATCCTTAAATAAGACTACAACATCACATGTTAAATAGCTGAATGAGTCCAACTTATTTTAATTAAGTTTAATTCTATGATAGTTAGGGATAGATAGGAATTCTTGTCTAGAAATTTCAGAAATACAGGTTTCTTCTTAGATCTTGTTTATAGTGTCAAAACAAAATCCATGTTAATCTCTCCCTGCTTCTGTTCCCTGACACTGCTAATCATTCTGTCTTCCACAGCAACAGAAAATATCAAAGCAATGTTACTGTCCACTTGTCATCAAATCTTAAGAGAACTTAACATTGTATTTAGATATAGTTTAAGGACACTAAGAAATAAAAGATGTTTCGTTGTGATAAGTGAGCTCTACATAGGCAGGATCTCGTGACTATTTATCCTTGAATTTATAGTTGAGTAAATTTCTCTAAATCACAGAATTATGAAAATATAAGCAAACCTTTTCCAGGGACATGGGAATAGCTCTGTTACATTGTCACACATTCTTAAAATGATTTATTTAAACTTACTTGCACAGATGAAGTGGAATAACATTTCAGTGGAATATAATAGGATTAGAAAGCTATTAATGAAGTGATGATGATATCTGCTACTTAGTGCTTACTATATGATAAGCTTCTTACAAATATTATTTCATTCAATCCTCAAAAAAACTCTGTGAAATAGGTTTTACTGTCTCTTACAGATGAGTAAATTGAGGCTCAAGTGACTCTTGCCTGGGTTTGTACAGATAGTAAATGGAAGTAAAGATTTAACATTCTGTCTCAGACTCTGCCACACTGTTTTTTAAACTAGATTTAACAGGTGTTAAATAGGCTCAGGTATTTAATAGCTTAATATGAAATACAGAAAACATCCCAAACTAATGAAGGAACAATTCAATAAACAATGTTAGGAAAATTGGCTAAGTGCTGGGAGAGGGGAGAAGTCAAGTTACATTCTTACCACTTAACAGATATCAGGGTGAAGGATTTTCTAAAAGCAAAAGCAAAGGAAAAAAAATCACCAGAGACAAATTTAACAAACTAAACTCCATAAATATTAGATTTTTATACATTAAAAATACATTAACAAAATTAAAAGGTGAATGACCAACTATGGAAAATGTTTACAATAAAGATGACAGGAGATGAATATTTTTTAATTATATAAAACTCCTACATATCAATAAAGAAGAAAAAACACTCAACACCCTGCTAAACAAATGAGCAAAGAGCCTCAACAGACAATTTGTAAAGAAACATAGTTATTTAAAAAGTATAAATGTATTAGAAAAATTGTATTTTCATATTTAAAGAATTGTTTTTAATGTTAGTATTTCACGTTGCCAAGCCTGTGGTGATGCTGGCTCTGTCATAGTTTTCTATTGCAAGTGTAAACTGGCTAGACATCGAGCAAGTCATTTGAAATTACTATCAAGGGTCCTAAAGTGCTCATATTTTTTAATACAGTAATTCTATTCCGAGACTCCATTCTAAGATAATCAGATGTGCACATGAATAATTGATTTACAAATATTTCACTGCTGTAGTAACAGTAACACAATTAGGGAGTATCTACATGTCCAACAATAAGGGAAGGGTTAAATAAATGATAATAAATCTATTGTTTTAAATCCTGTGTAGCCATGAAATAGTCTTCATATTTCTGAAGACTATTTGCGGACCACAACACAAAGTTAAATGGAAAAAAAGCAGTATATGCGATACATAGGAAGTGATGGCAGTGTTCATCTTTGGTGCTGGGAAGCCCCGGGCAGATTGCTTCTTTTAGGTTTCAATGTAAGTAGGGTAACAGTAGCTATGTCTGGGTGGTGAGATAGTACGTGATTTTTATTTCCTTTAAGTACATGTATTAGTTTTATGTGGCTGCAGTAACAAATTACAAGCTTGGTGGCTTAAACAATAGAAGGTTATTCTCTCACAGTTCCAGAGTCCAGAAATCTGAAATCAGTTTCACTGGGCTGATATCAAGGAGTCAGCAGGGCCATGGATCATTACAGAGACTCTAGGGGGAAACCTGTTTCTTGCCTCCTCCAGCTTCTGGTGGCTGCTGGCATGCCTTGGCTTGTGGCTACATCTCTGCTCCCATAGTCTCTCTGCCTTCTCGTCTGTCATTATCTCCTTCTGCCTCCCCGTTTTAAGGGCCCACCAGGTGGCGCTAGTGGTAAAGAATCTGCCTGCCAATGCCAGAGACCCAAGAGATGAGGGTTAGATCCCTGGGTCCGGAAGATCCTCTGGAGAAGGAAATGGCAACCCACTCCTGTATTCTTGCCTGGAGAAGGCAGTGGACAGAGGAGCCTGGTGGGCTATGCAGCTCATGGGGTCACAAAGCGTCGGACACAACTGAATTGCACACACACATATTGAATAATCCACGAGACTCTCCTTATTTCAAAAGCCTTAATCACACTTGCAAAGACTCTTTTTCCAAATAAGGTAACATTTACAAGTTCTTGAGATTAGGACCTGATATCTTTGGAAGCAACTGTTAAACCTACTACATTTTATTTTTATCAGAAAAAAAGTTCATTTTAGGAAAAATTCAGTTTAGATCAGATTGATTCAGCTAAAATAATTAAACCCAAGATAGAGAAAAGTTGCTTGCTGATTTAGTATTTTTGGAGAAGGCAGTTTAAAGCGGCATTACATTTTGTATTGAAATAACATCTTTGTGTGTCCATCTCCCTCGTTAAACTGTAAGCCTCCTAAGGACAGAAAGCATATTTATTTTACTGATTTTTGTGCTTCCTTTCCCTGCTCTCCAGCCACTGGAGGATGTTGTGACTCTTGACTAGTACACATTTGCTGGCAGTTGGTTGGCCCACACATGTCATCTGAAGTGTCGATGGGGGTGGACCACTGGTGTGTGGCATCAGGTAGAAGGTGTGAGCTCAAGATGTCTGCCAGTGTGGCAGCAGCCAACTGTCCTGCTTTGCCAGGGACTTGCCCACTTTTAACTCGGAAAAGTCCTGAGTTCCAGGACACTCCTTCTCAGTTGCATGCAAACCAGGCTGATTGGTCACCTCTTCAGGAGCCGAAAAGTGAAAGGAGTTGTCTCAGTAAAACTGATGCTCCCCACTGAGGAGGTTTGGTCCTTGGATGGTATTGCCCTGGAAGTGTGGCCCAAAGTGGGGCTTTCTGGCATTTTTAAATGCAAAGCAAAATACAGATTCATTCACTTACTTAATACAACTAACATCTCTTGAGCACCTGCTATCTATACTAGGCAGACACAGTTCCAGGTGCTCAGCAAGCAAGTCAGATAAAATCTTGTTCCCGTGAAAAGTGAAAGTTGCTCAGTCGTGTCCTACTCTTTGCCACTCCATGGAAGTCCATGGAATTCTCCAGGTCAGAATACTGGAGTGGATAGCTTTTCCCTTCCCCAGGGGATCTTCCCAACTCAGGGATCAAACCCAGGTCTTCCATATTGCAGATGGATTCTTCACCAGCTGAGCCACAACGTTCTCATGAAACTTACATTTTAATTAAAGAGATAGAGGACTAATAAATCTAATGCATAACTCGATAGTGAGAACTGTTGATAAGCACTTCGAAGACAGTTAATGCAGGATACAGGTCAGAGAGGGCTTCCCTGGGAGCTTAGTAGTAAAGAATCCACCTGCCAATGCAGGAGACGCAAGAGACACGGATTTGATCCCTGAGTTAGGAAGATCCTCAGATTCCTGAGTTAGGAAATGGTAAATCCCCCCCAGTATTCTTGGCTGGGAAATTTCCAAGGAGAGAGGAACCTGGCGGGCTGCAGTCCATGGGGCCACAAAGAGTCAGAGACAGCTGAGCAGGCACGCACGCACAAGTCAGAGAATGCTGGGGACTGATCATCAAAGGTCGCCAATGAGGGATGCTTGAACAGACAACGACGAAGCGAGGGAACAAGTTGTGCAAGTATCTGGTAGAAGAGGATGCTGAGAAGAAATAGCAGGTACCAAGGCCCTTGTCGAGGACATGCCAAGCTTGTTTAAGGGAATATATGGAGGCCAGCACGGCCCATAGGGAGCAAGCAAGGAGGAAATGATGGGAGACAAGGAATTTGAAGATGGGCCAGGTGCCTGCTGCTACAGGTGTGACAAAAACAGGAAGGTATAACAACTGTCTGGAAGATAATGGTGGTTGTTGTCTCTGGAGACTGAGGGTCTGATGTTGGAAGGAAGACACTTTCTTCTGTGTATTCCTTTGAATGTTTTGCATTTTTAAAACCTTCTGCATGAATAACTTTTTAACCTAATCACTTAAAATAATTAAAAATGACAAAAATGTCTTTATAATAATTTTTAAATAATTAATACAAAATAAAAGGTAAAAGCTGAGTTGCAGCTGGGGTGCAGTTAGAAGGGACAGACCGGGTTGCTTATCCATCCTGGGAATGGGGCTGCCTGAGCACAGGGGCTAAGGTGGTGTTCAGGTAAACAGAGGAAACTAGAGCCTGGGCCTGGCCAGAGGGGATGGGAGACCAGCCCTCGCCAGAGTCCTCAAAGTTCAGGAAGCTGGTCTTCTTGATACTGACTGGAAGAGAACAAATGGTCACAGATTCAACCTGGATTTTTTAAAGTTTAACGGTCAGCAAGATTGTCCTGGGTAATGTTGAGTGAAATTCTCTTTTAGGCAAAAGATTGGGATGGGCAAAGTGTCAACTCCCTTCCTTCAATTCCCCAGTGATGGACTCTGCTGTCCATCTCTTTGGACAGCAAAGAGAAACACAAAGAGATGGAAAAATAGCTATGCAGTGAGCAGACCCTCTGGGAGAACAATGATGATCTAGAGAGCTTCCAAATAGGATTGGGGTGCGAAGGGGAGAAGCTGTGAATAATAAAATGATCCCATGTGGGACCTGCAGGCATCAGGGGTGAGCCCGCCCAGTCTCTCGGAACAGAGGTGACTAACAGCTTCCTAAAATATTAAAGGAACTTTCCATGAATGCTGTTAAATTGACCTACACCTTTTTTCCTAAGAAACACTTTTAGAAAGTGGGGGTGGGGTAGGGGCTTGGGAAGGGGGTGGGTGTAAAGCTTTGCAAAGCTTGTCCTCTGCCAAGAGAGGAAGAGAGGCCTCCCCGCCCTTCACAGGACAGAATGTGGGAGGGTCCACGCCTCATTCCTTCACCCCTCCTTCCTCTGAGGCTCTCTCCCTTCACTTGCTTTATGAGATTCTCCCTGTCTTGAGAGTCAGGGTCTCGCCCACAAATCTGTTTTCTAAATGACAGAGCCCAGGAAGAGGGCAGAGGTATCAGGTGCTTTCTCTAGGCTCTATTCTGGCCCTTACCCTCTACATCTGCACGTCTCAAAAAGCAAGAATTGCGACAGAAATCATGTTTACGCCAGCTCCGTTTTGAGGCTTGCAAACCCAGCAGAAGACTGAGACAACTGTGACCCTCTGAGCCCCGAGTTTCTCCCCACTTCTGAGTAGGAAATGAAGTAGAGTTTTCCCACATAGAGATTTTTTGATTGCCTTTGAAAATGGTTAGCTTCTGTGAATGCTTTACTTCAATTAAATAAAAAAGTCAAACAAAAACACGTTGGTGGCCAAAGCTCTGGTATGATGTCCCACTTAGGAAAATGGAGCCAATAGTTGAGCCCTTTTAAAGTGTCTCGATCTGAGTGGGGTTACACAGTTATTATGCATATGAAAGGACTTGGGAAGGTGTATCAGAGATTTGTGCGTTTTTAGTGTAGTAAACCATAATGTAGTGAAAAAACAAAGATGTGACTGCTGACCTTGGACTCAGGTACAGCTCCCATGCGGGCAGTCTTGAGTACTCAGCCATTGGGAGGGGCCCTTGAACCTGAGCATAGGCAGGACAGACTCACAGGATGGGATATAGGTGAATCTGTCGGGGACACCTGTGTTGTGCAGGAGCCCCAGGCAGGCTTGGAATCACACTGCGTTTACTGAAGTCCTTGCCTCTCTTGAGGGCCTGGGCTGAGCTGGGAACCACATACCCACACAGGAAACAACCAAAGAGCAAGTCCGGACAAGGCCACTGGGTCTCAGGGACAAAGCTCTTATCCTGCTGAGAAGGCACGTCTTCACGTGGTCCCCACTTCCTGGAATCAACGACAGGCTGCCTGGTCACAGGAAAGTCTCAGGCTAGATGGAAGTGGCTGTTTGCACCCAAAAAGACAGCTGGCTGAGTAAACAGGCAGCCACCCTGTCATCTCCACTTCTCTCTGTCTCTGTCTCTGCTTCTCTCTCCCAGTGTGAGGACTCTGTCTGGCATGCAGAACACACCCGAGATTCCATACCATCTTTACCAGACGCCTACCTACCATCTGAGGACACAGAGCTGTGTGCCCATGTTGTTAGACACTTTGCATCCTGAACCCTCGGAGATTTTAGTGGTTTGTTTTTTCTAGAAAAGTGTGCCTCCTGGAAGGATGGTCTCTAGGCATGGTTGGGAGGCTGGAGTACCAGAAGCCTGAATAAAACCCGCAGATCCAGGGGGGTGTCCCCCTTCTTGAGCGCTCACTGGATTGCTTCATTTCCTGTCCACAGGAGGCAGTGTCTCATTGCCCGGAAGAAGGCCAACTGGCCCGAATCCAAAATGTTATCCAGGAGCTCCCTCCATCCCATTACAGGTAAGAATTCTTGGTAAAAGAAATTCACATTCTCTCAATGTGATATAATACCACAGATGCAGGCTGGCATCAAAAAAGGGGACAAATTCAGTGGACAGTGGCTTTCTGGGGTAGGTTGAGGTAGGCGAACAGGTCAGTTGTGTCAGAGCATGTTGGTGCCTGACCAGAGAGCCTGGCGGGAAGGAACAGCCCATGTCTAAATTACTTTCAGGGTTCACCTCGGAGTCCCATAAGAATCATTTCTGATTCCCAGGCCAGTCTCACAGAGATATTCTAGATTCTTACCCAGGTTCATAGCGTAACGAAATCAGTGGAAACCAAGATGGTTTCTAAACGGTTTGACCATCACTCTTGAGCGTTTGGCTGACTGATGTCTCTGTATGCTTATCAATACCATCCCTTACATCATTTCATCCTTTCTCCTCCTCACAGTTTAGTCCCTAACTGTGCCACCTTTCCCTGTGAAAAGCACTCAGTCATGTTCAACTCTTTGTGACCCTATGGACTATCCCCACCAGGCTCCTCTGTCCATGGAATTCTCCAGACGAGAATACTAGAGTGGAATCTCATTCTCTTCTCCAGGGGATCTTCCCTACCCAGGGATCAAACTCCAGTCTCCCAGCATTGCAGGCAGATTCTTTACCATCCGAGCCACCAGGGAATCCCAGTGGTTCTTAAACCTACGCAGGTCTTTATAAGAGGGCAGATTTTGATATGGTATAAGAACATCCCAGCAATAACAGATGGTATTCATCCATCAGATGAGTTCCTTAACCAGTACCAGGGTGCCCATAGCTGGAAGAATTACAGAAAAGCTGAGATGAGGGCCAGTTTCAAGACTGTGTGGAGGCCATGCTGCCCTCAGTGACAGGAGGCACAGGCTCTGAGCACTGTGAGTCCCGGGATCCATCTCTGGCTGCACTAGCATCCTCAGCTGACTTCTGCTGAGACTGTCTCCTCCTCACCCGTGGCCAGTGCTCCTAGGGCCAAGAAAGTTACTTCCATCTATCTTGATATCTTCCTGATAACCTTCTAAAATTCATGAAATAGACATATTTAGAATCTCTTAACTCAACCTTTAAATTATCTCCAGATGTCAGGTTTCACACAGACTCTGAAGATTCTTACTTTTTTTTTTTTCAATGAACCGTTACAGGACCTTGGAATACCTGATTCGACACCTGGCCCACATCGCATCCTTCAGCAGCAAGACCAACATGCATGCCAGGAACCTGGCCCTGGTGTGGGCACCCAACCTCCTCAGGTAACCGCCTCCCCTCGCCTCACTGCCCCAGTGGGCTCCAAGCAGCCCCCAATTCACACGAAACCTGGATTCTTCAAAACTGAGCCCCCTGGTAGACAAACCTTTGGCTAAGTGGTTATTTGTCACACCGAGGAATTAAAGGTGATTTTTATAGCCCTTGCTTGCTAACCTTGGAAACTCTGGAACCCAGAAGTATATTCTGGCTACAGCCATGATGTGGCCAGTGTGATGGATCTGTATGTTATAATTTCCTGGAAAGGTCTTTCTGGGTCTTTGGGGTTCCTTGGCTTTTGTTGGTTTTGGTGGGGTCCTAGCTAGCTAGAACCTGAATTAGCTGCTTCACATGACTTTGTAAATGATGACCTGCCCTTAGAACAATTCTTTGGAACTTGAAGGAGATCCTATGAAAAAAAATTAAATCAATTCCTATATATTGAGTAATACAGTGTTTACAGCTTTGCAGTTTATAGTACCTGGTGACTGTCTCCAAGTTGTCCAGTGTGTTGGGCTTCACAACCTTTAAAGCGTCTCTTCAATTGATCTTAAATAGTTACATTAATACAAATTAACAAGCTGTATACATTTAGGAATTAGGGCCTGTTCAAAACGCCCACTGGCTCCCCACTTATGCTTCAGTAGGTGGGGCAGACTCATTCACTGAATGTGTTTCTTCTGCGGTTCAGATCTAAAGAAATTGAAGCCACTGGTTGCAATGGAGATGCAGCCTTCCTCGCAGTCCGGGTCCAGCAGGTGGTGATTGAATTCATACTGAATCATGTGGATCAAATCTTTAACAACGGTACCCCCGGGTCACTGGAGAACGATGGTAATGGCTGCTCCTGGCATTCACTTCTTCTTTGCCTGAAGCACGGGATCCAAGAATAAGTCAGAGTGGGCTGGGATCTAGCTCTCAGTGTCAGCTATGTATGTGCGCTACAACACTGTGTCTGAGGATCATGCGTATGGACGTGTGTGCCAATGCAGCAAAGGTGTGGTGTGTGCAGATGTGGCTCTAGTATGTTTCGGATCAGTTGCATACATGGCCTATCCCATGAACATGGTGTGGTGACTTTGAATACTGTTCTTTTTAGTGAGTTCTTAAACTCTTCCAGTTGTTATCTAGAGGCACTGGCAATATCCCCCCAATGATTAGCTTTTATTTTTACTTCCAGTATGATATTGCAGAAGGCTTAAGTAAGTGAGTTAAGAAGCATCCTGTTCATGCTTGCATATATATTCAGAATGCCTTCTCTTTGCAAGCATTTCTTTTTTAAATTGAAATATAATTGATTTACAATATTGTGTTTGTTCCATTTATACATATACACACACCTATATTCTCTTTTGGTTCTTTTCCATTAGTTTATTATAAGATATCGAATATAGTTCTTTGTGCTACACCCTAAATCCTTATTGTCTATTTTACATATGGTAGTGTGTATCTGTGTAATACCATATTCCCAAGTTTATCCCTCCTCCACTTCCCCTTAGGTAACCATAAGTTTGTTTTCTATCTCTATGAGTCTGTTTCTGTTTTATAAATAACTTCATTTGTACTATTTTTTAGATTCCACATGTAAGTGGTATCATATAATATGTGTCTTTCTTGCAAGCGTTTCTTGAGCACTTGCTTTGTTCTGCCCTGCACTGGACAGTAGGCATACTGCAATGAGTGTGTGTTTGTGGGTGCATGTATAGAGAGACTAGCTAGCATTGAAGCTATGGGAGAAACATTTAGCTATTTCAGGTTGGATGTAATGAGGTGCAATTCATGATGTTCCAGTCCTCATAATAACATAATGAACCCCAGGAATGCATTGGTATTGGTTTATGCTGCTTGAACTCATATGAGCCTAATTTGTAAAAATAAAAAATCCAGCTGATCAGTAAACCTGATAACTACCATTTGTGTGAGGGTACAATTTCCAGCATTAGCATACATCACATAACTGGGAAGGCTTGTTGAAACACAGTTTCAGTTCAGTTCAGTTCAGTTCAGTCGCTCAGTCATGTCTGACTCTTTGTGACCCCATGAATTGCAGCACACCAGGCCTCCCTGCCCATCACCAACTCCCGGAGTTCACTCAGACTCACGTCCATCGAGTCAGCGATGCCATCCAGCCATCTCATCCTCTGTCGTCCCCTTCTCCTCCTGCCCCCAATCCCTCCCAGCATCAGAGTCTTTTCCAATGAGTCAACTCTTTGCATGAGGTGGCCAAAGTACTGGAGTTTCAGCTTTAGCATCATTCCTTCCAAAGAAATCCCAGGGCTGATCTCCTTCAGAATGGACTGGTTGGATCTCCTTGCAGTCCAAGGGACTCTCAAGAGTCTTCTCCAACACCACAGTTCAAAAGCATCAATTCTTTGGCCCTCAGCTTTCTTCACAGACCAACTCTCACATCCATACATGACCACTGGAAAAACCATAGCCTTGACTAGACGGACCTTAGTTGGCAAAGTAATGTCTCTGCTTTTGAATATGCTATCTAGGTTGGTCATAACTTTTCTTCCAAGGAGTAAGCATCTTTTAATTTCATGGCTGTAGTCACCATCTGGACCTCATACCCGGAATTTCTGATTCAGCTTATCTGGAGTGCTGCTGAAAATCTGTATTTCTAACAAGTTTCCAGGTGATGCTGCTGCTACTGGCTAGGGTCCATACCTCAAGAACCAGTGTGTGTTAGAACTATATCTGCAAAATATTTGTATGAGCTGATCAAAGCATTCTTTTCTAGTTTGGCTAATAAGCTTGGGAAAATCAATTATAACCATCAAAGTAATCAATTGCAATTAATATCAAATTTTGATTCCTGGTATAATAATTCTTACCCCCATCCTGTCCTCTATGTGGTTTATGATCTTTCTTTTAAAATTCACATACCATAAAATTCACTACTTTAATCATTTTATAGTGTACATTTCAGTGGTTTTTAGTGTGTTCACAGAATTGTTCAACCATCACCACTGTCTAATTCCAGGATGTTTTCATCACTCCAGAAAGAAACCCCACACCCAGTAAAGGAGTCACTCCACATTTTGTCCTCCCTTCCCACCAGTCTGGCAACCAGTCATCTACTTCCTGTTTCTATGGATTTTGCTTCTTTTGCACATTTCATATAAGTGGAATCATACCATATATGGCTTTTAATGACCTACTTCTTTCACTTAGCACATGTTCTCATAGATCAGCATTTCATTCCATTTTATGGATATACCATATTTTATGTATCCACTTATCAGTTGATGGACATTTGGGTTGTTTCTGCTTTTGGTTATTATGATGCTGCTGTAAACAGTCATGTACAAGTTTTTGTGTGAACGTGTGTTTTTTAATTGTCTTGACCTAGGAATGGCTGACATTTCTTTTATCTTTATTTTAACTTGCACTTTGTGCTAAGTTTCTTCAGACTTGTCTGACTCTCTGTGACCCCATGGACTGTAGCCTGCCAGGCTCCTCTGTCCATGGGATCCTTCAGGCAAGAATACTGGAGTGGGATGCCATTGCCTTCTCCAGGGGATCTTCCTAATCCGGGGATTGAACCCACAACTCTTATGTCTCCAGTGGGTTCTTTACCGCTAGCACCACCTGGGAATGAGAAATAGTATGCTTTCATTCATTCATCCTTTTGAATCAACCAGTAATTCACTGGGGACTTATTGTATGCCAGGAACTATGGCGGACCCTCCACACATATCATCTCATTGTCTTATCACAACCATCCTAAAGTTATCAACCTTATTTTATACATGAAGAACCAGAGAACCAGAAAAGCTTAGCAACTGGTAGGACTGAACATGGAACCTAAATCTTCCAGCCTGTGCTTTTTCCTTACCCAGTGATGCCTCTGGGAGGGAAAAAAAATAGGAAAACAAATAAATAAACCATTGTAGAGAATTAATGACTTTGGGAAATGTTCTTCTTGACAGCAAATTCCACCCATGACTGTTAGTGTTAAGGGTGTTCCTAATTCCAACGTGGAAATGCCTGTCCTTTTTATGACCATTGCCTTAATCAGCTTTTGTCCCGCATATTGAAATTTAGTTTCCTCTGAGCCTTTAACTCTTGACTGTCTCCAATACATACTATTCAGTGCATTCCACTTAAATGTTCTTCTTATGAATTCTTATTGACTTTGGTAACATACTTAACATTTACACAAAATGGAATAAGTCATTTGTTGTCGTTGTTCAGTCACTAAGTCATTCATATCCAACTCTTTGCAACCCCATGGACTGCATGCCAGGCTGCCCTATCCTTCACTATCTCCTGGAGTTTGCTTATATTCATGTCCATTGAGTCAGCGATACTATTTAACTATCTCACCCTCTGCTGCCCCCTTCTCTTCCTGCCCTCAATCTTTCCCAGCCTCAGGGTCTTTTCCAGTGAGCCGGCTCTTTGCATCAGGTGGCCAGAGTATTGGATCTTCAGTTTCAGCTTCAGTCATTCCAATGAATATTCAGGGCTGATTTTCTTTAGGATTGGCCGGTTTGATCTCCTTGCAGTCCAAGGGACTCTCAAGAGTCTTCTCTAGCACCACAGTTCAAAAGCATTCCTCAGCCCTCAGCCTTATTTATGATCTCACATCTGTATATGACTACTGGAAAAACCCATAGCTTTGACTGTATGGACCTCCAACCTTAAATTGCCTTGGAGGCCATGTTTTCCAGCTGCAGCTGCTGCTGCTAAGTCACTTCAGTTGTGTCTGATTCTGTGTGACTCCATAAACAGCAGCCTACCAGGCTCCACCGTCCCTGGGATTCTCCAGGCAAGAACACTAGAGTGGGTTGCCATTTCCTTCTCCAGTGCATGAAAGTGAAAAGTGAAAGTGAAAGTGGAGTCGTGTCCGACTCTTCAAGACCCCATGGACTGCAGCCTACCAGGCTCCTCCGTCCATGGGGTTTTCTAGGCAAGAGTACTGGAGTGGGTTGCCAAGAGAGAAGGGATAATCTCCCCACCCTAGCTGAGTGAGACCACCTCTGTGGCTGAAGACACATTCTCACCTGACCGAAGGACTAGGCAGTACCCAGGGGCAAGTACCCTCAGCTGTTACTCTGGCCCACAGTAAGTGCTCAATATGTTGTTGTGTGAATGAATGAATAGTCCATCTCTGAAAAGTACAGGAATGCAGGGTACCTTCCGAAGCCTCTGTGTGCCCTCTGGCTGGGGGTGGCCAGGATTGCTATCACATTCCTATATGTAGTCTTTGCCACAGACCCCACCATGCCCAAGAGAAGCCCCTGCCAGGAGGTCAGGAATGGGGGAGCTGTGGCTGTGGGCATCTGGCTGGAACTGGTGAACAGATCCATTCCCAAGAGGTCTATGAGCTCTTCTCTTTTCTTTACAGAAAACCGGCCGATCATGAAGAGCCTGACCCTGCCCGCCCTCTCCCTGCCCATGAAGTTGGTGAGTCTGGAGGAAGCTCAGGCCCGGAGCCTGGCTACTAATCATCCCGCCAGGAAGGAAAGAAGAGAGAATAGCCTGCCCGAGATTGTCCCTCCCATGGGCACCCTCTTCCACACTGTCCTTGAGTTACCAGACAACAAGTAAGTGGCTTTCTTTCAAATTCTGGGAGATGTTTGGGTGGCGGGGGACAGAGGAGGAAGTGGTTAGAGTCTCGGGGCTATAATGGCAGCATGGTCTGGGGTTGTGATCTGGTTTGGGGGGGTAAGGCGGCCTTCCAGAAGAGATGGGAGCTGATGCCACGACATCACCAATGTGCATTCCCTCACTGCCCGAAAGTCTTTGAGACCTTGATCTCCCACCAGAGATCCCTAGTACTGTGGTGGGGATAGGGCTCATAGGTGTCAAGAATCATAACTAAAATCCCTTATTTCCTAGCTTAGACAAAATAGCCTTGATGTTTTCAAAAGGAAGGTTGCTAAACAGAAAAATTTGGCTGCCTCCTCCCACCCTTCACCTTCACAGCACATTATAAAAGGCGTGGAGACGGACGGAGGACAAGTTGACAAACCACCACTCTGGCCTGAAAACTCTTGAGGACACGGCACTTGAGGACATGCATCCTGGCTTCTGTTCCTCCTCTGCTACCTGTCAGAGCCCTCCCTTCCCTCCAAAAACAAAACAAACACCATTTTCACTCGTGTCTTTCCTCACTTCTCCTTTTCATTTCTTCTGTTGTAACCCTGGTTTCCACACATTCCTCGGTTATGGAAGCAAGAGTCCTAAATTCTAGGCAGACAGTAGGTGGAGGAGCCGGAAGGCAATCTTTTCATTGAAGAGTATCATCCTTGCTGTTTGGTCAGTGAAAGGAGGTGTGAAAGCGGACCCCGCAGGCTTCTTGTCAGTGTCCTCCACATGAAGGCACGGCTGTTTCCCTCTGAGGGGGGAGAGCGTGCTGGGTGCCTGGGAAGGGTGACTGGATCTCACCTGGCAGGAAACGCTCCATTTCCTGGAGGGCACAGATGGCACTGCCCCTCCCTCCAAATCCCTGGAGGATGAGACTTTCATCCAGGTATCAGGAAGAAGGATACCTCTGAAGGACAATCAAGTATACCTTCCCTGGGCTGTCAACCACACCTGGGGTGCACCGTGCCTCAAGGTATAGGCGATACTGTAAAATCTACCCTAAGGCCAAGTGCTTGACAACATTAGGCTAGATCCGACAGAAACCACGAAGCACTGCAGGTCTATGCCTGATGGTAGAAGCATGTGTTCTGTGGAGAAGAGGTCCTCTGTGGAGCCCACAGGTGCCAGGGTTTCATCCCAGAACTTTATGAAATATAATGGCTAGGCCAGCCAGAGCCCGGTAAGGCCTCTGTGGTGACCTCTGGTGGCAGCAGGTCCTCTGGGCCCTGTCTGAGTTCAGTTCAGTTCAGTCACTCAGTCGTGTCTGACTCTTTGTGACCCCATGGACTGCAGCACACCAGGCCTCCCTGTCCATCACCAACTCCCGGAGTTCACTCAAACTCAGGTCCATTGAGTCGGTAATGCCATCCAGCCATCTCATCCTCTGTCATCCCCTTCTCTTCCCACCTTCAATCTTTCCCAGCATCAGGGTCTTTTCAAATGAGTCAGCTCTTCACATCAGATGGCCAAAGTACTGGAGTTTCAGCTTCAGCATCAGTTCTTCCAATGAATATTCAGGACTGATTTCCATTAGGATGGACGGGTTGGATCTCCTTGCTGTCCAAGGGACTCTCAAGAGTCTTCTCCAACACCACACTTCAAAAGCATTGATTCTTTGATGCTTAGCTGTCTTTATAGTCCAACTCTCACATCCATGCATGCCCACTGGAAAAACCATAGCCTTGACTAGACAGACCTTTGTTGGCAAAGTAATGTTTCTGCTTTTTAATATGCTATCTAGGTTGGTCATAACTTTTCTTCCAAGAAGTAAGCGTCTTTTAATTCCATGGCTGCAGTCAACATCTGCAGTGATTTTGGAGCCCCAAAAAATAAAGTCTGACACTGTTTGTACTGTTTCCCCATCTATTTGCCATGAAGTGATGGGACTGGATGCCGTGATCTTCGTTTTCTGAATGCTGAGTTTTAAGCCAACTTTTTCACTCTCCTCTTTCACTTTCATCTAGAGGCTCTTTAGTTCTTTGCTTTCTTCCATAAGGATGGTGTCATCTGCCTATCTGAGGTTATTGATATTTCTCCCAGCAATGTTGATTTCAGCTTGTGCTTCATTCAGCCTAGCATTTCTCATGATGTACTCTGCATAGAAGTTAAATAAGCAGGGTGACAGTATACAGCCTTGACGTACTCCTTTCCCAGTTTGGAACCAGTCTGTTGTCCCATGTCCAGTTCTAACTGTTGCTTCCTGACCTGCATACAGATTTCTCAGGAGGCAGGTCAGGTGGTCTGGTATTCCCATCTCTTTCTGAATTTTCCACAGTTTGTTTTGATCCACATAGTCAAAGGCTTTGGCATAGTCAATAAAGCAGAAGTAGATGTTTTTCTGGAACTCTCTTGCATTTCCGATGATCCAATGGATGATGGCAATTTGATCTCTGGTTCCTCTGCCTTTTCTAAATCCAGCTTGAACATCTGGAAGTTCATGGTTCATGTACTGTTGAAGCCTGGCTTGGAGAATTTTAAGTATTACTTTGCTAGTGTGTGAGATGAGAGCAATTGGTAGTTTGAACATTCTTTGGCATTGCCTTTCTTTGGGATTGGAATAACAACTGACCTCTTCCAGTCCTGTGGCCACTGCTGAGTTTTCCAAATTTGCTGGCGTGTTGAGTGCAGCACTTTCACAGCATCATTTTTAGGATTTGAAATAGCTCAACTGGAATTCCATCATCTCCACTAGCTTTGTTCATAGTGATGCTTCCTAAGGCCCACGTGACTTCACATTCCAGGATGTCTGGCTCTAGGTGAAGCATCACACCATTGTGATTATCTGGGTTATGAAGATCTTTTTTGTATAGTTCTTCTGTGTAGTCTTGCCACTTCTTAATATCTTCTGCTTCTGTTAGGTCCAGACCATTTCTGTCCTTTATCGAGCCCATCTTTGCATGAAATGTTCCTTTGGTATCTCTAATTTTCTTGAAGAGATCTCTAATCTTTCCTATTCTATTGTTTTCCTCTGTTTCTTTGCATTGATCGTTGAGGAAAGCTTTCTTATCTCTTCTTGCTATTCTTTGGAACTTTGCATTCAATTGGGCATATCTTTCCTTTTCTCCTTTGCCTTTTGCTTCTCTTCTTTTCACTGCTATTTGTAAGGCCTCCTCAGACAACCATTTTGCCTTTTTGCATTTCTTTTCCTTGGGGATGGTCTTGCTCCCTGCCTCCTGAACAATGTCACGAACCTCTGTCCGTAATTCTTCAGGCACTCTGTCTATCAGATCTTATCCCTTGAATCTATTTCTCACTTATGCTATATAATCGTAAGGGATTTGCTTTAGGTCATACCTGAACGGTGTAGTGGTTTTCCCTACATTCTTCAGTTTAAGTCTAGCACTCAACTATCCCTGCTTCATCAGGGAAATGAGAGACAAAGCCAGAGACACAGTGGCCACCCTCTGTGTTTCTCTGCAGTGACCACTGACCACACCCAGCAGTCTGCAGCTCTCCCAGGCCAGGCTCTCTTCCAAGTTGCTTTCTCATCCACCGCCTGTCCAGCCCACTGAAGTCTCCCTAGCCTTCTCCTCACCTGTGTATGTCCCAGAAGTGTGGCTGCAGGGCAGGGAGCATAAAAGGACTGAGGTCTCTGGCCTTTAGTGTTTACTCCTGTAAGAAATAGATGTCTTTAAAAACCCAGGAGGAAAGTGTTCATCAGAATTTCTACCAGAATTCCCAGAACTGTGGTTGCTTGTGACCTCTGAGTCTCCCACCAACCCCTGCCTCTGTTTGCCCCCAACCCCTGCTTTTAATGGGCTTCCCTCATGGCTCAAATGGGTAAAGAATCTGCCTTCAACGCGGGAGGCCTGGGTTCAGTCCCTGGGTCAGGAAGATCCCCTGGAGGAGGAAATGGCAACCCAATCCAGTATTCTGGCCTGGAGAATTCCATGGCCTGAGAAACCTGGTGGGCTACAGTCCATGGGGTCACAAAGAGTCAGACACGATTAAGCCGGTTTCACTTTCCTGCTTTTAATAGCACATCTGAAAAATGTGGTCCTTCACTCTGACTCATGAAAACCTGGCTTGGTCATCAAGGCCATCCTTGGACAGGGTGAGAGTCAGGCTCAGCTTGGATTTTCAAAAAGAATTTCTTGCCATGTCAGAGTCGTTCATAACTAAGAACATGTTTGGGATATTCCTTCGATAGTTTAGAGTCCCATTGAAATGGCTAGTTATCCAACTTACCCCCTGTGGCTTGGCTCTTTTAGAAGAAAGCTCTCCAGTAAATCCAAGAAGTGGAAATCAATATTTAACCTGGGACGTTCTGGATCAGACTCCAAATCAAAGCTGAGTAGAAACGGGAGTGTATTTGTGAGAGGACAGAGGCTCTCAGGTAAGAATCAACAATGGTTATGTTCATAAGAGAGATATAGATATATATTTTGAGTTCTGTTTCTTCAGTCTTTGGTTTGGGTCAAGCTCACTAATCCTAGAAGAGAAACTTATAAATTAGCTGAAGAGCCTTTTTTGTTTCTTCCTAAGTTTATCTATTTGTTTTTGGCGGCACTGGGTCTTCTTTGCCACGCGGGCTTTTCTCTGTTGCAGCGAGCAGATGCTACTCTTCGTTGCGGTGCACTGGCTGTTCATTGCAGTGGCTGCTCTTGTTTCGGAGCACTAGCTCTAGGTGTGAGGGCGTCAGTAGTTGTGGCACGTGGGCTTTAGAGCATAAGCTCAGTAGTTGTGGCGCATGGGTCTCATTGCTCTTGAGGCGTGTGGGGTCTTCCCAGAGCAGGGATGGAACCCCTGTCCCCTGCCTTGACAGGTGGATTCCCAACCACTGGACCACCTTGGAAGTCCTGTTTTGTTTTTTTTTTTTTTTCTAATAATTTTGGGTTTACAAAAATTTTTCAAAAATAGTACACAGAGAATCCATATACCCGTCATGCAGCTTCCCCCAAAGCTAATGTATTAAATAACTGTAATACAATGATCAAAACCATAATGTTAATATCAATGTAATACTGCTAAATAATTTACAGATGTTATTTGTATTTGGCCTTTTGTCCTACTAATGTCCAGGCCCCACGGAGCCAGGATCTAGTCAAGGAACCCACATTGCATTTAGATGTCATACTTCCTTAGTTTTCCAACCTAGGCAGCTCCTCTCAACCTAGGCAGCTCCTCCGTCTTTCTGACTTTGACACTTTGGAAGAGTTTTGGCCATTTATTTTGTAGAATATACCTCAGTTTGGGATTGTCTGATGTTTTCTCATGGTTAGATTGAGGTTACAAATGCTGTGCCCGTCACAGTGTGTCATATCAGAGGGCCCATGAGGTCAGTGTTTTATTGTTGGTGATGTCAACCTTGATCACTCGGTTAAAGTGCCGTCTACAAGGTTTGTTCCTGTGAAGTTACTATTTTTTTCCTTTGCAATTAATAAGTGTCTTGTGGGAGATACTTTCAGACCATGCAAATATTCTTTTCCTCATGATACTTTCATCCATGAATTTTAATATCCATCAGTGGTTCTTGCCTATAACAGTTCTAACTATGGTATTTACCATATGGTAATTTTCCACTTCCATCATTCTTTCTACGTTTATTAATGAACTTTACTGTAAGGAAGATCTGACATTTAAATAAGGATGCTGCCCTGTGGGAATTATATCTGAGTAGTAAGTAGAACTGATGCAGGAGGGAACCAAGGGAACCACTATAAAATGGGGAATATAATCAATCAAGCTGAATATTGTATCAGAAAGGGAAGGCCAAAGAAATTTGCCACAGTGGCATTTAGTGTTACAGACTGAAAGCATGATTTTTTAAAAATGAGAGCAATAGTTATGAAAACAAGTAGTAAAAGGTAAACATTCAAATGCAATGAGCAAACCTTGATTGAATCTTAGTTTGAAAAAATAAAAAAGACTACAGGGCTTCCTGGGTTGTCCAGTGGTAAAAAAGAATCCACCTGCCAATGCAGGGAACATGAGTTTGATCCCTGGTCCAGGAAGATCTCACGTGCTGCAGAGCAGCTAAGTCTGTGCGCCACAGCTACTAAAGCCCACACTCTGGAGCACGTGCTCGGCAACGAGGGAAGCCACCACAGGGCGAGGCCTCCACACTGCAGTGAAGAGTGGCCCCTGCTCGCCAAAACTAGAGGAGATCCACAAGCAGCAATGAAGACCCAGTGCAGCTAACAATAAACAAAAAAAAATTTTTTTACAAAAGACAATTTTGAGGATAAATAGGCTAGATTTTAGATGATATTGAAAATAGTAAATTTTCATAGTTTGCTGGTGCTTTAGAGGCATATGCTAAAGTTAAGTATTTAAAGATGAAGTGTCAAAATACTGAGACTCACTTTCAAATGATTCTGCAAAATTTAAGTATGTAGGTAGATAAATAGATTAGAAATAGATGAACCAAACATATGGCAAAATGTGAACCTAGATGGTAGGTTTAGAGGTCTTCAGTGGTTCTGAATGTTTGAAATTCTTAACAATAAAGGTTTGGGGGGAAAAAAACTAATGTCTGTAGAGGAAATTGAGAGAATATCTTTAAGAACCTTCCTCAGCACTGGTTATAACTGTGTGCCAAGGATCATAAAGCATAGATGTTAGAAGTCATCACATTGTCCTACTGGAGTAATGGGGATTTCACCAGGTATAGTGGGTGTAGTGGTTTAGGCTGTGTGTGTGCTCAGTTGTGTCCGACTCCTTGGACCCCATGGACTGCAGCCCGCCAGGATCCTCTGTCCATGGAATTTTCCAGGCAAGAATACTGGAGCAAATTGCCATTTCCTACTTCAAGGGGTCTTCCCAAACCAGAGATTGAACCCACATCTGCGTCTCCTGCATTGGCCGGTAGATTCTTTACCATTGCACCACCTGGGAAGCTTGGTTTCAGCTGCAAGTAAGAGCAAATCCAACTCTATTGGCTTATGCAAGGAGGTAACTTATTGGGACACCCAGATGTAGGGAAAGCTTCAGGGACGATTTAGTCCAATGGCTGTGTTTCCATTTCTCCATGTTTTCCTCAGCTATGCCCTCCTCTGAGGGTCAGCTTTATCCTCAGACTGGCTCCCTTTGCAGCAACAAAGTCGGTATAGTATTAAGAGTTCTAGGTTTTACCTTTGACTATCATTATGACCAGAAGGAGAAAGAACATCATTTCTGGTAGCTTGCTTCTTGGTGCAGGGACCCTTCTTTCCCAGAACCTCCACATTAAGTATCTGTCGCCCTCCCCACTCCCCACCCCACAATAGTAGCCTTCACTTAGTCACATGGGTCGATCGTTACGGCCAGGAGAGTGCTGTGTGCTGACCAGTTTAGGACTGGATTCCTGAACCAATCACTGGCATGAGGAATGGCATTATGCCTGTTGGGTGAGGAATGAGGTACACCCAAGCTGGACAGGGCTCTGTGAGAAGGGGAAGGAAATGGATTCTGGGCACCCATCTGTAATATCCATTATATGGGGGAAAATGTATTTCACAAAACGGCAAGATAGCCAGGTGAAGAGGACAGGTCGCCGTAAACTCCTGATCTAATAATAGATTTGCTGAAGCACATCAGAGAGAACTTCAGTTACAGAATTAGTGCCACAGTGTAAGAGGTTCACCAAGTACCAAAAAGTTAAAAGAACAAAACAATTGAATAAAAATAGAATAAGTGATTTGCTTTGATTGTGACTTAGGAAGATTTCCACCCCCGTGTGGTTTTTGAAAGGAAGAAGCTCCAGGTGCTGGATCAAACAGTGGTAAATTCATAGAATGTACAGGACGTCCCTGGCCGCTCCTCAGCTCGGCTGCACCTCAGAGTCACCCACAGGATGTGGTTCACACCCACAGCAGCTCTGCGTCAGGAGGACTGTGATAAAGTCAGAGTATTGGTAACTTTTTAAAAGCTCCCCAGGAGATTCCAGTATGCAGCCAGAGTTGAAAACCACTGCTATCTCATGAACAAGCTAGTCAGAAATAGTTCATCAAAATGGCTGGCTTTTGATGGGGTGCAGAGGTGCAATTAAAGAACCATCGGTGTCAATATAAATAGCTCTCTCTGACCTTGACTATTGCCTGAGCGGCCATGTTTCACTAGAAGAGTGTTGTTGAAACCCTAGAAATTAAAGACTGGGTGGGGGAGAGTAGGGGGTGGTCATAACCCTGTAATAGCCTCATTATTTGTTGAAATATACTTGTGAAAAAAGGAAAGCAGTGTTAAATATTTAACATATTTAAATACTTTTTAAATCTTTTTTTAAAGTTTCATAATTAAGAACATTTTAAAAGTTGATTTACCATGTTTATAGTACTGGAGTATTTTGTGGGGAGGGGGTGCAGGTGAAGGGATGTTTAACCATGTTTAGAAAATGGAACAGAAATAGGAGATACTAAAGAGCAATATTGCATAGGAACCTGGAATGTTAGGTCCATGAATCAAGGTAAATTAGAAGTGGTCAAACAGGAGATGGCAAGAGTGAACTAAAATGGACTGGAATGGGTGAATTTAATTCAGATTATCATTATATCTACTACTGTAGGCAAGAATCCCTTAGAAGAAATGGAGTAGCCCTCCATTTCTATAGTCAGCAAAAGAGTCTGAAATGCAGTACTTGGGTGCAATCTCAAAAACGACAGAATGATCTCTGTTCATTTCCAAGGCAAACCATTCAATATCACAGTCTCTATGCCCCAACCAGTACTGCTGAAGAAGCTGAAGTTGAGCAGTTCTTTGAAGACCTATAAGACCTTCTAGAACTAATATCCAAAAAAGATGTTCTTTTCATCAGAGGGGACTGGAATGCAAAAGTCGGAAGTCAAGAGATACCTGGAGTAACAGGCAACTTTGACCTTGGAGTACAAAATCAATCAGGGAAAAGGCTAACAGAGTTTTACCAAAAGAACGTACTGGTCATAGCAAACACCCTCTTCCAACAACACAAGAGAAGACTCTACACATGGACATCACCAGATTTTCAATACCAAAATCAGATTGATTATATTCTTTGCATCCAAAGATGGAGAAGCTCTATACAGTCAGTGAAAAGACCAGGAGCTTATTGTGGCTCAGATCATGAACTCCTTACTGTAAAATTCAGACCTAAATTGAAGAAAGTACGGAAAACCACTACACCATTCAGGTATGACCTCCATACAGCAAATCCTTTACGTTTGTACAGTGGAAGTGACAATAGATTCAAGGGATTAGATCTGATAGACAGAGTGCCTGAAGAATTATGGACAGAGGTTCCTGACATTATACAGGAGGCAGGGATCAAGACCATCCCTAAGGAAAAGAAATGCAAAAAGGCAAAATGGTTGTTGGAGGAGGCCTTACAAATAGCTGAGAAAAGAAGAGAAGCTAAAGGCAAATGAGAAAAGGAAAGATACATTCATCTGAATGCAGAGTTCCAAAGAATAGCATGGAGAGATAAGAAAGCCTTCCTCAATGATCAATGCAAAGAAATAGAGGAAAACAATAGAATGGGAAGGACTAGTGATCTCTTCAAGAAAATTAGAGATACCAAGGAAACATTTCATGCAAAGATGGGCTCAATAAAGGACAGAAATGGTATGGACCTAAGAGAAGCAGAAGATATTAAGAAGAGGTGTCAAGACTACACAGAACTATGCAAAAAGATCGTCATGATCCTAATAACCACGATGGTGTGATCACTCACCTAGAGCCAGACATCCTGGAATGTGAAGTCACGTGGGCCTTAGGAAGCATCACTATGAACAAAGCTAGTGGAAATAATGGAATTCCAATTGAGCTATTTCAAATTCTAAAAGATGATGCTGTGAAAGTGCTGCCCTCTACATGCCAGCAAATTCGGAAAACTCAGCAGTGGCCACAGGACTGGAAGAGGTCAGTTGTTATTCCAATCCCAAAGAAGGGCAATGTCAAAGAATGTTCAAACTACCACACAATTTCACTCATCTCACAATTTCACTCATCTCACACTAGCAAAGTAATATTTAAAATTCCCCAAGCAAAGCTTCAACAATATGTGAATGGTGAACTTCCAGATGCACAAGCTGGATTTAGAAAAGGCAGAGGAACCAGAGATTAAACTGCCCACATGCTTTGGATCATAGGAAAAGCAAGACGGTTCCATCTACTTCTGCTTTATCGACTATACCAAAGCCTTTGACTATGTGGATCACAACAAACTGTGGAAAATTCTTAAAGAGATGGGAATAACAGACCACCTGACCTGCCTCCTGAGAAATCTGTATGCAGGTCAAGAAGCAACAGTTAGAACTGGACATGGGACAACAGACTGGTTCCAAATTGGGAAAGGAGTACATCAAGGCTGTATATTGTCACCCTGCTTATTTAACTTATATGCAGAGTATATAATATTTCATATATAATACGAAATGCTGGGCTGAATGAAGCACAAGCTGAAATCAAGACCGCCGGGAGAAATACAAATAAGCTGCTACCCAGAAGACACCACCCTATGGCAGAAACTGAAGAGGAACTAGAGAGCCTCTTGATGAAAGTGAAAGAGGAGAGAGAAAAAGCTGGCTTAAAACTCAACATTCAAAAAACAAAGATCATGGCATCTGGTCCCATCACTTCATGGCAAATAGATGGGGAAACAAGGGAAACAGTGACAGACTTTATTTTTTTGGACTCCAAAATCACTGCAGATGGTGACTGCAGCCATGAAATTAAAAGACATTTGCTCCTTGGAAGAAAAGCTATGACCAACCTAGACAGCATATTAAAAAGTAGAGACATTACTTTTCCAGCAAAGATCTGTCTAGTCAAGGCTACGGTTTTTCCAGTAGTCATGTATGGATGTGAGAGCTGGACCATAAAGAAAGCTGAGCGCTGAAGAATTGATGCTTTTGAACTGTGGTGTTAGAGACAACTCTTTGAGAGTCCCTTGGAGTGCAAGGAGATCCAACTAGTCCATCCTAAAGGAAATCAGTCCTGAATATTCACTAGAATGACTGATGCTGAAGTTGAAACTCCAATACTTTGGCCTAATGTGAAGAACTGACTCACTGGAAAAGACCCTAATGCTGGGAAAAATTGAAGGCAGGAGGAGAAGGGGATGACAGAGGATGAGATGGTTGGATGGCATCACCAACTCGATGGACATGAGTTTAAGCAAGCTCTGGGAGTTGGTGATGAACAGGGAAGCCTTGCGTGGTGTAGTCCTTGGGGTCACAAAGAGTTGGACACAACTGAGCAACTGAACTGAGCTGAATGAAAGGGTAAGAAAAACTTGGGTACTGACTGAATGGAGATGCATAAACTCTGAAGTCTCCCAGACACATGTGTGCTAGAATTTGTGTCAATATTTATCAAACAGGAAGATTCTAGGGAGCCCTCTAAAGTGAACTCCTTTGAGCAGGGAAATAAAGCCACAGAGATCATCTAAGAGAGGGAACTCAAGGACCCAAAGAAAACGGGTGAGTGCATTTCCATGAGGCCAAGGTCCCAGGCAGAAAAAAATAATCTAAACACAGTTAGCCAGACTTTCCTGGTGGTCCAGTGGTTAAGAATCCACCTGCCAATGAAAGGGGCATGGATTCAATCCCTGGTTTGGGAACATCCCACTTGCCACAGAGCAGCTAAGCCCGTGTGCTTAGAGCCTGTTCTCTCCAACAAGAGAAGCCATGCAATGAGAAGCCTGCACACTGCAATGAAGACCTAGCTCAGCCAAAAAGAAAGAAGTAAATAAAGCAAAACAAACAAACAAAGCCCTTCCCTGAAAGACCAGGGGAATTCAGGTCTGTGAATGAATAAATCAGTATCTACAGTTAGGCCTTCATATCTGCATATGTGGGACGTATGGGTAGACCAGGCTGATTGTAGTTCACCTTTTATATAAGGAGCTTGAACTTTCAGTGGATTATGGTATCTGTGGGCGTCCTGGAACCAATCCTCTGCAAATACTGAGGGACACCTGTATCGTCATAGGCCACAGAGCCTTGAGTGCTTAGCCACTGTCCAGACAAGGAGCCAGGGAATTGTTGGAGACTGTTCCCTTCTGTGTCCACTGGGGCCACAAGGAGCTTCATTGTCAGACAGAGGGTCCCACAGGAAAGGTGAACACTGATGGCCCTGCAGCCAGAACTGTTGCCTGTTCTCTCTGGCACTCAGGGTCACCAGGCAAAATTTTGTCGCCGAATACATGTTTGGAGATCTCCGGGTGGTCTCGTGGTTAGGATTCGGCACTTTCACTGAGTGAAAGTGTCCAGTTCATAGCTGGAGTTCAATCCCTGGTCAGGGAACTGAGATCCCGCAAGCTACATGTGTGCTTGTGCTTAGTCACTCAGTCGTGTCTGACTCCCCATGGACTGTAGCCCGCCAGGCTCCTCTGTCCATGGGGATTCTCCAGGCAAGAATACTGGAGTGGATTGCCATGCCCTCCTCCAGGGGATCTTCCCAACCCAGGGATTGAACCCAGGTCTCCCACGTTGCAGGCAGATTCTTTACCAGCTGAGTTACCAGAGAAGCTACCGTGCAAACTGTATAGTGTAGCCAAAGGGAAAAATGAATACATGAATAAAAGGAGGCTAGCCAGGCAAGATTTTTTGTTTGTTTCTAAAAATGGCAACCCACTCCAGTATTCTTGCCTGGAGAATCCCACGGACAGAGGAGCCTGGAGAGCTACAGTCCATGGGGTCGCAAAGAGTCGGACACGACTGAGCGACTTCACTGCACTTCAAATATCTGTTTACTTGTCTGCGTTGAGTCTTGGTTGTTGTGGCACACAGGCTCTTTGTTGCAGCAAGCAGGCTTCATTGCTCCACAGCATATTGATCTTAGTTCCCCCACCAAGGATCGAACCCATGTCTCCTACATTTGATGGTGGATTCTTAACCACTGGACCACCAGGGAAGTCCCAATGGCCAGCAGTTTTAGAAGTCATTTTGTAAACTTGTGGAAATAGTCGATCTTCCAAGGATGAGAATTCTGCTTACTTCTGAAAGGAAGGAGGTGGAAGGCAGTCTTGGCATCACCACTGCTAAGTCTTCCAGAGCCCAGTGGGCCCCAGGCAGAGAAGCTCCGAGCCTGGGAGGCTAAGGGGTTAATTCAGAGCCTCTCAAAAGAAGCAGGATGTGGACCAAGAAGGAAAAAAGGAATTTTGAAAGAGGGATTAAACAAGTGTGAGTCAGGACCCAACTGGGGCTAGGGCAACTCTGAGTGCTTCTTTTAGAACCATCTCCTGGGTTCTCCCTTGTTGCTGAGCCCTGGTTTATCCTGAATACCATCAACAACAACAACAATAAACAATAATGACTTCTTCAGCATTTACTTGATTCTAGATTAATACAACCTACTTTATATGCATTACTCCTTTCATCCTCATAACAGCTCTACTTTTCTTCCTTTTCATGTCAAAAAAATGAAAGTTCAAAAAGGTAAGCTACTTATCTGAGGCCAACAGTGGGAGAATTGGGAGTCAAAGTCAGATATGTCTGGATCCAAAGTTACCTTAAAGCCACTTCTAAAGAGTTACTTTAGAAGCCCTGGCCAGCTTCTAAATTGCCCTCTCTCCCATCCTAGCAAGTTTGACCTGGAAGGAACTACCTTCTAGCCAGTTTGGCTTTCTGAAAAGAGATGATTTTGTGAAACTGCTTATGCCTATACATGGACTAATAAATTTTCACACTCTTCTGAAAACCTCCTTAAGTGGCTTACAAAGATGCATAGCGTCCTTCAGGCTCATAGTAGGTGCTCCAAAAAGGTTTGGTTGGGATCTGCTCCAGGATGAGGTTGGTGGGTGAGAGCTTTAGGGGAGCAAGAAGCAGAGCTGCTTGTGGGAGAAGGGTGACCCACAGGGAAAAGGTGACTCCTTAGAGACAGAGGGGAAAGTTCCCTGGGCCCTCTCACCTGTTGTACTAAATTTCTGGTTGTTGAGTAATGTGGCTACAGTCAAGAATCCTGCTGCCTGGCCCATCATCTAGGAGGCGTTAGCTGGAGCCCCATGGGTTCTACCCTATGGATGAATCTTTGAATCTTTTCTGTAAAGTAAAATTGAGTTCAGGACTCCTCACTGGCTCAGAGCTTTGTGACAAAATTGTAATCTACCTTTATCTGTAAAATGTTAATAAACTTTTGATCTATAATTACCCTATTTGTATAAGGTCAGTCCCCTAAAGAAAGTGAGAACATCTGAGGTGGCATGGAGAATGTTTTCCAATGGGGAAATTTATAAATACTTGAAAATTTTTCCCAAAGAAATTTCTCTTTTGTACCTACAGTCTGACCTATTGTTCTAAACACTTCCTCTGAAAGTGCATTCACCAGGGATGTTCTTTTCTTTTGTCTTTAGTGGAAAAGGCTACCATCCGACCAGCTAAAAGCATGGACTCACTGTGCTCAGTGCCTGTGGAAGGTAAGATCTCACAGCTGGCTTGGGAACTGGGGATCACAGCTGGAGGAGTGGTGCCCCCACACAGGACTTGCTTCATCAACCCCAGAAGTTGCTCGTCTCCAGTCTAGCTCACACGCAATCCCCCAGGCCCAGATTCCTCCCTGACCCTGAACTTCAGATGCCGGCATAGCCCCTTCTCCCAGAGGCCTGTTTCTCCAGCCTTCCTCCAACCGTAGCTGGAGACAACAGCCTCTTTACATTCCATCCTGAAGCAGATAATAGATCAACACCTGAAAACTAAAGCAGAAGTGGCTCCCTCTTGGGGCATAAAGAAGAGTTTTGAGTTTCGGTGTTTCCATAGGCATGGACTTCATTGTGTTTGTCAATTCAGGATTCTTAGTTGGGAGATTCCTTCCTTTGTTCATTAATAAGCACCGACGGCACCAGCCTGGCGCACAGCTGGTCCTCACTTATTGAGTAGATGCGCACACAGCCTCATGACACCCGTCACCAAAGCAGCACCTCACCACAGTGGTTCTTACAGCTTCAGCCTTAAGAGGCTGACATGCTGTTGCCCTCACTTCTGTGTCTGTTAACTAACAAGGTGACAAGCATTTTTGTAGTTAGCAAGCATTGCTACAACTTGCAAGACCCAGGGCTTCTCTAGCAGCAGGAAGTTTAAACTCCCCCAAACCATAACTTTCCAGTCCCTTTAATACAAGATATTTTGCTCTTTGCTAAATGAGGCAGCCTGAAACAAAACAGAAAATCTTTAGAAATGACTTCCAAAAAATAATTCTAAACTTGTAAAATATTCCATGAGGTCTTTTTAAGTGGACACGATCCTTTTAGCATTTTCTCACCTTTATATTCATCAGTTTACTTGGTTCTGAAGCCTCTTGGGGGCAGTTCTTGCCCAGTTTTGCAGAATTTAGTATTTCAAAAGCTAGGTCACCACTTCCGTGGGCTTTGGGGAAGTTATCTCACCTCTCAAGTCTCGTTTCCTCATGTGTTCAGGGAGATAATTACACTTCTCCTACAGAGCGTTTTTAAGAATTTTAAATCCAATGTTATCTAAGATGTAGCACGTTGTGAGAATTTTTTTCCAGATCCCTGGCAATTTGGTTGCTGTCCCCTCAGCTTCGTTATTTCCCATACAGACTTTTCTTTGCCTTCACTTCTAAGTCAGTCAGGAACTCACTCCTCACAGCTGTGCTTTCTAACATTTAGTTAATTTACATTTCTAGTTTCTGAGACTCTGAATCAGCAGGAAGAAGCCTGGGAAAAGGTGGAAAGGTCTAGCTGAGGACAGCATCTCTTTCCTTGCTGGGAAATCTAACCCCTGTCTGGGTCCATCTGCCAGAGAAAACTTAAATAAGTTTTAAAATGAAACAAGACTTTATTATTTTGCCCTTTTTGTCTTCATCTTCATTTTGAGCAAACGTCATTTTGTCATCTCCCATCATCTTTTTGGGTTCAATCCCTGGGTCAGGAAGATCCCCTGGAGAAGGAAATGGCAATCCACTCCAGTACTATTGCCAGGAAAATCCCATGGACAGAGGAGCCTGGTAGGCTACATGTAGTCCATGGGGTCGCAAAGAGTCGGACATGACTGAGCGACTTCATTTGACTTCATCATCTTTTTATTTTTTCATGATCTACGTTTAATGCTTGGTGGATGACTGTTCCCTTTAGCCATTTCAGCAGTATCTTTCTTTTGGAAACTGCTCTACCTGCAAAGTTTAACTCAGATACATGTGTGGTTGTTCAGTTGCTCAGTCGTGTCTGACTTTTTGACCCCATGGACTGCAGCATGCCAGGCTTCCCTGTCCTTCCCTGTCCCAGAGTTTACTCAAATTCATGTCCACTGAGTCGGTGATGCCATCCAACTATCTCATCCTCTGATGTCCCCTTCTCCTCCTGCCCTCCACTTTTCCCAGCATCAGGGTCCTTTTCCAGTGAGTCGATTCTTCACATCAGGTGGCCAAAGTATTGGAGTTTCAGCTTCAGCATCAGTCCTTCTGGTGAATATTCAGGGTTGATTTCCTTTAGAATTGACTGGTTTGATCTCCTTGCAGTCCAAGGGACTCTTAGAGTCTTCTCCCGCACACAATTTGAAGGCATCTATTCTTCGACTTTCAGTCTTCTTTATGGTCCAACTCTTACATCCATATGTGACCTCTGGAAAAACCATAGGTTTGACTATGATACCTGTGACACAACAGCAGAAGGTTCTATCAAGATATAACAAAATTCTGTGCACATGTTTCCTCTTGTCAACCAAATGTTATGTACCTGTCTTTATTAGGATAGCTATACCCTTATTGATGAGCTTCCCTGCTGGCTCAGTGGTAAAGAATCTACCTGCCAATGCAGGCGACACAGCTTCCATCCCTGGGTCAGGAAGATCCCCAGCGGAAGGAAACGGCAACCCACAGCAGTATTCTCGTCTGGAAAATCCCTTTAACAGAGAAGCCTGGTGGGCTACAGCCCATGGGTCACTAAAGAGTCGGACACAATTTAGTAACTAAACAGCAACAACATACCGTCATTAGCATGCTGTGCCTTTCCAGTCTTGCCAATATTCAAGTATTATGTGCTGGCCCTTCCTGGAAATCTCTGCAGTGAGGCCTGTACTCAGACTGCTGACCAGGTTTGCTTGCTTTTTCCCTAGGGAAAGAAACCAAAGGAAATCTCAGTCGAACCGTCACCACTGGTGGGTTTTTCGTCCCAGCAGCGAAAATGCACTTGACTAGCACTGGCAGCTCCTGTGGCCTCAGCAAGCAGGAGGGTGAATGGGGCCAGGAGGGGGTGCCGGCCGGGGCGGAGGGCGGCTTTGATGTGAGCGGAGACCGAAGCCAGCTGCAGGGGGCTCAGGCCCGGGCCCCGCCTGAGCAGCTGAAGGTGTTCCGACCCATCGAAGATCCCGAGAGTGAGCAAACGGCCCCGAAGATGCTGGGCATGTTCTACACCTCGAACGACAGCCCCAGCAGATCTGTCTTCACCAGCAGCCTATTCCAAATGGAGCCTTCTCCCCGTCACCAGCGCAAGGCCCTGAACATTTCCAAGCCCTTTGCTGTGTCTGTGCCACTCCGCGTATCAGCTGTCATCAGCACCAACAGCACCCCATGCAGAACCCCCCCCAAGGAGCTACAGTCTCTTTCCAGCCTGGAAGAGTTTTCTTTCCAGGGCTCAGAGAGTGGAGATTGGCCTGAAGAGGAGAAGCCACTGAGTGCTGAGACTTCTACAGGTAAAAGGGGAGGAGAGGGTCTCTTTCCATTGCAAGAGAGGAAAAACCAGACTTAAACATTGTCTTGTTGCAAGACAGTGTAGTAAGTGGTTCGAACCATGGGCTCTGGAGCCAGACTGCCTGGTTACAAGTCCAGGCTTAGTCATTTTGTTGTACAGTCTTCAACAAGTTTACATAACCACTCCATGCCTCAGCTTCTTGATCTGTAAAATGGGAATATTAATTTGTGAGTATTAGTTAATACATGTAAAGCTCTCAGAACAGGGTCTAGTACATAGCAAGTACTATGTAAATGTTACTTGTTATTATTATTTTATTCACTCACATAGTGAGAAGGAAGGGGAGAGAAGCTCATGGAATGGAATGCAGAGCTGGAATTAGGGATTCAGCTCTTTCAGACACAATCTCTCCATCCACCCATCCCAAATTTCTACCTCATGTCTGCCCGGAACATGGCTAGCAGCCTGAGCAATGAGAAGGAGCATCTGCCTCTCAGTTTCCTTGTATCAAACACAGCGAGGACTCTGATTGGGTCTGCTTGGGTCACATGCCCAGCCTTGGGCCAATCACTGTGGCTGGATGAATAGGAGTCTAAGATTGGCCAAGCTTGAGTCTCTGGGCCCTGTCTGGAGTGAGAACCAACAACATACTGTGAGCAACACAAAAGGGAAATAATGAGAACCTCAGAGGAAAAGATGACTGAGAGACAAACCAACAGATTCTTCTTGTGGTTTAAGAATATTTCTATTTCAATTAATATTAGCTTTTTCTGATTACTTATCATGATGTCAGGCACTGTCCTAAGGGTTCTGCATTTATCTCATTTCTCCTCACAACAACTCCTTGAGGTTGTTACATAGTTACTATTATCCCTGTTTGCTAAGAGAAGAATTTGTCAACTTGCCTGAGGGCTCCTAGCAAGGACATATAAAAGTCAGGATTTTAATCCAGACTTTTAAAAAAATCCAAGCATTCTACCATGCTCCCTCTCATGTTTGCTGCGGGCTGTAGGGTTACAAAGATTCTTAAAACGCAATCCCTTCCCCCAGCAAGCTCACAGGCTAGGAAGGGAAACTGAAACCCTGCACCCTCCTGCAGCACAGAGTCAACTGGTAGAAGTAGCCTAACACCCTCCTTGGGCTTTTTTTTTTTTCTTTTTTGAGACTTTATTTTTTAAATTGAAGTATAGTTGATTTATAGTGTTGTATTAATTTTTGCTGTACAGCAAAGTGATTCACTTATACATACATATACATTTTTAATATTCTTTCCCATTAAAGTTTGTCATAGGATGTTGAATATAGTTATCTGTGCTATGCAGTGGGACCTTGTTGTTTGTCCATTCCATATATAAAAGTTTATATCTATCAACCCCATCCTCCCGAAACCCCTCCCACTTGGCAGGCACAAGTCTGTTCTCTATGCCCACGAGTCTGTTTCTGTTTTGCAGATAGGTTTATTTGTTTCATATTTTAAAGGTTTTTTTTTTGACGTGGACCATTTTTAAAGTCTTTATTGAATTGTTACAATATTGTTTCTTTTTTATGTTTTGGTTTTTTGGCCACAAGGCATGTGGGATCTTAGTTCCCCAACCAGGGATTGAACCCACACCCCCTACCATGCAAGGTGAAGTATTAACCACTGGACTGCCATGGAAGTTTCCATTTGTGTCATATTTTAGTTCCCATATTCAAATAATATCCACATACAAGTGATATCAGATAGTACTTGTTTTTCTCTTTCTGACTTACTTCGCTTAGGATGATAATCTCTAGTTGCATCCGTGTTGCTGCAAATGGCATTATTTCATTCTATTTTATGGCTGAGTAGTATTCCATTGTTGGAGAAGGAAATGGCACCCCACTCCAGCACTCTTGCCTGGAAAATCCCATGGGCGGAGGAGCCTGGTAGGCTGCAGTCCATGGAGTTGTGAAGAGTCGGACACGACTGAGCAACTTCACTTTCACTTTTCACTTTCATGCATTGGAGGAGATGGCAACCCACTCCAGTGTTCTTGCCTGGAGAATCCCAGGGACAGGGGAGCCTGGTGGGCTGCCGTCTCTGGGGTCACACAGAGTCGGACACGACTGGAGCGACGCAGCAGCAGCAGCAGGGTCCCATTGTGCATGTGTATCACATCTCCTTTATCCATTCATCTGTTGATGGGCGTTAGATTTTTCCACATCTTGGCTATTATGAATAGTGCTGCTATCAATGTAGGGGTGCATGTATCTTTTTTAATTGTAGTTTTGTCTGGATACATGCTCCATTGGGCTTTTTGAATGAGGGAGCACATAAGTTCCCAAAGTGCTAGGAAAGAGGGGTTCAGAAAAGAGATCAATAGCAGGAAGCAGTCCTCTCAGGAGGATTCCAGAAACCCTTCTCAGAAGTGGTGACATTTGGGCCTTCATTAACGTGTAGGACTTTTTAATGCAGAAGACATGGAAAAGGGAGTTCTGCGCCGAGAGGCCCTGGGCCATTATGAGAAGTGTCTAGATTTTGGACTCCAGCTGGAAGGGTCCAGATTTCAGCTTCACCACTTTAGGGCAGCATGAGATCTGGTTTGTATCTCTGAGCCTGTTTCTCTTCTGCAGAGTGGAGATGGCTCCTGTCTCAAGGGCTGGGAGGAGTTCTCCATGGGAGAGTGTTCATGAAATGCCTGCTTAGAGTGTGGCCCTCAGAGGACGCTCAGTAAACATTCTCCTCCCCCTTCCCTTCAGGATGGGGCATAGAGGAGTGAAAACTCAGGGGTGTTAAGTGATACCCTATCTGGAGAATGCTCTATGGGCTGGTGTGGGTGGAACAGGGTGAGGGCTAGAAGAGGAAGTGAAACCTTTGAGGAGAAAAGTGTTTCTAAAGGCTTTTATGTGACTGGTTGTCCTTCTTAAAAGAGAGGGCCCCCCCACCAAGGGGTCTTTGGCAGACAATCTGTTATCTTTTTTTCCCCTCTCTCCTTCCATCTCTCTAAATCAGAATACCCAGTCTGTATCAAATTGGTCTTGGAAAGACACTGGTGGAGGCTTCAGCCTGCTTCCCTGACTGTGACTAGTGACAGACAGGGCAGAATGAGGGACCTTATAGGAGGCAGCCATGTGAATCTAGGACCAGTGGCCAGAGGGAGATGCCAAAAGTTTCAGGGACATTGCAGGGTGGGTGGGGGGCTCACCTTTATCTCTGGTGGGGTTAGGTTAACATCGGTTTTAATTACCTTCTTTTATAATTATTCCAAATGAAGAACTCCACCTTCCTTAATACATTATTTTTTTATTTCTTCTGTGCAATAGCAATAGTTAAAAAGAATTAAGACAATTTTCCAGGTAACCCGATTCAAAGTTTTAGTCACTCTGCTCAAACCCATTCTTCTACTTTCGGCCAAACTTCTACTTCCATCCCATGTGCCAAACCTCTCATGGCCGTGCTGACCTTCAAGGGAGGCTGAGAAGCGTGGCTGACTGGATGGTCAGGTGCCTAGCTAAACTTCAGTGGCTGAGATGGTTCTATTTCAAAATGAGGAAGAGAAAGGATACTAGGGGACATAAGAAGTCTCTGTCTCCATGGCCACCCACTTCATATATAAAGCATCCCATGCTGGCCATCTGACAATGCCCCTCCTCCTCTTCTGAGCTGCAGAGACTCCTCTACAGCTTGCAAGTATCCAGCCACAGCAAGTACTGGACTCCTAGTCCCTTACACGATAGTTTCTTGACATAGGTACTGCCTCTGTGCTGAGAAGCTTAACCCAGGGAGGGGCGTCACATACGAGTGGAAAGAAAATGGTAACCTGATGGCTTAGCCCCACACAGGTAAAAACAGTGAGTGCTGTAGGAAGTGGAGCGGGAGGGCGTGGTCTGGGGAGGCTCCAAAAGATATGTTACTAGGTTAATGTCTTGAAATGGGGAAGGTTTGAGTCTCAGGAAGGACCAGAGCAGGGGAATACAAGGCCGGTCAGGGCTACTGGGTCTGCTCACTGTCTACCCCAGGGAGTGGGAGGAGAGTGGACATGTGACTGGGCCAGAGTGAGGAGGGCTTTGAGCAGGACAGAGAGTGATCTGAACAAGCTCACATGTAGTGCAGGCCTTTCTTCCACTCCTCGCTTTAAGAGTCTACAGTCAACAAGTGGAAGATCCTGAGCTTTGCAAAAAGAGACACTGGCCAACATCCAACTAAGAGATCTTAGTAAAAGGGGAAGAAAGTATTTTTTTTTAAATCACTGATGCATTACCCTTTTACCCAGAAGTTTCACTTCCAAGAATTTGTCCTAAATAAGTAGCTGCACAAGCGCAAAATGTGTATGCACATCATGGCATTATTTATAATAGTAAAAGACAGGACACAACTCAAATGTCATCTTTAGGAGATGGACTGAATAACTAGGATATATTCCCAGTGCTGAATTCCATGGGGTTCATAGCTGTGTGAGGCCTGCACCACTTCCTCAGACTCTTATGCATCTGCGAGGGATAGTTTCTTTGCACACAGATGGTATTCTGTCTCAAGTGTCTGCCTTGTGTTTCTGGTTTTCTCCCTCAGGACTTTTTCTGAAGGGAGACTCTCACCCAGCCCTTGCTCAGGAAGGCCCCAAAGGTGGAGTTTAACTAAGGCAGCTGTCAATCAGTAGGCGATGGGAGTCAGTGGGCTAATGAGACTGCTGCCCACCCTTGGTGGAATAACTCTGGGCACATTTCCTCATGGCTCTTCAGAGCGTCACCAAGGGCTGCATTCTGGTTGCTCTGGTTGCGGTGACCACTTTATTGACATTTCCTCCATCTCTGTCTCACCTCCTCACTCCTGTTTCCAGGGACCACCTTTCAGATAAGCTGCCTGCTGCCAGGACCTTGACTAAGGCTCTATTTTGAGGGGAACTCAAACTCAGCCACATCCTAAAGAAAGTGAAAGTAAAAATTGCTCAGTCATGCACATCTCTTTCGCAACCCCGTGGACTATACAGTCCATGGAATTCTCTAGGCCTGAATACTGGAGTGGGTAGTCTTTTACTTCTCCATGGGATCTTCCCAACCCAGGGATCAAACCCAGGTCTCCTGCATTGCCGGTGGATTCTTTACCAGCTGAGCCACAAGGGAAACTCACATCTTAAAGAACAGTCAATTTCGTTATATACTAACATGGCATAGACTTCAAGATAGGTTCTTAAATAAAAAATGCAAAGCAAGAACAGTATAGATCACATGTGTAATATAGATCATATTACACATTTGTATAATAAAGGTGGAGAATGAAAAATAGATGGTACAAGTATCTGCTTATCTATGCAGAAATAAACTATGGCAGAATAAACCAGAAACTAATAAAAATGGTTATCCCTAGGAGACAGTGAGGGTATGGAACAGACTGGAAGCAACACAGGGATGAAAGCTAAACTTTTCTGAGGCCATATAATTTTAACTTTTCAACTCTGTAGTTGTTTTACATATTCAAAAACTAAATTAAATTCAAAAAAACAAGCCTGCCAAGTGATGGGCAGGAGAAAACAACACTGTTGTCAGGTCTGAAGTGTTATTCTTTCTGAAATCAGGATGCTATTACTGGGTCTGACTGAGCTTCAAGGCCATCATGTGGTCAGAAGCCTTGAGTTGAGTCACCAGCATAACTAGTGGCAATGAAAAGAATTTGTTCTTAATCAATAAACTTTCCTGAGCAGACTCTATACTAGGTGCTTTGCCTCCCTAATCTTCTTTATCTTCACAACAGCCCTGTAATATATTATTATATAGTATTATGCCATGTACCAAGATTACAAGATTCATTGAGAAACTAACATTTGAACTCAAGCTTCTTTAATTCCAATGCAACTAATATCACTGAGGATCTTCCATATAACCAGCACTATGCAAGGTATGGAGACTTTATCCTACACTGTGGAAACAGCCTTATATGGTGAAACAGGACCTTCTTCATGAAAGGCAGTAGGGGCCAAACATGAGATCTGCTGCCTCTACTCTCCCTCTCTGCTGTTTAAGATCAGAGCTTGATCACTTTAGATGTAAATATATATCCAAGTGAATGTGCGGGTAATCCCTGAGAAGAGTCACATAGGAAGCTGCAGTCATAATCATAATACATCTTTGTAGCTTGGTGTAGATGACAGATTTCTGTGACCTTAGACAGCAAGCAAAAGACTGGATTAGTACCAGGTTTCTCAACCTCAACACTATTGACATTTTGGACTGGGTAACTGTGGGGGCTTGTCTTATGCTTTGTAGGATATTTAGAAGTGTTCCTGGCTTCCACCCACTAGATGTCAGTGGCCACTTCCCCCACCTGGTTGCAACAACCAGAAGTGTCTCCAGACATTGCCAAATGTCCCCTGGAGAGGGGAGGAGTCCATGGTTCCCAGTTGAAAACAACTGGACTAGATGATCTTCGAGGTCCCTCCCACTTCCAGCAGTCTGAGACTCTGGGATCTGAGGACAAACCACTGATAGGAGCAAAGGGGAAAGAATGTGAGGGAGCAGTGAGCTGGGAGAGTCTGCTCCATCCTTGTGAGGCAGAGCGGGTCCAGGACTGTGACTGTGCTGGGAACGGCCCCTCTTGACATGAGTCTCCTTCAGCTGATAACGCTTACCCTCATTGCAGCATCTGTGCCTAAGAAGGCAGCTCTCGAGAACACCAAGCCAGGACCAGACACGGTGAGAACACTGGAGTGCAGCAAAGGCCTTCCCCTGGAGCCAGGCACCCAAGGGGAGGAGAAGAAAACCTCAGAAAGCCCCCTGGGCTCTCAGCAGTCACGTGAATTAGAGAAGAAGCTGGATGCAGAGAAGGTGGTGGAGGAGAGTGGAGAGACCAGCCAGGTGGCGGCCAGTGCTCTGCAGGAGAACCCTGGGGCCAGAGCCGAAGCAGTGTTTCTCCATGAGATGGTAAGGTAGACTCACTGCCTGGTCCAGTCAGTAGGGTCTTCTTTTTCTCAAGGGCTCTTGGTACAGTTTAAAGTGTTTTGTTGCTGTTTATTTGTTTGAAGAACCAGTTTCTGCCAAAGAGACTTTAGGGCACAGCATTCTAATCAGGTCTGGGATTTTTTTTTTTTTCTGCAGTGAACTTTTCAGGGGTCCTGTGATGATAATAAGTAACCATTCAGCTCAAATTCCCTAGGACAAACTCAGCTCTAAATATTTCTGACCTGAAGTCACCATAAATCAGTAATTTTTCCTGGGAATGTGATGACATTCAATCCAGAAAGCAGGACAAAACCTGCTTGTCATGTCCGGGTCCCAAACATGATGCCCACTCATGGGGTCCAGCTCTCTTCTTCCAGACATTCTGGATAGACAGTTATCTATGCTTGTTTGTAAAAATCTTCTGTAAGATTTTCAGGATCTATTCCTTCCTCCTATGGTTCTGCAGAACTTTAAACATGATGCCAGAGCATACTGAACCTTTTCCACCTTTCAGAGGTGGGATTTTCCAAGGTTCTGGGGGAAGGGATATCATTGCTTAAGCTGAAGTTTGAGGAGGTTTTCCAGGGACACCGAGAGAGGAGTCTCGCATCTGGGAAATAGCTCTGGTGACCTGAGTGTGACCTGGAGGAGTATGCCAGAGGAGAAAAGAACTTTGCCTTTTAAGTAGCTTTCAGGAACTTGGTCTCTGGGACGGGTATAAAAGCCCTATGGGCTAAAAGTTAGGGCAGTGCAGGGCCACCACAGTGGCCTCTGGAGGGCTGATTAAGGGTTCCTGTAAAGTATGTTTATAGAAAGAGAAAGAAGCAAAGATTATTTTGGGGATTGAACTCTAGGAGGGATAAAGTATGAATGACATTGGTTTGAGATGCAGATGAAGTTTATGTTAGGAGAACCAGGCTGGATTCATGAGAACAAGTAAAAGCAGCAATTCACTCATTCATTTAAAAACATGTATTAAATACCTATATTGTGTGGGACACAATGCTGAGCACTGGGATCCCTACAGTGTACAAGATGATCACCATCTCTGTCTTCTTGGAGCTGACAGCTTAATAGATAGAGAGATCACGGACCAAGTCTTTTCTAGGATGCTGTGGAAGTATGGCTTCTGTGGGAGCATGTCACAGGAGGGCCCAACCTAGGCAGAGGGAGGAGGGGGCTCATGGGGGTCAGGGAAGGCGTGTCTGAAGAATAGATATTTCTGTTCAGAACTTAAGCTAGGAGAAAGGGGTAGGGAGCAGAACAGGGAGGGAGAGACTCCCAGGCAGAAAGAGTAAGATGTGCGATGAATCTGAAATGAGAAAGAGCACAGAACATTCAAGGAACAAGAACAAGGCTGGAGAATGGGAACATGGACTAGAGAAAGTGAGGCTCAGAGCAAAGCGTGGGTCATGTCATGCAGGGTTGCTTGGAAGAGATTTGGAGCTCAACCTAAGGGCAATGGAAACTCTTCTGATTTGCTCAGAATTTTATAGTTTAAAAAAGAACAACTATTTTATTATTATTTATTTTTTGGTGCGGCACCTGGGCTTTCCCTAATCATTGTGAGTGGGGGCCACTCTTCACTATGGCTTCTCATTGTGGTGGCGTCTCTTTTTGTGGCACACAGGCTCTAGGCATAGGGGCCTTGGTAGTTGTGGCGCTTGGACTCAGTAGCTATGGCACACAGGTGTTAGTTGCCCATGGCCTGTGGAATCTTCCCATACCAGGAACTGAACCCATGTCCCCTGCCTTGGCAGGTGGATTCTTAACCACTGTACCACCAGGGAAGTCCCATTCTGCTATTTTTCATTCTTTTTTCTTTTAATATGTATCATATCTTTTTCCCATGTGAAATATGTATTTCTTCAGGAGTAAGAAAGGATTGGTTTTATAAGGCAACAATGAACAGGGATTAAGTGCTTATGTTCTGGTGTAGACTAACCTAGATTTCAGTCCTGATCTGCTGCTGTGTGACTTTGGCAAAATGTTGAATCTGTTTGAACATAGGTTGCCTCATCACCAAAATGGGAGAAATTACAGTAGCATTTATCTTTTAGGGTTCTTGGGACAATTAAGAAAGCACGTTTAAGGTGTGTTGTGGTACACCGTAAGCATTAACAAACATCCTCAGTTACCGTTAGTGCTGTGTCCTTTGTGTGCTGGGGTAGTGCAGCCGGTAGTGCAGCCCCTTCTCTCCCTGGGAACCTGTGCCCAGTGTCTTTGGCTCTAAAGTTTCTTGATGTTTTTCAGGATGAAGATGATCTGGTCAACGCCCTGATCTGGTCTGAGATTCAACAGGAGCTGAAAATTATTGAATCTGAGGAGGAACTCTCCTTGGCACCACCTGCGCTAAAGATCAGCCCAACTCAGACTATTGTTGAATCTAGTCCGGGGCCCTTTGCTTCCCCAGAGGCCCCTGGGAGCTCCACCCCAGCTCCAGTCTCCGCCCCTCTGGAGGAGTGGACTAAGAATCCAACCAATCAGAGTACACTGGGCACTTCCACAACAGCCAATAGAGAAAAGCTGGAGACAGCCAGCATCCTCCCTAGATCTGAGCCAGAGCCCGAAAAGGGCCAGCGCCCAGACCCTGCCAGCCTGACTCCTCTGGAAATAGTTCCATTGGAGAAGTCGTCTCCACAAGCAAGGATGGAAGTGGGAGCCCCAGGGAATCTGTCTCCTCTGCTCCCACCTGCTGCTCCCCCTCCAACACCTTTAGAGGAGGAACCTCGAGTCCAGCTATTGAAGAGTGGCCCCGAGAGAGAAGATTCACCTGGAAATTTGAGAACCAATCCATATGCAGACCAACTGAAGTCCAAAGGCAGCCCTGGGATCCCCAGTCTTTGTCAGGGAGACAAGGCCTCTTCAGAAGAAAGTGAAAAGCAAAATTCGAAGAGTGTTGCTCCTGAGCGCAAAGGCTCTAGTTTTCCTAGCCCAACCAGGGAGGCCGAGATTTCCCCACAGGGAGAGGAGGACGCAGCCCACTCAGTGCAGGAGCCCTCAGACTGCGATGACGACGACACTGTGACAGACATTGCCCAGCACGGCCTGGAGATGGTGGAGCCCGGCGAGGAGCCCCAGTGGGTGACGAGTCCCCTGCACTCACCCACCCTTAAAGATGCACAAGAGACCCAGATGCAGGGCCCCCAGGGCCACCGACTAGAAAAGAGGCTTTCTCACAGGCCCAGCCTTCGCCAGAGCCATTCTCTAGATGGCAAGACCATGGTTAAGAGTCAGTGGACTCTCAAGAGTTCCTCTTCCAGCAGCTGTGCTGACCTTGAAGCAGAGAGGAATTCCAACCCCCTGCAGCCCTTGGCACCCAGGAGTGAGATTACTGGGTGGGATGAGAAAGCTATGAGGTCCTTTCAAGAGCTCTCTGGCCTGAAAAGGACAGAGGTTCCTCCTAAGCAGAAGGTACCAGGTGGTTTACAGCCCGCATCAGCAGAATCCAGCCCTGTCGGTCTAGCAGAAGGAAAGGAACTGGGGACACACGAGGGGCCACACAACCCTCGAGTTGAGCCTCGTGGTGATCCTGAGCTAGACAGCAGCAAGGAGAACTCACCTGGTGTGCAGGACCACACCTCACCTGGAGAGCATCCCCCTAAGTTCCAGTGCAAGAGCAGTGAGGGTGGGGCCCCAAAGGGGAAAAACAGGCCTTCATCTCTCAACTTGGACTCCACCGTTCCCATCACTGACCTCTTCCGGTTTGAGAATGCAGCCTCATTTGGGTCACCTGAAGTGCACCTCTCTGAGCCAGGAGACCCAAAGGTCACATGGCTGACCTCGTCTCATGGTAAAGTAGACCCCTGGAGGGTTTACTCCCAGGACTCTCCGGACCTGGACATGGTTGCTCACGCCCTGACGGGCCGCCGTAACTCAGCTCCTGTGAGTGTGTCAGCTGTGAGAACCTCCTTCATGGTTAAAATGTGCCAGGCCAGGGCAGTCCCAGTCATCCCACCCAAGATTCAGTACACTCAGATCCCACAGCCCCTGCCCTCTCAGAGCTCAGAGGAGAGTGGGGCTCAGGCCCTGGAGAGGAACCAAGAGGAAGCTGGCTCCACTGGTGGGACCTCTCAGAAACTTACCAAAGATGATTCTCTCTCCTCCTTGGAAAGCCCCAGGGAAGAAAAGCCAAAGCAAGATACAGGAGCCATTGAGTCCTTGCCAGTGGGTACCACTGCACCTCACGTGTGCGAGGGCCCCGCCCTTTCTCCAGAACCAGGTCTGGCCAACCTGCTGCCCACTCAGGAGGCACTAGCGCAGTGCAGAAAGCGCACATCAGAGACAGAGCCATCTGGGGACAACCTTCTTTCTTCAAAAATAGAGCGCTCATCAGGGGGTTCTAAGCCTTTCCATAGGTCTAGACCAGGAAGACCTCAGAGCCTAATCTTATTCAGTCCTCCTTTCCCCATTATGGACCACCCACCCCCCTCATCGACAGGGACAGATTCCAAGGTCCTGCTGTCCCCTATCAGAAGTCCCACCCAGACAATTTCCCCTGGCCTGCTTTGCGGGGAGTTGGCAGAAAACACATGGGTCACACCAGAAGGGGTTACACTTAGGAATAAAATGACCATCCCTAAGAATGGCCAGAGACTAGAGACCTCAACAAGCTGTTTTTACCAGCCCCAGCGGAGATCAGTGATTCTGGATGGAAGAAGTGGAAGGCAAATAGAATGACATCAGTTTGCCTGCTGGTACCTGAGAAAATGTCATGATTCATCTGGAAGTTATTACAAAGGCTCCTTGCCTATATTCCAGGCAGAGGTTATCCAAGTTTGGGCTTATTTTGGCTCTTCTTCTCTTTCTTTAGCCTTTTGACCATTTATTAATTAGGCCATTTGCCACAAGAGAGGTCAGGGGAAGGACAAGAGATGACATTTAAATAAGCCTACTTGAGCAGGCAGGGAAGGATCAGGTGAGAGAAAAGGATGAAATGCTGGCCTCCAGTGATATGTGGGGCTTAAACACGTTGCATCACTCCCCCATTGCCATTATCTAGTGCTGTTAAGAGGTGGATGTGAGACTATCTTGTGAAACAGAAACCCTTTGCCTATGTTGACAAATGTTGCTATTGAGGTTTGAAGGCCTCCTATTTACTTCATGCTTTTTAATGCTCTTTAAAGCATGTGTTCTTTTAGACCAGTTTTCTGATAAGCTTTGTAAAAGTGTACTATCCAGAGTAGAAGCAGGTTTGGAAATGCAAACTAACGTACACTTTGATATCCAAGTGGGTGGATTTACCCATGCTTTCCCTGAATCCCTGCAGACCTGTCCCAGATGGCTCCATACACCAGCATAGAAAATCAGAATGTATTCTCCAGAGCAGACTCTGAGACTAGTGCAATTCAAGAAGACTTTCTGGGTCTGGCTTTTATTAATTTGGGACTCCACTGTCCTGCCTCTGATTTATAAATTCAGTAGTTGGGGAGGATGGGAGCTGAGCTGAGGGTTACGTCAGTGAAATGTGCTGAATCTTCATTTAGGTGTGTGATAGTGAAGTGATCTGCTCTCCTTCCAATGTCTGAGTTCATGAACAGGACGTCATCATAGAGAAAAGCCTCACACGTAGGCAGAACTCCACTCTAAACTTGCAGTGCCTAAATCAGTGGGACATTTGTAAAAAACACCTCTAGCTCAGCTTCACTCTCTCTCCTCAGCTGGGATCTGAGTATAGGAGAAGATAAGGAGGGAATCCTAGGAGAGAAAAGGACCCATGCAGGGCGGCCATCATTCCCGCTTGATCAGAGCTGCGCTTCTTGATGCCTTCCTTCCTCGTTGTCTCTCCGTTGCTGAACAGCAGCTTTGAGGCACTCCTCCCCTTTCCATAGTCCTCCTCAACCACCACCCACCCCAGGTGCTCAGACTTGCTCTTCTCCTGCCTGTATGCAAGCGGAAGCAATAAACCAGTCTGATTTTAGTTATTTAGAACGTCAAGTGGTTCTTTCCAACTGTAAAGAGAAAGGAGGATTAACATAACCTGCTGACAGATTTTTGGTGCTTTTTCCAAAAAGGGCTTCTTGACAGGAGCCCTGCTCAAGGCAAAACCCATCAAGGTATCAACACTTTCAGACCTTTGAGGACAACTATCTTGTTTGAGAAACAAAGTATAGGACCTATTTTTAGCCCTGTGCACCTCTTCTCAGGTTCAAGGCTGGCTGAACTCTGTCCAGAAGCTCAGTCCCTGCACATATTTCTCTTAACAGCTAGCGGTACCTCTGGGCTGACCTCACAACTGAGGCTGGTACTGGGCTGGCTTAGGGGCTGAACTGAAGTTACCTCCTCTAGTGAGAAATTGGAAGCTGACGTCCTGCAACAGTTATGTATTGCTCTTTCTCCTCTACCTGATAAGCCTTACTGTGTTTTGAAACCTTGTCCTATACCTTTTAAATCAGTATGGCAGAGATAACTGGCAGGCCAGCCGAAGAGCTCTGCTCTCAGAGGGCACTGAGTGAGCAAGGGGAAGAGTTAATAGGCCTTTGGTCTGTGTTTTTTGCATCCTCATTGGGTGAGCAAGGTATCAGACCAACAGCCAGTGAGATGTAAACCCATAAGAAAAGTCCTTCAAGCATAGCATTCCCCCCCTAGGCAAGCAAGGTGAAGGAGTATAGTGGTGTCAGATGAGAAGGGCCACATTCAGATTTGAAAAGGACATTTCCGCCTTATCAAATGTGGCTGGTAGGTGGTATGTCAGTCTCAGTACACTGTGCTATCTACGTTTGGATAAAGATCATGTTCCAGTTAGTAGGTGAGAGAAGGCGGGAACTGCACTTTTCTTCACCGTCAGAACTCTGAGCCGAGTAACTAGTTTATGATTTTAAATTTTTGTTTGTAACCCTTAGAGGATATATTTTAATTTGGGGATAGACTGAGAAGTCACCATTAGCAAGTGAGTTCAACTTGAGGCACCCATGTAGATTTATTAAATGACTGCCATGTTGCTTAGATTCTGACATCTTTCATTTGTAGCATTTTCAGGGGTTTTTATGTGTGGATGTCATTATGAAATAACAACTGAAGATATTCCCTACTCTGAGCTTTCCTGGCCAATCAATCTAGAAGGCCTTGGAAGCTGACTCACCTTCTTGGTCAATGTCCTGCTGCTAAAGTGTGGACCTCTCCATTTCATAAGCTTCCTGGGGCAAGCCTGGCACTGATGACATTCCATTGCATGACAGGGAAAACTCATTACATTCATACTCTCTTGAAATTGTTCCCCCCAAATCTGAGACTACCTATTTGGATATACACTTGGGACTGAAAAATAAACCCCTCTGAGAATGGCTGGATGGAAATTAGACTGCCTGCTTCTATCCAGGGGAAGGAAGAGAAGAGGTGCTGCTGTTGATAGGAGGATCTACCCGGTGCCCTAGATAGGGCTACAGAAACAGATTTTCAAAGGGCTATTGGTCCTCAGTATGGGGGTAGCTCAAATTCAACTATTGGTCCTCAACATGGGGGTGGCTGATTTAAAACTTGAATTTAAAGTGAAAAACATGCATATTCTAATGTTTCTTTCGGTGTTAATGGCTGCTTAAGAGGATGATAACCTATATTTTGGCAAAATGGCCCTCACAAGCCAACCTTTTCCCCTTGACTTTTTTGCCAAAATGTACCAGGTAGAAGGAATGTGCCTTTTATTCTCTGCTTCAAATGGACTATGAAGAGGCCTGACCAAAAACCCCATTAAGACACTGTTAGCCTAATCTAAGCCTTAAAATTCAAATATTGGCCAAGGCAAAATTCTGTATTCTGGGGAGATTAAAAATGTAAACATCATCCTCAACAGACAATATTTGGCAAGATCTTAGTAATATTTGGGCACTTAAGAACTGAAATTCTTGAAGAATCTAATGAAAAGAGGGAGAAGGGTGGTAGCAAATGAAATGGCCTATAAGCAACTAGTAGCAAGATTTAGACCCATTAAGTCACCAAATGAAAGCAGAAGGGGGAAACAAGTAGCGACTTAGCATCTTGTAATATGATTGCCAATAGTGTGCAAGTTACCCACTGACTTTAATCAAATTAAACACAATTACAAATCCAGTAGAAGGTACTAGGAAGACATTCAGGTGTTGAGAATTTTGCTTTGATCAATTGACACAATTACAGTGGTGACTGAGAATAAATAATTCTGAGGTTTTGCGTGGTCTTAATCAGTTTGGCTGTGAAGTCCTCTTGGATCTTTGCAAATGAACCAGGTAACATCAGGGTTCCATACTCCTTGAGAAGGGGTTTTAGACACTTCCATTCATCACAAAATGGGTTAATGGTGATGAAGTCATAGGTCCAAGATACATTGTTACTTTCATGTCTAATGTTTAACACATGGTAATAACATTTGCCTCAAGTTGGGTGGAGCAGTCATTTGTCTACACAGGCCTGTTCTGCCTGAAAAGCTGTTGGGAAACTTGGGATTCATTTGTCTGGGATTGTGATGGGAGAGGTTCAGAGAAGGTCCATTTCCCCCCAGGGACTGATTAGAGTCATGGTCTTCCATGTACTGTCTGATGACAACGTGAATCTTGGGGTTAAGTGTTGCCAGGAGTGTGATCTTAGGGATCTCCAGCAGGAAGATCAGTTCAAAATGTGGAATGACAAAGAATGTGTCCTCCTTTGTCAACACCTTCCTAATAAAGGTAGACGAGGGAGCAAGTACCTTTCCAAGCATGGAGAGAAATGGGAGATGGTGGAAGCATGATGGCATAAGAGCAGGGTCAGTCCAGATGGTGTAAACTTGGGACCACCACTGATTTGACTGACACACAGTAAAATCTAGTAGCACTGCAGTTTATGAGCAATACAGGGATCACTTCTAGGAGGATGGAGGGTGTAGTTAAATATAAGAAACCCATGAAATACAGAGTCATGTGTTTTACTGGATGAATCACAATGCTTTGCATTAACTTAATGCCGTAGTACTTCCTGGCTTATAGTTCTGTAAGGTAAAGCACTTTCTCAAAGGAGTCTATTGGAAAGCCACATGATTTCAGCTGTTTGTTGAGCTTGATAAATGTTTCCAAAGATATAATCAAAATGTTTTTCTATTGATTAAAGAAGCATAAATATTAAACCTATCCATAGAGACATTTAAGTGTAATTAAAAGATTGTTATGCTTTAAAGTGTACTCTAATAAATGATATATAATGCTCATGATGGCACTATGAACTAGAGGACATGGGTCATCATCTCCATCAATAATAGGAAAATATTGATATTTGATATTTTTATTACTTCAAGGTTTGGTCTCCTCAAGGCAAAACTCCTGATGATTTGCTTCAGTAAAATATTCTTGCTTTTGTTATCTTGCATTTTAATAATTGTCAAATATTTACAACTTCACTCTCTTACTGTTGCAGTCATACATGTCACCCGAGATACCCAGTATAAATCAATGGATGTTATAATGAAAAATGAGAAGAAAAGTTTATTCTCAGAACTCCACAGCTTAAGGAGTTATGTGGATCTACCTACAGAAATGTGAACTCACATTCAAGTTTTTCTGTTACTTGAGTTAGGGAGGACTATTTGTTTCAGTGATTTTTGTTAATAGTGCTCTGAAGGAAAAGCAAAAGTTTGCTATCCTGGCATATATTACTTCAGAAAGGGGTTGCAGGGAGCGGGGAAAGGCACTCAGTGAGTTTAAATGTCAGGCCTTAAAAAATATGATACTGCCTAGGCTCACAACTTGGTGATATTTGCAGTGAAAAGTAGTTACCAAGAGGATTAAAATTCAAGCATTTTGGCAATATCCTATTTATAACTTTACACGTCAGGCCTGCTCCTCTTCCTTCATTACTGTTATAAATGCCTTTTTTTCTTATGCACTCCCAGATCCCCACACTCCTGCTTCTCCCTCCTGAGTAAGCCCGCCACCCTTCCCCATCTCCAGTCTGGCATCAACAGTTCCCCTCACTCCTAATCTTTCCTCCAGTTCCTCAGGGTCCTCTCCTCCTTGCGGTCTCTTCACTGAATGCTGCCTCCACTTCTTCGACTTCAATAAAACCTTGACATTCACCTGAGGACAATTTTTTCTCTGCCCATTTCTCCCACATTACACAGACAAGGAAAAGCCCAGAAAATTTATCGTTTCCCACTCCTGCTTCTGCACCATTTCTTCCCATCTCATACAAAAGTCTCACTACTATAATTTATGGCATGCAGCTATTTTCACTTTTCCATTCTTTGTGGCCCTGATGTAATCCATGTCCCAGATTTCCAGTCTTTGGTACTAGGCTCCATTTCCTTTCTACCTCATGTCCCATCATCATCCTAGATGACTTCAATGTTCCTGAGGAAAGTTTGCCACAACTGCTTACAGCTTTTGCCTCAACTATTGCTTCCACAGTTACACATCAGGCTATTTCATAACACAGAAGTCTGTGATCTTAAACCCCCATATTCTTTTCTCAGAACTTCTATCTTTGCTTCTACTTGCTCAAGATCACGCATGCCCGCCCCAGCCTTCCTCTATCTGATGGCCATTACCCCCACCAGACTTCATCCTTCGCCTTTCCAGACCCCAAGTACATCCTTACATCATCTCAGTTATTCTCATGACTTCCTTGGCCACTCATCCTTCAGCTATACCTGCGTGGCAGACCTCCAAACCAGAGCCAGGACTCTTGCCACCCAACTTCTCTACTCTTTAACTGTGTCTGTTGAGTTCAACTAGAGAAAATCATAAAACCATGATGAAAGCAATTGTACATTTGTGGTTTATCACCTCAGCATTGGCCTCATTCTCAAAACTCACACAGTATTCCAGATGGACCACTCCTTCCAAAACCTAACGGCTTCTTACTTCACAAGTTTATACAGCCTTCCCTGATAGCTAAGTTGGTAAAAAGAATCCACCTGCAATGCAGGAGACCCCGGTTTGATTCCTGGATTGGGAAGATCCGCTGGAGAAAGGATAGGCCACCCACTCCAGTATCCTTGGGCTTCCCTTGTGGCTCACCTGATAAAGAATCTGCCCGCAATGTGGGAGACCGGGGTTCGATTCCTGGGTTGGGAAGATCCCCTGGAGAAGGGAAAGGTTACCCACTCCAGTATTCTGGCCTGGAGAATTCTATAGACTCTATAGTAGGGTCACAGAGTCAGACATGACTGAGTGACTTTCCTAAGTTTATGCTTAAGATGTTTCCTCCACCTCACACAATGCTTGTCTCTTTATTCCTGTGTGTACCTAAACTTCTGAGAGGAAGCACTCCACCCTCGTGCTACATTAAATTTCTCTTGCTAAAGTTACCAGTGGTATCCCACCAAAGCCAAGCCAATTCTTGCCTTACCTCATACTGGATACTGTAATCATGACTCTGGAACCTTGATTCATCTTCTCTCTTATTCATCTTATTCCATTCCCTTTGATTCACTTGAAAGCTTCCTATTCCCCGAATATTGTTATTCATCAGAATTCTGTCCTCTTTTCATGCCACATACTTTCCCTACATTACTGTATTCATGTCCAAAGCTTTTTCTATCACCCAGTAGTGGTGACATCCCACCCTCACTTTTCCTGTTTTCTCTTACATGGACTTTGGCTAACTGATCTCCCTGCTTTAAGTCTCACATCCCCCCATTCTCCAAGCCTAGCCTGTGTATAGCTGCCAAAGTTATCTAAGAGTGGTTTTCACCAAAATCCCCTGGAGAGTGTGTTCAAACAGACTGTTGTATTCATCCAGAGTTTTGGACTCAGGGGTACGGCTTGATAATTTCCATTTCTAACAAGTTCCCAGGTAGGTGATCCTTATGCTGTTGGTCCAGAAATTACACTTCCAGAACCCTTGACCTGAGAACTCTTTGGGTCATCCTAAGTCCTCAGCTTAAAAATCTCTCATTAATGATGTCCTTCTGTCCACTTAAGAATTATCTTAAGTGCTTGTGAAAAGTGTTTATTACTGGGATTCACCCTTAAGATCCTTAGTAGATCTGATGCAGCCCAAGGATCACTCCTTTGACAATCTGTGACCTAAAAGATAATAAAAACCTGAACCACTTAATGTGGAATTCAAGTTCCTCTGCAATCTATTCCTTGCCTAGCTCTTTAGCATTACTGACTCTTCCTTAAAATCTGAGTTTTTGTATATACTGTTCACATTGCATGAGCTCTCCCTCCCTCATCTCTGTAGTAAACTAGTGCTCCTTCAAAAGGCATCACGTGTGTGACTGATGCAGTGTAGCATTACGACACTAGTTCCCCAGCAAAGCTGATCACTTTTCTGTACTCTCTTGCATGTACTTCCTTGACTAAACACCTTTGTGTTGTAACTGACTTCTCTGCCTTCTAGTTAATGCACTCTGAACATCAGCATCTCTAGTACTCAGCAGCATTTAGCACACAGTAATTGTTCAATAAATAGAAGTGAGAAGGACTGTGTAGAGGTAATTGATAGGGAGGGAAGGGAAAGCAGCTTAGAAAACATGGAATCACAGTAAACATAATTGAGGAGTTTCCATCATGCTAATGTTACCCACCCTCCTTAACTCAGACACATTTAGTCACCTTAAGCCATCCAGACAACTGGTCAAGCATCTTCCCTTTTGCAGTATCCCAAGTTCACCTAACTGACTTACACCATTTTTTTCACATACTACTTCCCAATATTTAACAATTTTTAAAAAGCTATTTAATGGGCATGCATCTCGCCCATCACTAAATAGAGATGGTGTCCTTTCACATGATCCCTAAGAAACAGGATACACAAGCAAGCAGCAATGCTCTGCTCTATCTGACTGTGACACCTACAAACGTCAGCCGAAATAGGTGGACAGGACTGAAGGGTTTCATTTCTGATGCTGCGTATCTGGAAGAAGGGGGTAATGTGCAATTCCGTCAGTCAAAACTAATTTTATTATATTCGCTCATTTGTTTCGCCAGGCTGGCATCGGGTCCTTCTGTGCTACTTCTTTAGAACATAGCCAAGACAAGTCAAACCGGAAGGAGGAATCCCGTCAGCTTTCAAGACCAGCCTATTAATATCTAACTAGTTACCTGGGCTACTTTCAGTGATAGAACCAATCTGCGGTCATTGTGATGAAACATCTTTGTGCCTCGGCCACCCATTTTACTCTTAGCTGTCAAGTAATCTCATCAAAATGTTAGTCAAAAGAAGCATATCTTGGGATTCCTCCAGTGGTCCAGAGGTTAAGACTCCATCTTCCAATGCAGGGGGCATGAGTTCAATCCCCGGTTGGGAATTAAGATCCCACATGTCGTGCAGTGTGGCCAGAAATAAAATAATACAATTAAAAAAAGAAGCGTATCATCAAGAGTCTAAGTACAGTACACTGAAATGGCAGCTTTGCCACCTTCCCCCACTCCAAGAACCACCATATGTAGGCTGAACCACTTTACAAAAAGCAACCAACACACTGGTTGTTATTTTTCCAGTGTACCAATATTGCTCGGGCTTCCCAGGTGGCACTCGTGGTAAACAATCCGCTTGCCAGTGCAGGAGACGTAAGAGACGTCGGTTCAACCCCTGGGTCTGGAAGATGCCCGGGAGGAGAGCATGGCAACACACCCCAGTATTCTTGCCTGGAGAATCCCATGGACAGAGTCGTCTGGTGGGCTACAGTCCATGGGGTCACAGAGTTGGACACGACTGAAGCAACTTAGCACATAGCACACAAACTTGCTCCTCCCTGAGGGACTTTCCTTGAGGACGCCTTCCATTGGTGCCACTCCTAGTTCTATTTCCTTATTCTGACTTATTTTCTCTTCACCACACTTATCACTACTAGCTAGCGACATTATATATGTTTATTTACAGCATATTTTGCACCTCCCATTCTGCATACTGTAAGCTCTATGAGGTAGGGCCTTTACTTTTCTTATTCGCTGCTATATCCCCAGTGCCTAAAATAGTGCCTGGTGGTCAACACTTATTTGTTGAATGACTGAATACACTCAGAACGAATTCCAAATAATGTAACCTAAAAAAAAAGTATATCCATCAAAATTTAAGGAAACAATGGTCACACACAGCAGTCACTTTGGGTAGCTATACACATACCTATTCCTCACAGTCCTGAAACCTGTTGGGAACTCTTTCAGAGCCAGTATAGGAATTATATGATTATTTGTTTTTACTTCATAAGCCATACTGTGTTTCAGCTGTCTTTGCTGACATCTGTTGGGAACTGTTTTCAGAGCCAGTATTAGGAATTATATGATTATTTGTTTTACTTCATAAGCCATACTGTGTTTCACCAAAAGCTTCACAATGTAAAAAGGTCAAAATGAACATAGAAAACACATGAAAATGTATTTCAGGCTGTCAAGACAAGGCTCAGAAATTTAGTTGACTAGTGACATCAACTGACTAAGTATATCCCCTTTTAAGAAAATGGACTGAAAGGGGTTAATACTCAGACATAAAGGTTCTGGAGTATGAAATTAAGAACACACACAGATCAAAACTACTTGAGGATAAAGAGGTAACTTCTCATATTTCCCTTCTACTCATAACTCCAAATATGCCATGGTAGGGGGGTTGCTGCTAGACTGCATCCATTCCTCCAGTTACCTGGGCGTCTTCAACCTGTCAGACCCCAGGCCAGGGGATCTGTGCTCAACTCCTCCCACAGATCCAGTCACACCCAGCTCCTTCATAAGTTTGGACACTCTATCCTGTCCTTAAAAGTATTATTTCAAAACAGCTAACAAGAAAAGGAAAATCTTTTCAAGCAAAAGAAGTGGAAGAACAGGGAAAATGAGCGTAATATCCTGTTTTAGGATAAGAACTTTCACAAGTATATTTAAATGTCATAGGGCAGACAGAATGCTGAGTTCCTACCTCAGAAATGCTTCTTCCCAGTAGTCAACAAAGAGAACCCCACCAGGACTTAAACCCACTCTTGCCCCATGCACTCCAATGCCAGTCAAAAAAACAAAACAAAACAGAAGATAATGAGTACTGTCAGGCAACTCCACTGATCTCTCTGTAACAATAAGGCCAACCAAAGACTAAAGATGAGGACTGGAAGGAAAGCAGACACACAAAAGGTACCATGTCAAGTGATACAGAGATGTGTTCAGAAATGAATGAGTTATTCCAGGGCCATACAAACAAATCAATCTCTTTACTAAAGAGGTGCACCTCTCCTCTGTATATTAGTCAAATATACTAACACATGAAAGATCACATCACCTTGTTTATGGATACATTTAATATCCCTTGCCCTTCCCACCTTTCAAAACATAATAGTATACAAAATATAAAATATCTTAAATATTTATAAAAATCGCAAGAAAAAAATAGAACGTATGAAAATATTTTTATCTGAGTTCTCCCTCATTGTCGAGAAGCAGCTTAGTTTGCCTTGAGTTCATAACTGTTGAGCGGATAGGAGTATGCCCTGCCTAATACTATTCTGTCCCGGAGGAGCTTAAATAAAACATAGTAGTTGCAGAAGAGGATGAGAGCCATGGAAAGTGTGTGGTTCCACTTCTCTGACCGCAGCAAGGAATAGAGCTGGTAGAAGACAACACTGCCCTCAATAAGGATAAGCAGATTTAACAGCCTTAATGGACGATGAAACAGGAACTGTAAGGAAGTTAAAAAGCAAAATGTTATTTCATAGAAAAGATGGCAGTTATTCTCACATTTTTTTCTAAAATCATTTTACAGTTATAGGCTCCTATGTACACTAACAAGTAGATCTGCTTATTGAATGTCAATCAGGCTATTTCTTGCTCTACAGATCCAAACCCATTCTTTTTTGCTCAAGGTATAATGAAATACATTTTATTTCAATACCCCTGAGACACAGAAAGGGATTTATCCAAAAGAACTCTTTCTCAAAAAAAAAAAACAACAAAGTTTTTCCTAGATTATATCTTATCTCAAATATTTTACTTGAGATAACCACTTAAAATGTAACTGCTTAAAAATGTAAAAATCATTGGTTTGTGGGCTGATCTAAGACATAAACACCTACACTAGACAAGTCTGGAGGGAGGGGTGGTAATATAAGTTGAAATATCAATACAGTAATTTCTTAATTTATTAAACTGTTACCCACCAAGCTGCTTTCTTTTGCCCAGTTTTTCTGGATATTGAGAAGTACGGTATACAAAGACAGAACATTAAAGAAGGAAGGAAAAATTAGTTAGAATTAAGAGACTGGCTAAACACGGTGCTCCAAGTTCATCACTCTAAGAGGCTGAATCCTAGTTGACTAATAAAAATGTATTATGAATAGAAGACAGTGGTCACAGACTGCAAACTGTGCTAATGGTAATATATCAGATCTAAAGGAATAAGTTAGACCTCAGGGCTCAAATCTGAGAATAAAGCCAAATAAATCATCACAACAGCTCTGAAAGGTTTAACTGGGTTCTCGGGATTCTTCTGCAGGAGAAAGAACATGTTTACCCTGGATTTTATTACATGATCTCCAGTAATACCATGCATAATACTGGCCCAGAATTAACATTCTAAAAAAAAAATCAAGCGATTTCAGATTCTGTGGCAATTATACCAAATATAATTAAATGTGTAGGTAGGCTATAAACTGAATGAGTAAAAATGTGAGGACAGCCACAGTTACAGGTAGCAGGCCCATTCTAAACTTCGGTGTGCCTTAAGAATCATTTCCAAATATGTAAATAATGCAAATTCCTAGGATTCTTCAGAGATCTGACTAAGGGACCCACCCACCACTCTGAGAAGCACTGATTTACTGTTTGGTCACACAAGATCAGTAATAAGTTCCTTAATCTTTCTTCTATGGTTTCCACCTGATTCTTCAGCTGTCCAACACTAGCAGGGAAAATACTTATTTTTCAAGCAGGAAATTTTAATAAATTATCTGGTTACTGTCGGCTTCCAGGGGACCATAATGGCCAACAAATGCTATTAACAGCCTGTGGAATTCAGCTGGCTGAATGAAATATTCTGTGTAGAAACCAGATGTTTGTGCAGTTATAACGTAAGTCCACTCCTCCATCTTAAGGCAATCCCACAGGAGTCAAAGAGATTGTTGCAGTTCCCTCATTCAAAGGCCTTCCACCTCGGCCCACCCACCCCTATTTATAAGCATCCTGCCCTGATGCAAGTTTCCAGTATTTAATGAAAAAGTCCTTAGTAGTGAACACTCGCAGAACCAGAACATCCAAGCACTCTCAAGGAACTGGGAGGGATAAAGGGAGGGATGGGAGGGAGAAAGGGATTCAAGTATCAAATGAACGAATGAATGAATAAAATCTCCCAATTCTTTTTCAGAATATGATCTCCATTCAAAGGCAGTGCACTGCACTTTGGGCATTTTGACTGAAAACAGTTCCCTGCATGTACCTCCTATTCCCCACTCCCATTAATCAGTTTGTCTTTCTTTAATAAATAAATATTTCTCCCTCCTAGAGCCAGAATTTCTGGAAAACTGAAAGATCAAACAGAACATAACCCAAGAAATAAATCGAATGGGACAGAAACTGGCTTTAGTGGGTATCTATTGCTTTTTTCCTTTCAAACTTTTAAGCCTTTTTTCCTTTTAATTCGAAAAAGACCACAGATCATGTCATCTGCCTGTGTTTCAAAGGGGAAGTCTAAGTATTTTAAGGAGATGATATACATGAGAAATACCAAAAATGAAAATCATCACATTATTACTATATTAAATATTGCGTAATGATACATAGATATAATAGGGATACTGCTAAACCAAACTATTACAAAATTAAAGACTATAAGATGAAAATGGAAGTCTTAAATAATTGTGTACTTCTTTCAAGTAATACTAGACTCAACAAATTCCATTGTAACTAGAGAAACCAGTCAAGCTATTAAAGTTGAGATACTGGCATTTCACCTTCAATCTGTCTTTCAGAAGTATTCCCAAAGGACAGAGGCCATTACAGTAGTAAAATAATTACCCTGTATTAATGTCCTGCTGCTGCTGTTGCTAAGTCACTTCCTAGTATGTGCTATACTCTCCACTAGATGTTTACACACAGAGTGGCCTCCTAATACTCCTAAGCTTATGTTTGAAAAGAAATAAGCGGTACTTGCATAAAAGCGGGCATGGGATACATCTGAAGGCACCGCCACGTTGTAAGGCCCCACGGCTCTATATAAGCATCTGCTGTGTCGCACCAACACCCCTTGAGGCCATATTGTATTTTCTGACCAACTAAGGGAGAAAGAAATGCAATGTTAGCATATTGGCAATTACAGATAAGATAGTGTCTGGCAAAACCAGCTATGTTTCTATGGAAAGGGTTAAGTATTCAAGTCTTCATCTGCCTGAATTCTGAAAAGACAGTAACATGGTCAGACTGGAAGGAGTTAGAAAGGATTTATTATAACTTCACTGCTATATTTAGAGAAAAGTTAACTGTAAAGTTAACTCAGTGTCAAAGACTTAAGAGGCTCAGGAGAACAAGCAGAAACAAATGTGTAAGGCATCTATGAGCCAGAAAATCAAGTGGACTGTCACCTCAATCCCAAGTGAGCAGAGTCCACTGGTGGAAATGCTAGAGGGACAAACAAGAGGAGAGTGGATGGTAACAAGAAGAGTGGAGAGATTAACACATTATCGAACTAGCGTGACATTTACTGCAGAATTACATCCCACACGCTACAGAAAATCTACTCATTTATCACACATTCCAAGTGCTTCATATGAGAAGCAATACAGAGACACACAAGGTACCAACACACAGACTTTTTACTGCTTTCCTGGTTTATTTTTATAGAGGTTTCTCTAGGAAAAAGAAGTTACGGAAGAAGCTTCACTCTTTCCAGCACCAACATAATGGAGTTGGGGTGGGGATGGGGGATCTTCAGGTTAAACTTTTTGTAAAAAAATCTTAAGTTAATTCATCTCTTCCTGATTTTGGAAAGGTTAGTTTCCTAGGGTAAGAACTGGGACAGCATTTTAAATATGTTAAAGAAAAAAAAAAGTCTAGCACCCTGAAGCTTTCCCAGTTCAGAAAATGTTCCATCAGCCTTGCTCACACTTACCAGCATTAAAGTGAAGACACACCTCATGGCCATGTGCCATCAGGAGCCTGAAGATGTACAGTACTAGCACTGTGCATTGGATTTTCAATTTTTATTGAAATCTGTCCTTTGCCCACAGTCAGGTTTCTTTTCAGCCTGGCCCAATCTCTTTCAGTTCCTGGGCTTGAAGGCCTGTGCTAATCTGTATCAGACATCAAGGCAAATAATTGAAGGGAGCGCTCTGAGGGGAAGAGGGGAAGGGAATGTCACCTTTAATTAGGACACCTTTAATTTCCTAATTTAATTAGGAAAGAATTTCTAGGTGATGAAATTTGTGAAATGTTCAAATTATAAAAGGGAGGAAGATGAAGATGGTCCAGGTCTGAGAGAAAGGCATGATGAAGGTCTCAGAAGCAAGACAATAAAAAGATTCTAAAGTCAGTCATTTTGGATCATAGGGACCATGCAGAGAAATGACTGACAAGGGGACACAAAGAAAGGAATACTCAGAAAGAACTCAATTAGGGACAGTTTTCATTTGAATACAGGAAAAGCAGAGCAACATTCATTAGTGAGTTTAGGAAAAGAAATGCACAAAGATGCAGGCTAATACAACAACAAAACAAAGAAAAAACCAAAAATAAATAAACAAAAAATAAAAATGCTGGCTAGGAAAATTACTAGAGCAAATTTACATTTATTAGAGAGAAAAGATGAGAGAAGCAAAGTCCAGCTGCCTAAGACAATTAGCTAGCAGCTATTTGGCTGTGGCAATGAAAACAAGAAGATGAATCTCACAGTCTTCTAAAGAAAATTAAAAATATATCATGAGTCTTTGAATTTGGGCAAACGGTTAAGACTGAAAGAAAACTCCAAGATGATAGTTTGGGAAACAAATTACACACTCTAGAGTGACTGGGCAGTTGAAAGGTAGAAGGCATTTGAGGAGGGACTGGGGATGGTGGTGGAAATGAGTTAATGTTCCCTGCTTTCAGTTTAGAGTGATGACAAGCACCCATGTGGGCAAAAACTAAAAATTAAATGTTCAAAGCCAAGAACAAGAATGACATACAAAGCAAATAAACATGGTCAGCAGCATGTAAAAAGGTGTTAAATGGTTTTATCTTCTAACCCACTTACATGTGCTGTGGAGCATTGCTGTAGGAGCCGTGTTCAAGCTTCTGCCACTTGCCCAGGTGAGCAGCTGATTTATGCAGCAAATCACAGTACTTGGATGGCAGCAGCTGTGTGGTGAGCATGACAAAAGCATTGATCCACACCATAATGAGGTGCTCACATGACCAGCGCATGTCATAGTACTGGGTACTCTGGAAGAGATTAGCAGAGAGAGAAATGATCATGTGCCGGTGAGCAAGAAGGCAGGGACGGGTGTGTGTACATACACCCTGCAGACAATGCCACTCTGAGTCACACATGCATTTGCTGTCCTGCTGTCCGTGCAGAAAGTTCAAGAGCAGAGTCCTCCAAAATCCTGTAACCTGACTTTCTGGCTGCATGAGCTAGGGCTGGGAGGGAGAGGCAATGATACTTGAGGCCCTTCCTTTCTAGAAGAAGTGAGCGCTCTCTGTGGATGACCACTCCAGCTGCAGACGCGCTGCTCAATGGGTGAAGGAAGGGCACTGAAATGACCCAGAAGATCCTGGGCCCAAGTGACATCCAGACCATTTTTCTCTTCTACCAAAATAAAGTTTAAATAAAGGTTAGATTAAATTCAAGGAAACTCCTGATGACCATGTTAAGATCAACCATGGTAGGCTGTATTTTACTGAAACTTCAGTCCTCTTACGCTACCATATACTGATTCTAAGTACAAGTTTATTCTCTCCAGAAACTGGGGGTGGGGGAAATCTAAAAAAAAGAAAGAAAGAAAGAAAGAAAACAAGAGGGGACCACCACGGGTGCATCACAGATATGGAATTATCTATCCACCAACCAGGTATTGGTGCACTCCAGATGCAGCCGAACTCCACCATCCAGGCTGCCGAAGGGGAGACAGAGAAAAGGGGGATTAAGTAAGAAATACCCAGTTTATGTTATCCACACACAAATCTAGGAAGCACAGAAAAGCACATAAACACTTACCTTCACAAAACACAGGGGAAGAAACGCAACATAGTAGGCACTGAAGAGAGAGTTGAAGAGAACTTCCTTGATCCTGTGGTTGAAATCTGCTTTCAGACATTCCACTTCATTGCGAATGAGGTCAGGAGACAGTGGGCAGCTGTGGGTGGGGATGGGCGTGGCATTATTAAACTGTTCTTTTAGAGACTCCAGCAATAAGGAGAGGAAGTCCTTGGATTTTGCCAAGCCACCCACTGTTGAGGCACTTTCCTCTACTGCCTGGTGCTGAACCACATAGGGAAAGTCTGTGAGAAGGAGATGAGCTCTACTATCTTGGTGGAAACAGCAGAGAGGAACATAAACACCAAACCTGTAGAAAAATAGGAGTATGAAAATGAGATCACAGATACCACCTAATATCAGATCTCATAACTATGTTAGTAAAATAGTCACGATTTTTCAGAATGAACCTAATATAATGGGGACTTGGCTGATGGCAAATTCATTATCTGGGAAGCTCTTTAATTTCTTCCCACAAAGGCAATATATATTCACTGTAGGATAAGAAACTACAAAAAAATCATGACAATTACCTAGAAATCATCATTTTTATAATTTTTACAATTAGGTGCATAGGCTTTATATTTTTTCTGTTTAGCTTCACACAGTATAAACTGTTTTGTATAGTACTGTTTTAACTTTGGGTGTGTGATTTTGTAGCTTGTATGTATGGAGTATTTTCTCATGTCATTAAATGTTTTTGTTAACAATTCTAAAAGGTACTACAGAGTCCTCATATAGCTATACCATACTTTATCTATATCTCTCTTGTTAGAAACACACTATTTCTTATTTTCCACTATCGTAATTACCAATGGAGTAAATAATTTCCCACACACATCTTTGTGTACATCTGGTATTTTCTGAAGGGTTGCCTTTTACTTCCAGTTTTCTCTTTTTAGTGACGGGGCTCCCTTGCCTCCCCACAACACCACCCATATCACCACCCTAGTTCCCCTTGGTTATTTTTCTCCACTGAACTGGTAAGATCATGTATTTTACATGTTTATTAGGTTTTTTATTTGGTGTTTTTTTCCATTGGTCTAACCTCCCCTTACTACAATGTAAAAAGCTCCAGGAACCAGAGATTTTAGTCTGTTTATTAGTTCACTGCTATATATATCCTTGATACCTATAATAAAGGCTGAAACATGGTAGGCACTAAATAAATACCTGATAAGATTAATAAAAACAATTCAGAAGTATAACAGATACATTTTTACAGATAAAATTACTTGGCTAGAGGACTAAAAATCTGTGAGACTTTTCATAACTTCTTATAGTTACTCGAAACTTTGGTTCCTTAAAAACATTTTAAACACTTCCCTAAGTCTTAAGAAACTTCCACATTGTAACCTAGGTCTGTATTATAAAGTGGTCATTTCACTGATATAAATTTAGATATTAAAAATAGCAAATAAAAAGACATCTTATTTAATTATAAATTATTTTTTTAAATTAACAAATGTCACTTGTTCATAGTTCCCTATAGAGTGAGAGAGGATGAGTTTATTACCAATTAAGAGGATGGTGAGCAGCAGCTCTGGGATCCAAAGCGAATGTGCCCTGGAGCAGCAGAATGGGAGGGGAGTAAACGCAAAAGTATCAGGCAAAACTCACTCATGCGCAAAACTGCAAAAGCTAGAGAAGGCTGCAAGTTCAATACTGCTGAAACCGCACATGCAGGAGGCGGCGGTGAGAGCTGGGGTGTGTAGTAGATTGCAATGATGGCCCCATTTCTTTGCCCTTCCCAGTAGTTTCACCCACTGTCATGTAACTGCACAGCCCTCCTTCCACGTGTGCTGTGACCCTGCCTGATCTCCGTGCTGGGCTCAACAGTGTGCTCTGTTTTGGCCAATGGGATGTCAGCAGACACACTAGGATGAGAAACTTTAAATGGGCTTGTACATTCAGGCTTGTTCTTTTGCTACTCTGTCGGTTTCATGTGACCATGTCCAGAGAAGGTTGCCAGAGCATGAGAGACTCATGGAACAGGGCTTACTTGTCCTAGCTGTCTGAACAGACAGCCATCAATCTCAAACATGTGACTGAACCCAGCTAAGATAAGATTGGGAGAGCCTCTTAACTTCCAGCTGATCCAAACATATGCACAATAAATACATAGAGTGGTATGTATGCTACCACAGCTCTGTGGATGTTTGTTACAGCATCATATGTCAACAGATAACTGATACAGGGTAGCATCAAAGGCTTAGAGCATGGAGAGTTTTGGGAAGTACAAAAATGATTCATTAAAGAATTTTAAAGAGGGTTAGTAAATATATTTAGACATAAAATTTGTTTGAATTACATGCTTATTTCATTCTTTTACAAGGGTATGGACAGCCTCCAAAAATAAGCTTCTTTACATATCTAAAAAGAAATGAAAAAGTTTGCTAGTCATTCTGATGATGGTAATCCTCTTCAGTCTAGCCAAAATATTCATTGATATATCCATATATTAGCCTTTCAAGTTAGATATAGGTAATCTTCTAAATGATTCAATCAGATATTGCTGATAAACAGAATAACTAAATAATTTGTTTTCAACTCAAACAGGTGAAATGTTAATCTAGAAATACAGAAACAACTGATGTAAAATATACACCTTATAAGGAATCTGAATCATGAAAAATGAAGTTTATAACAAGAAAATTCATTCTGTATGAACCAAGTTGATGAGTGCTTTAAATAATTGTTTAAGCATTATAATTAGAACCTTACAGAGTACAACCAATATAAGACTGTTCTGCCACAAAGTCAGACTTGGCCACACAGTCTCTGAGTATGTCTTTATTGTATACAGCCACGACACATATAAATTCATGCTTATGTTATAGCATCCTAAATGGTATAAAGAAATGATTCTCAAATTTGAGCTAGCATCAGAATCATCTGGAGGACTTGTCTTAAAAGACAAATCGCTGGGCCATACTTTCTAGAGTTTCTGTTTCAGTTTGGGGTTGATTCTGAGAATTTCTATTTCTAACATATTTCTAGGAGGTAGTGATGCTCTTGTTCTGGGAGCCACATTTTGAGAACTACTGAATTTAGAGTAATGGTTAAGACAATGGCTCTGGAATCAAAAAGACCTGGGTCTTTCTCATTAATTGTCTAACTGTAGGAAAATTTTTCACCTGCTTAATCTGTCTTTACCTATGTCAAAAATTGCTAATTGTCCGCCAATAGGTACTGTTCTGTTCTTCCAAAGCAACAGAAATGTTAGTTGAGATACAGCTCCCCTGCTAAAGATTCAGTTTTCCAGACTCCCTTAAAATGTATTCTACTAGAGAAAGTGGAGCAAAAAGATAACAGAAGCTTGAGTCCTGACACCATGGAGCTACTACAACTATCCAACGTAACTTAAATACACACTGTACAGGAGAGAGGAATAAATTTCTAACTTTTTAAAGCCTCTAGTGTGTTAGATCTGTTATAGCAGATTAAATATACTCTGCCTGGGTGATTGTAATGATTTCATGAGGTGATGTTTATAAGCACCACCTAGCCCAACACTTAACACATAATAAGAGTTGAATAAATGATAGCTATCTGTTACATCTAATGAAGGGTTTAGCCAAATGAATACAAATTAAAAAACAATACAACATATTTAGTCTAATAAGGCAATATCTACAATAAAACACCACAATTCAACCATCAGAATGGCTAAAATTTTTCAAATGGAAAACATCTAATGCCGACAAAACTGTGTAGCTGTCAGACTCTTACAGTACTGGTGAAAGGATAAAATGATACCACTTCTTTGGGAAAAAGTCTGATAGACTCTTATTAAACTAAACATACTCCTACCTTGTGGCCTAGCAATGCCACTCCTACATATAACTCTCCCAAGAGAATGTAAAGGTAGCTTTACAAAAAGAGACTTGTATAAGAATGTGTATAATAGTTTCTTTTTTTAAAGAGAAGTCAAAAACTAGAAACAATCCTGATGTCAAACAAGAGGAAAATAAACTGTGATATATTTATGCAATGAACTATTACTGATAATATGTAAACCAGACAAAACTCAAAAACAACATGCTGAGTCAAAGATGGCTTGAAAGTGTACATATTGTACAATTCCATTTATATGACATTCTAGAACTGGCAACCTAATCTATGGTGGGGGAAAAAAATAATCAAAACAGTGGTTGGCTCTGGGATGCAAAGGGTGGAGTCTGACGGGAAAGGGACATGAAGGAATCTCTGGAGTAATGGTGACATTCCATACTGGGATGAGGTTTTGATTTACACAGGTATATGCATTTATCAAAACTCAGCAAATGTACACAAGATTTGTGAATTTCACTGTATATGAATTTTATATGGCAAATAAAGCTAATGAAAAGCTTCTCCATTGGTACTGCTCAGGAACAATCTTAGTTTGTATCTATTGCCCTAACTGTATTCCAGTTTAGAAAATAAATTATATGGTCACCCTACCCACTGATTTTTTCCAATTGCCTACACTTCAGATGTGCATTGAAGAATTTCATTTCCCTCCCTTTTATACCATCATCTGGCATGACCCAAATAATTTCTTAAGACTTACTAATAAAATTGTAAAACTGCAGTACTCACGGGTAGCCAAGGAAAAGGAGATTGAGGACTGAATGGCTTCGGAAGAGATTGACGAGGGTCCAACAAAGTACCCATCCACACAAAGTAAGTAGCACCAAGCGAGCTGATATCAGAACCACGTAGTGAATCATTGATGATGCACCCGCCTTAGTGGCCTATAAGTTTGGAAGCACCAAAAATAAAAGTTTATAAATGACCTTACTCAAAAGCAATGTGACTCCAGTAAGGACTTAGTAAATTTAGAGGAAGATAAAGTGGGGCGGGGGGAAGGAAAGGAGAAAAACTGCCCATCCTGCCTTATTTTCCTCTTTCTTGAAGATTCAGATCACTCCAGGCAGTTAGCTGTTTCCTTCTTATATTCCCATAGTGCCTCACACAGACCTCCACACAAGTTCTTATGAAACTAATTTATTTACATTGGGGCTTCTCAAAGTATGTTCCATTAACCACACTCATCAGAATCACTGGGGCTGCTCACTGCACATGCAAATTCCTACTTGCTTTCATCATCAGGTATAGGGAATAAACTCACAAGTTAAGGAACCTGTATTTTAACAACACATCAAGTGATTTTTATATACATAAAAATAGTGAGCCACTACTTTTCACTTTCATGCACTGGAGAAGGAAATGGCAACCCACTCCAGTGTTCTTGCCTGGAGAATCCCAGGGACGGGGGAGCCTGGTGGGCTGCCATCTATGGGGTCGCACAGAGTTGGACATGACTGAAGCGACTTAGCAGCAGGAGCAGCAGCACTTTGACTCCAGACTAGTCGGTAATGGCCTCAACAGCAGCAACAGTGTTTCTATTTTTCTCTGAATCTTCCCTCTAATATGCTTGCTGAATTAATGTTTAATACATTATGGAAACTTCAAAAATAATGAGATATTCTTTGACAAATCCCTATATAAATAGAAGGTTTTTGTTTTTTTTTTTTACTTTAGCAAACATGAAAATAATCCATGGTCCTTACTTCTAGATCTTCACATCACAGCTGTTCAAATACTCTTCTCCTGAATCTTTAAAACTGATTAAATATAGTAAGAAACCATAGTTGTCTAAACATGAGGCTCTGCAATGTCACTTTCTTACAAACTGAACCAGGAAGGAGAGAATGAGTGAAATGCAGGGGGAAATGACAGATTCTTATAAGCTCTGGAACAGCAATGTCAGAACTCAGAAAAACAATTCTCTGGAGTCAATAGTACATGGAAAAGGAGGAGTTTTCCAGGTACCTCCTATGTATCCATTTCTTAGTTCACCCAACATGCTATCAATACACAGCATAAATAATATACACACAATATATGCTGTTTGTGTAGTTACTTATAAAAGCACAGAAGCAGTTGATTAATACTACTGCCTGAGCCTCAAAACTGTGAAGTAGGCTCAAGCTGGTCTCAGTAATAGCATGGCAAATAGTTGCACATTATTCCCAATACATACTTCATGCCAGTATGTACCTCATGTGTCAAACTCAAGAGAAGGCATTTAAGCCACTGGAATTACTTCAGTGCCTCCACTCTCAAATGTTTAGGGTTAGTTAACAACACCAAAAAGGTTGTTTCTGCCTAGTTGTCAGCATAGCAGCAGAACCTGAATGTATTTATAGTTTCTGCCATATTCCAGAGCCCAAGCTCTTAACCACAAAGCTAGTGGAGGTGATGGAATTCCAGTGGAGCGATTTCAAGTCCTAAAAGATGATGCTGTTAAAGTGCTGCACTCAATACGTCAACATATTTGGAAAACTTAGCAGTGGCCACAGGACTAAAAAAGGTCAGTTTTTATTCCAATCCCAAAGAAGGGCAATGCCAAAGAATGCTCAAAGTACTGTACAATTGTGTTAGTTTCACATGCTAGCAAGGTAATGCTCAAAATCCTTCAAGCTAGGCTTCAACAGTACATGAACTGAGAACTTCCAGATGTACAAGCTGGTTTTAGAAAAGGCAGAGGAATCAGAGATCAAATTGCCAACATCCACTGGATCATAGAAAAAGCAAGGGAATTCCAGAAAAACATCTACTTTTGCTTCATTAATTACTCTAAAGACTTCAACCGTGTGGATCATAACAAACTGGAAAATTCTTTAGAGGTGGGAATACCAGACCATCTTACCTGTCTCCTGAGAAACCTGTATGCAGGTCAAGAAGCAACAGTTAGAACCAGACATGGAACAACAGACTGGTTCAAAATTGAGAAAGGAGCTTGTCAAGGCTGTATATTGCCACCCTGCTTATTTAACTTCTATGCAGAGTACATCATACAAAATTCGGGGCTGGATGAAGCACAAGCTGGAATCGAGATTGCCGGAAGAAAGATCAACAACCTCAGATATGCAAATAACACCACTCTAATGGCAGAAAGTGAAGGGAACTAAGGAACCTCCTGATGAGGGTGAAAGAGGAGAGTGAAGAGGCTGGCTTAAAACTTAACATTCAAAAAACCAAGATCATGGCATCTGGTCCCATTACTTCAGGGCAAATAGATGGGGAGAAAGAGGAAGCATTGACAGATTTAATTTGGGGGGGGCCTCTAAAATCACTGCAGAAGGTGAATTCACCCATGAAAATTTTTTTCCTTGGAAGGAAAGCTATGACCAATCTAGATAGCGTATTAAAAAGCAGAAATATCACTTTGCTAATAAAGGTCCACATAGTTAAAGCTATGGTTTTTCCAGTGGTCAATGCATGGATGTGAGAGTGGACCATAAAAAAGGCTGAGCACCAAAGAATTGATGCTTTTGAACTGTGGTGCTGGAGAAGACTCTTGAGAGTCCTGTGGACTGCAAGGAAAACAAACCAGCCAATCCTAAAGGAAATCAACCCTGAATATTCATTGGGAGGACTGATGCAGAAACTAAACCTTCAATACTTTGGCCAGCTTATGCAAAGAGCCTCCTCATTGGAAAAGACTCTGATGCTAGGAAAGACCGAGGGCAAGAGGAGAAGGGGGCAACAGAGGACGAGACGGTTGGGTGGCATCACTGACACAATGGCATGTGTTTGAGCAAGCTCCAGGGGATAGTGAAGGACAGGGAAGCCTGGAATGCTGCAATCCATGAGGTTGCAAAGAGCTGGACACTGTTTAGTGACTAAACAACAATAAACTCTCTACAGTCATGCAAAAGCTCTTAAAACTATTCTTAAGTAAAAGAAACAATAGAGTTTTTCGAGGTATAGACCTTGTAGTTCCAAAGTAGAAACCTCTGTTTATGAAGGGCTTACACACTAACTAGAAGGGTTTACGTACTCATCTGGCATACACAAGCACCATTTCTAAGTAACTGAAAAGATGAAACAAAATTAATCCTTGCCTCTTTTAACAGATGTAAACATAAAATCCCACTGAGTTCTCTAAAGAAAGAAGAGACTTTCTCAAACATCCAAAAGCAAGAACCTAATTTCATGACCTAAATAAAGACCTTGGGATTTAAAAATCATAGATAGCCTTTCTAACCAAGAAAAAGCTGCACTCTTACTATCAATGTTTTAAAGTTAACTTCAAATAGCTTTCAGATTATGACTTAACTATTTGCAATTATTCTGTGCTCACAAAAATAAGGTTCCTGAAAATCAGAGCCTGCAGACACAGACTTCCCATGTATGTTTTAGAAGAAAAGAGTTGACCCTAAGTAGCTGTGATTATAGCAATGATTTATTCAAAATCATTGAATAAAAACAAATTAAAACAGTTAAAAACAAATTAAAATTATTAGCCATTTTAGCTAAATTAACATTTTTTGTTTTTGTATTCATTTATAGAGTACAAAATGGCAACCCACTCCAGTGTTCTTGCCTGGAGAATCCCAGGGATGGTGGGCTGCCGTCTATGGGGTCACACAAAGTCGGACACAACTGAAGCGACTTAGCAGCAGCAGCAGCATAGGGCATAAGATAAAATTTAAAAAAACACATTTATCTTCTTCACTGGGGTTTACAAATATAAAATAATTATTTTAACAATGGCCATTTCATAAAAAGATCATATTAATGTTAACATGGTCTTTTTAATTAATTAGGTTAGTCCTATGCAAATGTGGATGCTATCTTTTAAAAATTCTAAGTTTTAATAAACTCAAATGTCTCTTGCTAGCAACTCCACAAAGGTATATAAATAATTCTAAGTGAATGTTACTTGAATCACTGTTTTAGATGCAACTTTCCCTAGTAACAATTACATAAAATCCATCGTACTTTTACTGTAACTATCAAAATTAGAAAGATTATACTGAAGGACTCAGAAGCTAGAATTAAGTTCCTACTGGACAAATAAAATTTCTAACAGCTGAATTAGTATATCACACTTGAACTTTGAATATATTATGAGAAAACCTTTTAAAAAAACTGGCACAGTTCACGTGAGAGTAAAGAAATTAGTTATAACAGCATTTAAATTATACTTTGACACTTCACATTTTCAACCTGAACACATCCTAGTGACTAGCTCTAGCTACAAGTGATAGAATACAGTGAATGAGCTGTTACCTCTGAGATGAGGGCCCATACAAGCCTCCTTGCAAGCATCACTGTGATGAATGCTGCCAGGTGGTAATCAATGAGATGAAAATTCTGTAAGAGAAACAAATAACTACATCAGAAAGAAATATGGATATCCAACGGTAACTACTACATGAAGAAGCTTGCCCCCTCAAAAGGTCGTCTTATACCACCTTACTACATTTACAGACCGCAGCAATTTGGGAGACCTTAAAGAGACTACCTACCTTCTCCTTCTTTCATGACAAATTGCTTTAACTTTTAAAACACTATTTTAAACTATCTGGAATGTAATCTTCTCTGTTCTTGAAAGTTTACTGTATTAAAGGGAAAAGACTGCAGTTTTGGGTTAATAAGTACCAACCTGCAGAATTATGACAAGAATAATTTATCTAAAATGTTATACTTATAATGAGTGTCAAATTTAAATTTCCAGTCTCTAAGAGCTACTGTAGTTGGTCTCTCTTTAAGAAAACTTAAATTAATCTAACTGGGCATCTATTAACCTAAACTCCCTAACTCACTGATACATCAACACATTCAGTCTTTTCCCTTAACTTGATTTAGAAACATGTCTTATGTTGATCTCTTCTTCCTACACAATGACAACATTACCTACATGATGTGTATGGTTCCTTCTAGTTCTAAGTCTGTATATTTAACTGTAATAATAAAATAAAAAGGCATTAGTGGCAAAAAAATTGGATATATTTTAATTTTGATGATCAAAAGGTCTCTACGTTTCTACAATTCTCCTTCCAGAATTTCTCAACTCATTCAATAAGTAAGAGCTGGGCACCCAGTTTGCTTAAGAAGGGAGGGCAATAACAATAAAGAAGATAACAAGCAAAAGCATTTCAGTTATGTTGCTGGTAAGAAAAAAAACAATAATGACTGGGAAGGGAAGTGTAGAACCAATTTTAACTGGTGATTAGGAAGGATATCTCTAAGAAGGCAACATTTGGCCAAAGGTGGCATTTAGGCTGACAGCTGAATGACAAAAACGCACCAGCCAAAAGAAGATCAGGTGCTGAGCACTCCAGGCAAGGAAAAAGTAATTACATAGCTCTTACTCCTTGGATAAAAAGTTATGACCAACCTAGATAGCATATTCAAAGGAAAGACATTACTTTGCTGACTAAGGTCTGTCTAGTCAAGACTATGGTTTCTCCAGTGGTCATGTATGGATGTGAGAGTTGGACTGTGAAGAAGGCTGAGCACCGAAGAATTGATGCTTTTGAACTGTGGTGTTGGAGAAGACTCTTGAGAGTCCCTTGGACTGCAAGGAGATCCAACCAGTCCATTCTGAAGAAGATCAGTCCTGTGATTTCTTTGGAAGGAATGATGCTAAAGCTGAAACTCCAGTACTTTGGCCACCTCATGAGAAGAGCTGACTCATTGGAAAAGACTCTGATGCTGGGAGGGATTGGGGGCAGGAGGAGAAGGGGACAACAGAGGATGAGATGGCTGGATGGCATCACTGACTCGATGGACGTGAGTCTGAGTGAACTCTGGGAGTTGGTGATAGACAGGGAGGCCTGGCGTGCTGCGATTCATGGGGTCGCAAAGAGTCGGACACGACTGAGAGACTAAACTGAACTGAAGGCAGGAAAATATATGCCTGGTATGTCTCAAAATCATCAAGAAGGCTCAAATGAGGTAATGAGCAATAAAGACTGAGTTTACTTTTTTTCCTAAGGGGGAGTTATAGGAGTGTTTTAGGCAAAAGATGCCATGATTCTATTTGTATTTTAAAATTCTCATGCTGATTGCTGTGTAGAAAATATACTGTATTGAGGAAAGATCAGTTAAGAAGCTATCACTTTAAATTCAGGTGAGAAAACATGATCACTCAAACAGTCAGCAGCAATTAGGAGTTGCCAGATCTGGGATACATTTTAAAGGTAAAGCAGTCAGAATGCCAAGAGAATGAATGGCTTACTGCTTCTCAGACTACTTCCTTTTCTCTAAGTGTTTAGAAAGAAAGAAAGTGAAGTCACTCAGTCGTGTCTGATTCTTCGCAACCCCATGGATTGTAGCCTACCAGGCTCCTCCATCCATGGGATTTTCCAGGCAAGAGTACTGGAGTGGGTTGCCATTTCCTTCTCCAGAGGATCTTCCCGACCCAGGGATCGAACCCAGGTCTCCCACTTTGTAGGCAGACGCTTTACCATCTGAGTCACCAGGGAAGTGTTTCAGTTCAGTTCAGTCGCTCAGCTGTGTCCAACTCTTTGCGACCCCATGAATTGCAGCACACCAGGCCTCCCTGTCCCTCACCAACTCCTGGAGTGTTCAGATCCTAACAATTATTTATCCTCTCTTGAGACTCCTCCATGCTCATCCTACTCCTTTAAAATAATGTAAGCAAATTCACTACACCCCCTAGCTAATGTCTGGGGGTCTTATTTATATGTATCACCAGTCCATTTAAGACATTTTTTTTATAAAAAAAAATTTAAGTGCCTAAGGTATTTCGTTGTTAAACACACTTATATTGTAAATCATTGAAAAATAGTAATTTACGTTTGGTTAACCTTTATAAACCAGAATATTTGATTAATCAGAGCACTCCACTCTTGAATATTCTGAATAACTTCCTATACTACTACTAGTTTGTATTTTTCTTAGGGTTAAGACTAACTCAGATAATTGTTTGATAGTCAGAATGATATTTTACATATTCAGGTGCCCACATTTTCTTTCTGATAATTAAAATCTGGAAAAGGAAAACCTAACATATAAATTTGACAAGCGTATGAGTCAGGCATGCCTAATGGAAGAAAGCTTAAAAGAGACAAACCACTAGCTGAAATGTAAATCCCGTGGCGAGCGTCCCAGTCAAGCTGTTACGGGCTAGGCTTGAATTCCTTCAGTGGCATGAAGGAATCAGATCTATGGCAGCCCATTCATCTTTAACAGTTCACTGATGCAGGCCTTCAGATTCATGAGCTAAAATCTTATTTGCTAGTCCACATATGCTACTTATAGGTCCAGAGTTCAATTCTAAGCTTTGTGTGATCAAGGATTATATGTGACAGATAAGTTAGGCAGCTCACATGACATCTCCTTTAAGTGTGCCTTCCTCTACTGCAGAGACTGGAAAGCTAAAAACTACATGCCCTAACTTTCCTGTAACTGAACTTACTAGATTTAATATCTGCCAGCCACAAGGCACCACATAAACTGAGTGAAGTGGGGAGAGGGGCAGGGTAAAAGGCACCCACTTTTGGTGCTATGAGTCACAGCAAAGGAAGCATAATTCTAGAGTCAGCAGCTTCCCAATTATAACAGGAGCACTGGCTCCTTTCATCTCAAGGCAACATTTGTAACAGACTTTTACAAGAACTCTTGTCAGAAATTGACTGGGAAGTTGTCAGAAGTTGACCCGTAAGAGTTCTGTGATTAACCTGAAAATTCAGTAAGTGAGAAGTTTCCATAGGATGTCAAAGTGGAAACAGTATAATGAACTAACCAAAGGTACTCATGGAGTAAATTAAGAATAAATACAGGGAGTAGAGCATAGCAGATAGGTCTGGGTTTGAGTGCTCACTTGATCATGTGTGATTTTAAGCCAACTTCATAATCTCTAGGTCTCATATTTCTCACTTATAAAATGGGAATCATAGAGTAATACCTGTTTTCAGAATGAATAAATGAGATAATATTTGCAAATAGCATAGTAAATAGATTAATAAGTATTTGCCAATGTCACTGTTATGATACGGGTATTTAGATTATAGAACTACATAGTGGAAGAAGCCTTAAGATCATCTAATCCAAACTTCTCATTCTGTAACACCATGGCCAAAGAAGGATGAATGAAGTAGGGTTCCTATACTCAATAAACTCATAATCCAGGTAGGAAAAAAAAAACCTATTTAAACAAAAGCATATTATTTGGCACTAAATCATTATAATTCTTAAAATAAAGAAACTAAACTTTTCTTCACCTGGTATTAAGCCGAGATGATCAATATGGAAAGAAAATTCTTAACAGTTAATTTTAGGAGCAACCAAGTGATACAAATGTTTAAAATAAAATTGTTTATTCCCTTCTCATACAGTCTTGAATATTTTGGTCCACATTTCCAATGTTCGCCAGACCAGGGAGTCTTTCTAATCATTTAGAAGTCTCAGACAATATAAGCTACCAGGACAATAGTCTTCTTTCTCTTAGAGCACATCTCTATCATCCATCCAAATCTTCCATTGCCAACCACTTACCTACCAGGTCACCTGACTACCCTGAACTGGAATATTACCACAGTGTTCCTAAAAACTGGAAAGAGAGCAGAAGAAACCTACAATATATTTTGATGTACTTCAGCAGAGATAGCTAGTTCTTGCCTCTAGTTTATTTTGGTAACGGAACCCAATTTTATCCATGGTTAACAGTGAACTCAGCAAAGGGGCCGTATCGTCCAGCTTCTCTTATAGTTAGGAGTAGATACATGTCAAAATGATATGAACCTGGTCTAAATGAAAACACTCTCCTTTATGTCTCCCCATGTTCTTTTTCTCTTTCTGGTAGTCAGGGACAGATAACATCCACCTTGGATGCAGAGAAAGCTAAACATCAAAACCTTTTTGTGATACTGTTTTAATAAATTACTTAAATGTTTTCCATGTTTTCTTTATATTTTTTTCCTATCTCTGGTTATGGACCAAAGCCAGATATTTAGCAATTTTATGATATTACATTCTGAAAGTAATCTGTACTTTAATACAAAAACATTTTATTCCACAGAAAATAATTTCTACATGAAAGTTTCCAACTAGTTTCTTGGCTAGGTAACGTGAAGAACTTAGAGGCCTATTAAGACTTACCAATGAAGTACAAGAGGCAGGATGATTATAAGGATACCACCACACTGTTTTATAGATGTTGATGTACTGAATGAACAGAGCAACCAGCAAGTAGATGAAAAAGAGAAATTCAAAGAGCAGGCTTCCATCCACAGGCAAATCAGGAATTTGGCAATGACGAACAGGACCTGGGGTGATTAAGGCTGTGATAGGTGGGACCGGAAGGCCAATAGCACTACCATTCCTGAAAAGAGAAAACTACAGTTAAATCAAATGGTGATACCTTTCAGTGTCAAAGAGCATAAAGGAGTCCTGCTTCCTTAGTCACCTACACTTTTAACTGTTGGCCTTCCTCAAGACTCTGGGACCTTTCGCTCTTCTCTTTTCCCTCTACAACACTCTCTCAGTCATGTAATACATGGTCACGGCTTCCACTATCTCCTACATGCTGAAAACTAAAATTTCTCTCCATAAAGCTCACTGCTGCATTTTAGATCCATGTCATCAAGCTGTCTACTGGACATCTGTGTTTCTCTTCCTGAAGTCCTGATCACAGTCCATGGCCCACCCAGTTAGCTGCCCAAATCAGAAACCTGGGAATCATTATTAGGAATCTTCTTCTGTAAATCACTCTCTAAATCATATATACTCCACTTCATAAATCTTTTTCCAAATTGCACTCTCCTCTCTAAACCCATAGGCTTAGTTCAAGGAGTTGCCATTTTTCACCTGAACCACTGCAGTAATCCCTCTAAATTCAAGTCTATTTTCACCAAATCCTCCAACCTGCCTTTAAACATCTTTCTAAAGTGAAACTCTGATAGTATACTCTCTTGCCTAAAACTCGTCAATGCTCTCTACTGCTAGTAGCATAACACCCAACAATGTTTATTTCTATGAGGCTCTCTGCTTAACAGACTAGTCTCATCTCTTTTCACTCCTCCACAAGCACCCTAAACACTACCCATGCTATTCGCTATTTGTGAATATATATACATATGCTTTGTACACAATATTCCTTTTACCAGCAATGGCCTCTAAAACCACCTTCCCTAACCCTTCACATATACATTTATAGAGAAAATTCAAGACTTTTAAAATAACCAAACAAAACCTCTAAAATATTACTCTGACTCAATCAAAATCAATTCTTCTCTCCTCTGTGCCACTATTACACCTAAACAATGCCTTTATTGCACTTTTCAATTGTTAAATTTTCAAAAAATTGTTACATAATTTCTTCACACTGTTATGTAACTTTTTGTATACATCTTTTTGTCTATCATCATAATCTTAAGGACAGAGACAGTACTTCTCCTGCTGCTGCTGCTGCTAAGTCACTTCAGTTGTGTCCGACTCTATGCAACCCCACAGACAGCAGCCCACCAGGCCCCCCCATCCCTGGGATTCTCCAGGCAAGAACACTGGAGTGGGCTGCCATTTCCTTTTCCAATGCATGAAAGTGAAAAGTGAAAGTGAAGGCGCTCAGTCATGTCCGACTCTTAGCGACCCCAGGGACTGCAGCCTACCAGGCTCCTCCATCCATGGGATTTTCCAGGCAAGAGTACTGGAGTGGGGTGCCACTGCCTTCTCCAGGTACTTCTCCTAGTTCACTGCAATTATATACCTTTAGGTTGAGAAGACAGTAGACCAATACAGTCATGAAAAACAGGGAGCTCTCTCAAAACACAGATTAAAATGTAGAAATTTTAACCCCTATCTTATTCTTTCTTTTACACTCTCTTATAGGTCACAACGAGCTGGACTATCTAAAATGATAAGATAAGGCTGAAGAATAAAATTTCCCATTATCTGTATGCCTGTGAACAGTAAGAGATCTAAGGGTCTATGATGTTAACAGAACAAGGAAAAGAGGCTTCATCTGGCTATTTCCAAAGAAGATCCAAAACAGGGAATAACATTAGTGCTACCACTTTACTCCAAAATTTCCAAATATAGAATTCTAGCATTAGTATGGGACACTGACAGCACTTAAAGTGACTCATGGGAATATAAACTCTGCTCATTCTGAACCATTCTGAACAGTTAAGAATACCACGGCAGAAACTAGAAGGGAAGAGATCTAGAAGGGAAGAACAGGGATGGGTAAGGGTTGGAAAAAATTTTTGAAGTTTCTTCCCCTGAATCTCAGAGTACATTGCAATACAGCAAGCTTACCAAGGAGTGGGCTGTGATCTACCAGTAGGTCTCAAAACTTCATCTGCTCAATCATAAATTAATCATTAATACAGCAGTGCCCTCTGATCTGTTCTGGGAGCTGGGCCACAGCACTATGCAACTCCAGGAAGTGTTATACATAAAGAATAGGACATGAAAGATTCTCTCTGGAGTTGTTCAAGTTGGTGGACTTAAATGGAGAGAAATAATGTCAGCAACCATTCTATTGCCTCACTCCATTTAATCACAAAATATGGGGAAAAAATTCTGAGGAGTCTCTACTCTAGAACAAGCTAAATATTCTCTAGAACAAACAAAATTTCCTATTCCTCTTCAGTCAAAAGTATATGCTAAACTATTTGTTATGATTTAAAGGTTAAAATAGTTTTCATAGAATTTTCCTAAATAAAGCAGACTAATGTGCTTCTGCCATTAACAAAGTTATTAACACTCTGGGCTTCAAGAAAAATATTCAAAACAAAGCACAAAAGATCTATATCTGTGAAACTACCATATGATCCAGCAATCCCACTCCAGGACATATATCCAGAGAAAACTATAATCCAAAAAGATACAAGCACCCCAATGTTCAGCGCAGCACCATTTACAACAGCCAAGACACGGAAGCAATTAAATGTCCATCGACAGAGGGTTGGATAAAGAAGATGTAGTACATAAATACCACGGGATATTACTAAGCCACACACACACAAAAAAGAAATAATGCAATTTGCAACAACATGAACAGACCCAGAGATTATCATACTCATTAAGTCAGACAGAGAAAGACAAGTATTGTATGATAGAGAGCTTATATGTGGAATCTTAAAAAGCTATACATGAACTTATTTACAAAACAGAAAACCACAGATGTAGAAAACAAACTTATGGTTATCAGGGGGAAGTAGAGGGGAGGGATGAACTGGGAAATTAGGATTGACATATACGCACTACCATTTATAAAAGAAATAACTAATAAGGACCTACTATACACCACTGGAAACTCTACTCAATACTCTATAATGATCTATATGGTTATGGAGTGGATATATGTGTATATATAACTGATTCACTTTGCTGTATAGCAGAAATTAACACAACTTTGTAAATCAACTACTCTCCAGTAAAATTTTTTTTAAAAAGGGATTCACTCAATCCTTCTCCCCTCTATTTGGAGAAGTGCCACTCGTCTGAATGCCCATTAAAATTTGGTCCCCAGTTCCCCTATCACATTTATCATTTAACACTGAAATATTCTCTCCCCTGCTGGGCAGTAAGCCACTTGTAATCAGAAATCAAGATGTTAGGGAACCATTGACCAAAACCACCCACCTTTGCATAATAATAACTGCTTACATGAGTTGTCTCATAACAGGAAATCCCAATAAGGAAAATGATGCTGCTGCTGAAAACTAACTGGAAGAATTTGGGAAGGGCCAAAAGGAGGAAGGAGATGCCAGCCCATAATATGTCCTCTAACCTCCCAGAAACCTTTATGCTAGAATCCATCTTGGCTGAAAGATGGAGTGTGCCACCAGGAAGTACCCTGAGTCAGATCAAATATGGGCAAAGCAAGATGACTGGGCAGAGACAACTTGGAAAGCTAACCCTATTACCCGTAACGCCCGGGACTGCAAGCCACGCGGCAGAGCAGTTCTCCGGGCTTTCCTTACCTTGCTGCTCTCCACCTGGGTGCCCCTTCCCAATAAAGTCTTTTGCTTTGTCAGTTAAAAAAGCTTTTTCTTAAAGATCTGTATTTGTGACATCCTATACAACCTTGGCTATTATACTTCAAGCCAAAAGACAAAGAGACAAACATCAAATAAAGTGATCCAGAGCATCAGAAAGAGGAAAGCATTTTCACACATTGAAAATTTGAGAGGGTATATGACCAAAGCATTTTAAAACCAAAAACAAACAAAAAAGAGCTAACATAAACAGACTTAGTCAATACATGTCAGAAAATTACAGAAAAATTTGAGAAACTTTATAGAGAAATCACTTAAGAAAAGTTAAAAGCATTGTTCCTCTGAAAGAATATAAAATAGATTCAAGAAAAGCAAAGTGACACAAAGGTTTGAGATACAATGAGGGAGAGTTCCAGTCCCAGATTTCCCATTAACCAGTTGTGGGTTTTTTGTTTTTGTTTGTTTGTTTTTGGCTATGCTGGGTCTTTGTTGAAGTGTGCGTGCTTAGTTGCCCTGGGGTACATGGGATCTCAGTTCCCTGACCAGGGATCGAACCCATGTCCTCTGCTTTGGAAGGCAGATTTTTAACCACTGGACCACAAGGGAAGTCCCCCAATTGTGGTTTTTGAGACAATAACTTTACATCCCTAAGCCTCAGTCTCTTCATTTATAATACACGGGTTGGAAAAGATTCTCTTTAAAGAAATTTCCTCAGTGCTAACACTGAATATTCTCTTTCAAACGGGGCTGCAATCCCAACAATCATGCCTAACCTGATGATTTGCTAGGAGGACTCAGAAGACCAGGCATGTAGTTGTGTTCACAGCTACAATTTCTAACAGCAGCAGGATACAAATCAAAACCAGCAGATGGAAAAGGTAACAAGCAAAGTCTTGAGGAAACCAAGTGCAAACTTCCAAGGGTTTCTCAATGGAGTCATATATGATGCTGTTAACTAGTTTAGCAACTAGTTATGACATGTGTAGAGTCCCTCTATCAGGGAGGTTCATTACTAAGCAAGCAGTGTTTTTACTGGAGGCCAGCCTCACCACGTAAACACTCTTTAGCTAGCACTACCAAAATTCCAGACTAGAGGAAAGCAGGTGTTCAGCGTAACAATTTGTAGAAAGGACTGGCTACGAGACTGGCATCTGGGAACTTGACTGGTAAACAGTTTCCTCCACTGACACAAAAGTTTCTCTAAATCAGAAGAGTGGCTTACTGTCCCTAAACTGTCTGTGCAAACAGTATGAATTATGCTGAACTCCGTTTTGTCCTTGTATGCAGGAAAGAGTTAACACAGCAGACCTAAAGACTAGCCTTTATGGAGCTAGCAAGCAGCACATTTTAGGTAAGAAAATAGATAAGTCAAGAAAAATTTAAAGGAATGAAAAAGAACTAAAAGAGACAGAGAAAGCAGCGATCATTTGAACATGCTCTGGTGATATTAACTAAGTATGCAAGAACAAAACAAAACAAAACCACTCTTAGTCCTTCTCAAGTAAGATTCTCCCTCAAATAAAAGCTCCCTAGAAAACTCAGAAGTCCACAGTATATTCTCCTTCTTTAGAAGGCAATCATCTAAGCACATAGTCCCAAGAACAAATTCCTGCTCCCCACAGGTGGAAAGCAGGACAGAATAAATTTCAATTTTGATTATGTCACCAAACTAGCTCTTTGACATTCTCAAGTTTAATTTCACCAAACAAGTCACAAACATCTAACCATGGCAAATGTTTTCTTTTCAGCTGATCTCTGTTTTGCAGAACCACATACATCATCTAAAACTCAAGCAATTACTTACTTCTCTCCTCAATACAGACACTCCAGAAATGAGTTCTCCACATGTGGACATTGCTTTTCTTTAGAAACACACCTCCTAAAACTATATTCTAGACTATGTAACACTGGTTTTAGCCACACTTTTTATATCTTTTCCCCACATCTTATAAAACAACCTATTCCAGACTGCTTCTTTCCCATCGAGAAACACAGTAAATCAGAAAGAGAAAGATAAATGCATTTATATGGAATCTAGAAAGATAGTACCAATGAATTTATTTGCAGGGCAGCAATGAAGAAATAGACATAGAGAACAGACTTATGGGCATGGGGAGCAAGAGGGAGGAAGGAGAGGGTGAGATGTACGGAGAGAGTAACATGGAAACTTACATTACCATCTGTAAAACAGAGAGCCAATGGGAATTTGCTGTGTGACTCAGGGAACTCAAACAGGGGCTCTGTATCAACCTAGAGCGGTGGGACAGGGAGGGAGTGGGAGAAAGGTTCAAAAGAGAGGGGACATACGTATACCTATGGCTGATTTATGTTGATATTTGGCAGAAAACAATAAAATTCTGTAAAGCAATTACCTTTCAATTAAAAATAATAAATAAATAAAATCAGGGGAAAAAAAGAAAAAGAAACAGAACTGTCTTCTTCCAAAATAACCCCTTTAGGTAAAAATGTCACAAAATAATCCCTCAGTAACAGTTTCAGTGACTTCAAACCATGAGCAATTTTTATTTTTCAGTTTATTCTAATCCGTTGAAAAATAAGTCCTTCTCCCCACCATTCCAATTAATTGCTAAAGAAATATATGTTAAAGGAGGAAAGCTGAAATATATGTTAAATGAGAATCAAGGCAATCATAACGAAAACCTTGAAAGCCAAGATAGGCACAGCTGTAATTTTCTATGGCAATTTGAAAGCACTGAATCACTAAATAAGTAGTCAGTATATATTCGTAAAATTAAGCCATGAACTTCAAATAGGAAACATCCTTCATCCCAGTCTCTATGTTGAGAGCACCTTTCCTTAAGAGCATTTTTACATATCCTCATTTAAAAATTTTTCTTTATAAAAAAAAAAATGTTATTTGTAGAAATTTTGGAAAATTCAGAGTAAAGTTTTTTAAAGTTACTGCAATTTACTACTTCATTTATTTCCAAGCAGAAAGTATTTATGAAACAGAAAGTATTGTCATTTTTAAAATAAGGAAATCCATAAGAACAGGAGAGTAAAAGTATTACTCTAGAATAAATTACAAGTACTCTGTCTACATATGTAGATTCAAAATTTGGATTGAACATTAATGAGAATCAGAGACTGGAAAAATCCCTTCAAACTGGAACTTCAGGGAGAACCCCACTAAAATGACAAGATCAGAACTGACTCTGAAGACTGAGTAGAGCTTGGGGTGGAAGGTCAGAAAGAAAGAGGTAAACAAATAACATCAAGAGAGCCTAAAAAGACAAGAGCAGTACTGACTGCTAGCTGTGAACATTAGAATCCAGGCCAGAGAAAATGCTATTCAGATAGGGAAAAAGAAAAAATTATCTTGACCAAACAATCTAGGAAAAACCATCTCTTTCTACTGCAACATGATCAAACCTCCTGATAAATTATTCAGGATAATTTTTAAAATAATTCATTCTAACTTTTGAAAATTAGGAACAGAGATAAATTTCCATTAAGAAAATAAAATTCTTTATTCTCATGCAATATGACACAAATCTTAAGATGTTTAGGCTAGAGCTGATAAGTTTATTCATTTCAACTTTTTGAACAAAGTAATTTTTAAGACCCCTGATAGGATATGACAATTTTAGAATCTCATGTTAACTAATAGCTTTAATCTGCCCTCCTTGAAGAATCCTAGAAAGTAAACCATCACATTCATCTTGAACTGTAATTCACTTCTACCTTCTTTTAATAGCTAAAAAAAAAGGGTGACAACTAGAATTTGGATTATTGGCCGTAAGTATGAATCAGCCTTTTTTTATTTTGTGGGCATCACAACTTTCTAACTCCAAAGTATTCTGAAATACTCAGCTTCCAGTTTTTAGGGTCAGGGTTTCTACTTTAATCCTGATAAGCAAATATCTGAATAGTATGATGACTTCTGTATTAGCCTTACTAATCATAGGATATTACAAGTTGGTTCTCTTATTTCTTCTTTACCTGTTCCTCAGGCCTGTTCCATTGCCACAGCCCCCTCCAACCAAAGTCTGTAAAGAAGGTAAAGCTGCACGGCTTAGCTGCTGCCGACTAGGGCCCCTCCTTCCACCGGGCATGTCCGGGAACCAGTCTGCTTCCAGTGCCTCCTATAGTTGCAACCCAGGTTAATGGCTGTCAGCCTGTTTCAACGCTGAACAAAAAGAGACATTTAAATATCAGTTTGCTATCTTTAAAGTAGGCAATGTAACAAAACCACCAGAAAAACTGAGTAAGCAGACCGTGTAAAAGAATGCTTCCAAGGTCTATCACTGACTTCATTCTAATGAAAGGACTACTCAAGACTACAGTGGGTCAGAAGCCTAAGTCCTAAGCTTCGTTCAGCATTAGAGAAGTCACACTTGTGTCTTTCGTCAGTAGAATTGTTCTACATGAAAGATTTTACCATCAGTTTACAAGAAACACTGAATACATACAGTTCCAATACAGACGTGGTATTTCACAGTAAGCCCCTTGAAATACAAGAGGATCAGCACTGTCCAAAATGTTAGGTTTTGTTATCAGGGGATCTAGATTCTGAGATCAGCTGTATCATTTATTATCTGACTCTGAGGCATTTAACCTCTGAGTCTGTTTCCTCATCAGAAAAAAAAGCATTCCTTGTCCTACAGAGGCGGTTGTCAGAACTGACAAAGATGGGTTAAAGTACATCAGAAGGTCTTTTGACTCTTTAAAAGTAAAACTGTTCAAGTGCTATATCCATATGTTAGAGTGAAAATATTGTAAAGAGATCAAGGAGATGCCCATTCGAGAAAAACTGATGTAAAATAGTTTAGAAATTACTGAAACTGCAGGATTAAAAATAATACATAAAAACCCTCAATAAAAATAAACTGCGCTTTCATTAATCTATGGAAAAACTATGGTTCTGTCAATATGAACACCAAGAATCTGCTTCCTGAACAATACAACTTAAAAACTGAAGAATGACACCGTGGAAAAACCCTGGTTTTCAAACTTTACAGCAGATATTCTGTTCCCTATTCCTAACAGCTCTCGGCTGCAGACTAACAAACGCCAAGTGAGACAAAGCGTTCAAACCACTGGATGTAAGGGCAGCTGGTCCTTGCTCAATTAACGAGCAAAGGAAAAGAAAAGTGTAGAGCAAAAAATTGGGATGGAAGAAGGCGAGGGGACGGGGTGGTGGAAGGTGGGCAGCGAGAGAGCACAAACTTCAACAGACTGTCCTCTATGAGGGGACGACAAAGCGGTCCCCGCCGCGCAACCTGGAGGGCCGAAGCAGGCCCGGGACAATCGGACAGCGCGGCAGCTCGGATATACTCACGCATGGAGGAGGCCAGGCCAGCGGGGCGGGATCCCTGGAAGGAGGCGGCGGTTTTACAGCTAGACCCCAAGCAACAGAACTCCCTGCCCACGTTGAGGCGCTGCAAACCAGTTGCTTGTCTGTGCGTTGTCCCCTCACGGAGAGTCGAGAAAAGGTGTCCCGGCTTCGGGCTGCCAGACCCAGACCCTGAGTCAGTACCAGAATCAGAGCCAGAGCCAAAGCTAGAGGCAGAGGCCGGCCCCGTCAGCACTCATCCTCAGCCTCCATTACCGGGGAGCTGAGCAGACGTGGCAGCGCACGCCGATGACGTCAGCTCGGCGACGGCCGGCCGCCCGCCCCAGGAACGGCAAACAGGCCCCCGGAACTACACAGCTTCCCGGGGAGTGAGCATCCGGCCCGCTTTTGCGTGCACCTGCGCAGTGGAACTCGCCTGCTCCATGGGTCTCGCGATCTCTTCTTCCCAAGCCAGCGCTGAAGACGGTATTTTCTCCCTGAGCCTAAGTCACCAAGCCCCGACGATATGCGGACAGCATGCTAGGGTCCTTCCTGTTATCTCATGGACTCCTAGTAACAACCGTGTTAAAATTATCAATTCCCTTTTTACAGATGGAGAAGGTTTAGTTCAGTTCAGTCGCTCAGTCGTGTCCGACTCTTTGCGACCCCATGAATTGCAGCACGCCAGGCCTCCCTGTCCATCACCGTCTCCCGGAGTTCACTCAGACTCACGTCCATCGAGTCAGTGATGCCATCCAGCCATCTCATCCTCTGTCGTCCCCTTCTCCTGCCCCCAATCCCTCCCAGCATCAGAGTCTTTTCCAGTGAGTCAACTCTTCGCATGAGGTAGCCAAAGTACTGGAGTTTCAGCTTTAGCATCATTCCTTCCAAAGAAATCCCAGGGCTGATCTCCTTCAGAATGGACTGGTTGGATCTCCTTGCAGTCCAAGGGACTCTCAAGAGCCTTCTCCAGCACCACAGTTCAAAAGCATTAGTTCTTCAGCACTCAGTTTTCTTCACAGTCCAACTCTCACGTCCATACATGACCACTGGAAAAACCATAGCCTTGACAAGGAGACGTCATTTAAAGTCAGTGCTAAGCAAAGGCGATCAAGACGTAGTTGTGCGTCAGCAGCCAGTCGTGAGCTTCTTGTATGTTGAGAAAAGTACTAAATGGATGCTGGAGTTACAAAAGTGAATACCACAAAGGGCCCACAGTCTAGTGGAAGAGACAAGACACCAGGAAAATTACAATTTATTACAATAAATGTAACATGAAAAGTATGTCCAAGGTCCAGAGATAACAGGCAAGACAGGGCAATAAGTTCTGTGCAATGGTGGTGGTGTCGGTCCCAAGAAAATCTTCACAGAGAGCTTGGGGTTTAAAAGACAAGACTGCAAGGATGAATAGGGAGTTTGTGGGAGAATAACTTCCTATTACTAGCAAAGGAAGTGTTCAACAGAAAGGTAAGAAGGAGGGCAACATCAGTAGTGAATTCAGAAACTGTCTTGTGTTTTGATGTTAGCAGATGAGTAAGAGTATCAACGGAATACTTGGCGTGAGATCTCTCGCTTTGCAGATTTTAAGCATCTTAGGAGAAAACCTTATCCAGCATATGATTAGTTAACCTTTACTGAGAGGTTTTTTTGTTTGGTGCCAGACACTAGACTAATAGCTTTACATATTTGATTTAAATCTCAATGTTTTGATAGTATTCCTGTTTTTTGCAGAGAAAACTGAAGGTAAGAAAAATAACTTGTTGAAACCTAGCCAATATTATCCAGCTAGTAAGTGACAGACCCGAAGTTTACAGCCAGAATGGCCAATATCAGAACCACTAGAGTTAGTAATATTCCTAAGTATTCTTACTGTCCTTGTGTACCACAGAGCTTGCTTTCATGCAATATAGATGATTACATGTTTTCATTGTATTCACCAGTAGGATTATGATAATTTCTTTTCAGTATCAACTACTGCTTGGTACTCTGAAACTCTCTGCCGCTTTTCCATTGGCTCACCAGCGTTCATCTTTCATTCAGCAATTATTTATTTAGTGCCTGTTATGTTCCAAGCACTGTGCTTCTGAATAAGATATGTAACTGCTCTCCTGAAGCTTGTATTCTGAGAGACACATTTACTTAATATCAATTTAATACTGTTTTTAAGTGTTATGTACCAGACAAATAAGGGGGTAAGGTAGAAAATTAGGGTGCTGTTTTGAGGGGAATCTGTCTGAAGGAATGCCATTTCAGCAGAAACTTGAATGTTGGGAAGGAACCAGAGATGGCAGGATGAGAGAGAAAAACAATCCAGATGGAAAACAAAACTTAGGCAGAGATTCTAAGGTGGGTTAGAACTTGGCATGTGTGAGAAACTCAGTGTAAAGCTGTATAGCCAGATTATGGTGAGCATGAAATGACTTTGAAGACACACTGAGCTTGAACGTGGAGGGTCTTTTATTAAACTATAGTGTTTGCATTTTAAATTAGTGACCATGGCAAAGGCCTAGAAATCTGTGGTTTTCTTAATTCCCAGGAGAATTCTAGCACTCATTCACATATAGCAACCACTGGAAATAAAATCTTACCAGTTAAGGAAATGAAACAAGTAATATTTAAATTCATGTGTACCTTATTCCTCCTGTGTAGAGGGCTCACTTACCTCTCGATCTCTCACTTCAAATATAAACATTGTAAAGTTGCAGAAAATATGATTTATTTTCATTTCAAAGACCTTATAGCATGAAGTGATTTCCATCATCTTCTGATCACAGAAAACTGTAATTGTGGAAACTAAGCTATTTTATTAGAGTTTCTATAATTGTTCTCCACTATATTCATTTTAAACTAGCTTTGAAGGGAAGGTTATTGTGTTCATCTATGTAGTACCTTGCTTGGTGGGCTTTTGATTAATTATTAACTTTGAAGTATTGCTCACCTTCCTGGAAGTAGAAGAAACTGATTCGTTTTCATTTGGATTCCTAAAGGCTTGTAAGATACAGTATTAAGGATTCATTTTCTCCTCTTCCCCACTCACTCAAAATGAGTTACATAGCCATTCCTAACTAATCAACATTATTTTATCTTCCACCATTCCTCAACATGCATCCTAAATGCTTCACTACCATCAACCCAGGTTCTATTCCCACCTGCAAATTATGGCTTCCCCTCTTTCAGCATCTCTAGCACAATATTCATGAACAGCAACATCTCCTTTTCTTCAGCCTGGAATACAATACACCCTTCCTGCCTCTTTCTCCAGATTTCCATATTGATCTTTCCCTCCACTGAAACCAGTAGCATTTAGTTATTGCCTTAAATTGTAAATAAGCTCCCGGGAAGAATATTTTTCTCCCTACTAGATCTAAATTCCTTCAGGGCACAGATCTCATCTTGTATTTCCACAGAGCCTAGGGTGTCACCATGCACATTTTACACAATGGATACATACTTGGAACTGTATGATCACTGTATATGCCTAGACTTTACAGTATAATGTTGTACTCCGTTTTTGTTTTTGTTTTTTTGAGTCACTTCGACTGTTATAAAGTGCTATTACAAAGAGACGTGTGCTATATACTATTTGCAATCATTTGATGTCTAACAGTACTGTAGACATACAAGTGCTCAAATCTATGCTATTTAGTAAAAAAAAAAAAAGCAGTTTGAGGCCGTGGAAAGAACTGCTAGCCCAGGTTGTGCCACTAACTGTAAATCTTTGGATGAAAAAATGTTTCCTTTTTGGCTTTCAGTTTTTTGGCTGCGGAGAATAAGATGTTTTCAAGATGTTATAGAATGTAAAGGACAAATATGAGACATTTTTCCCCGGGGTGCCGTTTATTCATTCTCTCCTGAGATTCGATTTTATCTGAGAGATGCATATATATGCATATATTAAGAGCGCGAGTTCAGCTCTAAACAAACGAGCAGATCAGCGGCTGACTGCCTGCGCCGCCTTCCTAGAGAAGCTGTGCGGTTTGCTGGACTCGGGACCAGGACCGGGAGGCCGAGAGGCGCTCTGCCGTCACTGCGCTGGGCGGCCCTCCGCCCACGTGGTGCGGCTCCTCGGCCATCTTTGTGCGGGGCTCCGCTTTCATCCGCGCAGCAGCCGGGACTCCGCAGTTGGGCGGCAGGCGATGGAGCCGGGGGCGCCCTCCCAGCTTTGGTTGTGGCTGCTTTTGCTACTCCTGCCCCCGGTGCCGGGCCGCGAGAAGGAGTCAGGTGCGCTCCGGACAGGGCCGGGCCCACCGCTGGGGCTCCGGGTCTGGCCGCGTTCCCGGGTGCTCTTCCGCGCCCCTCGCTCTCCCGTGCTGCCGGCGCCGCTCTCGTGCTGTGGCCGCTGCGGCGCAGAGCTGGGCAGCAGGCACGGCGGCTCTTCGGAGCAGAGAGTTCCACTGGGTGTCCGGCGCTGCTTCTCCTGCCCAGAACCCTGGAGAGTAACCCATCCTCCAGAGTTCAGAGCGATAGTGGGTAGGGGAGGGCATGCCCACAGCGGGTATGGCCCACGCTTGGCTACCCTGCACCTCCCTAAGACACACTGGGGGATAATTCGTGTGTGTGTGTGTCTGTGTGTGTGTGTCTGTGT